>NW_011888884.1:2163856-2220449 GCF_000151845.1 Pteropus vampyrus | reverse complement strand
AGAATTTGAATATAATAAATTATCCACAGAAAGGTGCAAGGAGTTATTCCCGTGTATTCTCATTACTAAGAGCCCCCACTCAACTGAGCTCAGGGGCTTGCTTCAAAATAGGCATTGAAAGTTCTTTAGACAAATCATCTTATGGCTATTCCACTGAGAAAGAGATACTTCTGCCTCCAAAACTGATGTTGAGAAATCTGCTAGAACAAAAGTGAATAATTTCTAATGGCATGTAGGCATATCTTAGTAGAACATCTTAATCACCCAGGAAGTATTAAGGATCACAAATAAGAGAGATTCCACAAATACTATCTGCCTTCTTATGACTGTTAAATTGGTTACGCTGAGATTTTTTCATATTTGAATTATATCAACACCTAATTAACATCCAATAGATTAACCATTAAAAGCAATAGTAATTACTTTTAGTGAGGTATATATAGCTTATATATATATGCTAAATATGGAATCTGAGAATGTTCTGGCAATAAAAGTTACACAGACCAACTAGCCCAATACAAAGCTTACATTCTACTGCTCCTCTTTCCCATGCCTATGGCAGACATCAACCAGCCCTCTTTCCTGCTGAACATGACCATGACATCACAATCCCTATCAGCAGTGCCCTCTGAGTCATACATTTCAGGCAGTGCAGCATCCAACAAGCCAAAACTTGGTTCTAAGAAGATGAAAAAAAAAATTTTAGATATTACTTTTTGTAGCCTTCCAAAGAGTCACAGTACATAAACAGATAAACAGTATATCTAAGGCATTAAAATTACATGGGTGGTGGGGTGACTAGGTAAAAGAAAAAGTCTGAAAAGACTCTTTTTGTGGGTAAGAGCCCCAACTCTGGGCAATCACTATCAACTCTCTGAAGTTGGCACATAAAAGGAAAGTTATCTGCCATCCCAGATAGCTCAAGTATCCATTTTACTTATGTGGAAAGTGAGTCTCAGACAGCTAAAGTGAATTGTTCTAGATGATGTATACAGAAATTGGCCAAGCCAAGTCTTAAATTCTGACTTTCAATTAAGTCTCCAGTTCACTTTACAATACATCATGTTATCATTACCAAAAGAGAGCTTACTTTCCAATATGTTTGGTTAAAATTACATTTCTTTATAAAGTAGACAAAAATGAATAATACAAACTACTAAAGGAAAACTAAATTGTTCATTCATAGAATATATAGTATAGGGAAAACAACACCACTAATGCAGAATGTCTTTCTATCATTTTTTATTGAGCATCTACTGTGGTCAAGGACCTGTGCTATGTCTCAGGTTCCCTGTGAAAGTAGGCTAGATAACTTTGAAGATCTCCTTGTTCTGTCATGCTATGTGGATCCCCATCTTACATGTGTATCAGTGAGTTAAGGTAATTATGTGCACATGCACACACACGTGCACAAAATCAGTCCCTAATCACTCAAGTTATTCAAAATCAAAATTAGGCTTAACTCCTCATTAATTGCTTTGTAGTGAAATGGATGCTGTTGTTTTCTCTAAGTTACCCTTGAAACAGCCCACATGGACTAGATCACTTTTACGAAGCAGCTCTACAATAGTAAAAACCCCAGGGAAACTCTGCCAAGGCCAAAGCAACAGACTCTCCATTCAGAGCATCATCTATTTTGGCCAGAGTGGTGGCTGCCAAAACTCTTTACATGGATGAGGAGAGCTAATGAATAGAATTTAGATGGAATAACTTAAGCTAATATTGGCATCCCAAGGAGACATCTGTTTTGACATCTTACTTTCTCCTTTCTCATCTCTCCTCACTGTTACCAAAGTGACCTCTCTAAAACACATGTCTGAGCACGTCATTCCCCTGCTTACATATTCTAGATGGTGCCCTACTGTCTACAGGACCAGTCCAAACTCCCTGGCAAGGCACACAAAGCTCTTTTCATACAGGTTTGGGTCTACCACTCATGCCTCCTTTTCTGCCAGCTCCCTACCCCATCTACCACTCTCCCTTTTGGCTCTCCACTTTAGCCAAACCAAAACACTAGTTGCTCCTCAAGACAACTATGTCTTCTCTTATCCCTGTTTTGTTGTTTTTGTAGAGGATGTACTCTTTCTGGGAGATCTATAGCTAATAAATCCTTAGCCTTCCATACCCAGCTCAGATATCACCACACATTTGGAGTTTTCTCTCATCCACCCTAAGGCAAGGCTGAGGATAGATATTTCATACTGAAGAACTTAGAAGTTCATACCATTGTTAATACTAATAAGACCACAAACTTCCTTCGAGGATGAGATTTTGTCTTATTCATCTTTGCATGGTCTGCACACAGTAGGTGTTCATGTAGATGTAACTGAGTGGATGAACAGGTAAATATTGATTTATGGAACTGAACTAGCAGAACTGCTACTAATATCCATGTGTCTACCAGAACTACCCAACTTATAGCTAATGTTTACTCCTTAATTGTGTAACTATGGTATTTTGCAGTGTTTCATATAGAGTAAGAAACAACTTAAGAATTTTTAAATTATGTGTGAGAGAATTCTACATGAACACAATATTAAATAACACTAACCTGCATGTTGGAAAAGTTATTCCTTTTCCAATTCTGTTTCAGTCCTTCTGATGATATAAAAGAGAAAGTCTCAGTCTGATATTATATGACTTCAACACCTCTCTAAAAGTATGCCAAAATTTCCATTTTTAACAAAGAGACAGCAGGACTTAGGCTTAGAGACTTTAGTGGGAATCAATATTTAGCATATCTAAACTATAAGGATACTGCTTCATTCTCATTTTTATTTTCATGGTTACTTTCCAATTCTAGAAATTGATACTAGGTTTTTTTATTTACTGTAGCAATATGAAGTTTTCTCATTAAATAAATTTATTTTGTTTAAGTTAAAAAATGAGTCAACTTAAAGAAAAACGATCAGGAAATATTATTACAGGTATGTTTGAGTATTAGGAAAACAGAGAGGATGGCATCCAAATGCCAATAGAGTAGATAAAGTCTTAGAAGGCAAAAGATGTGAGAGACTCACAAGCCCTCTGCTTTTAGATAAGTTATTAACACTTTTGAGCATTTTTCTATGAATTAACAGAGTATAGGTAATAATTGCTACTTTTCCCATTCAATTCTGTTGTAAAAATCAAAAAAAAAAATAACAATAATGTGTGTGAAAATGCCTTGGACACATATAGAGAGCAACATCATGTTCATTAAAATAACCAGACTCAACATGGTACATGATTCCTTCCCAACCAGCCTCATTCAGTGTGGCTGAAATTGAACTTTATTGAATCTAGTTCAAGAAACTCATTTGTGTCCATGTATTTAATCCTCTTCATTTCCAAATTCCTGTTAAAATGACCAAAGGCATTTTAAAAATAAGAAAATAGAAATGGTGTCATTAATTGATCAAAATATATGAGGAATTTCTGCCAGATGCAGGGCCATTTGAGGAAATCACTAACAAGCACACAACCCAAGACGAGCAAAGGAGAAGACCACAAGGCCTGTAACAATAGCACCCCTCAAGTCAGCCCCCGCAAGGGGCAACAGGGACAGGGGAGCCCATTAGGTTGAGATGCTGAATGGAGAGAAGTACCAGCCTCGAACCTACAAATAACTTATGGGAACTACAATAGTCCAGGCAATTAAGATGGGTCTGATGTTGGGAGAGGAGGGTCTGCTGGTCATCATCAGATTTATTTCTCACCTCCAACCACACACAGAGACTGGACTTCTTTGCTTAGTGTTCTGTCTTTTCCACGTAACTGGACCTCAAATTTAACAAAATAAAACTATAAGAATCTAACCTTTTCTTCCATTTCCCTTACACCTCTTTTCCAAAAAACTTCAGCTGGGAATCTATAGAATTGGCAAATCTACAGAACCTATAGGATCTATGCCCACCTCAACCCCAGATCCTAGAGAAGCTCTGTAAGACTTTTGAGTTCATGGGAATTTTAATATGTGACACCAGCAGAACTGGTCTGCCCAAAATGCCAATGATATTTGAAGCTATTACTAGAAGTAGAGTATTAAGAAGGCAGGAGGTGGATGGGTTTGCTCTGCTTTGCATGGATCCATCTTTACTCCAGTCATTCACTCCGACAAATTCAAAATCCATACATACAAAAAAAAATTTTTTAATTATGTGTCTGCAATCCCTCCCATCCATCTAACCCTACCCCCTGACCCAATAACAAAGAATTGAGCTTAAGATGTGAGAGAAGAGGAGAAATTAAGAGGGCCTGCCTGGGCTGATTTGGGGAGCTGCCTCAGAATTTTGATATAGAAAGATGACAGACTAAATTGGAAGCAGAGAGAAATAGAGAAAGATGAAAAATGAGAATTTCATGGTTTTTCGTTAAGTCAAGAAATGAACCCTTTGGGGTTTTTAAATAATTAAAGATTTCAGTGTCTTCTCAGTCACTTTTGGTTGTTGACAAAGGCTTTTTTGAGTGTGACTTGAGCCTTTTTGCTTTATCTGGGATACAGAGACTTCAAAAGAGCAAACTGAAGGGTGTTCAAAGTAGAATGGTTCAATTGATAGAAGTCCTGAGGTGGTGTTGCAGGAAAGAAAGCTCAAAGAAATGGCTACTTATCTCAAATAGCACAAGACCTAGGAGTAAGGGCTGAAGGGACTTACTTGGTATATGTGGTCCTGAAAGGCAGAATTAAAACAATCTGTAGAAACTATAGCAGAGACAAAAACCTGCTCAATATTAGGAGAGATCTCTTTAACTAAAAGTGCTATGTTAAAAAGAATGGGCTTCCTACACTGGAAAGAGGAGGTGGGAGGGGCTGGGGGCTGCTTGTCAGAGAAAGTATCCCAACTTAGTTTGGACAATTACTTCCCTGGGACAATTCAAGGAAGAAGGAGCCAGGGGCTGGCCCTTGGTTTAATGACCTTCCTAACAGATATAAAAATTAAGATAAAGATATGGGGGGAAAAGTATGTGAATTTTAAAAAGCCCAAAGCTTTAAAGCCAGTAGCTACTCAATACCAACCTTCAAATGCCAAGGGCATTTTTTCCAAATAACGTCCTCAAAAGGCTTTCTCTTTTGCTAAAGCAAAGATACTCCTCTCTGTTCTAATGAAAAATAAGGAAATGGCAACTATCCCCTGGTTTTTCTTTCCAATTCCCCTGCTTTAGGACTTTGTCCCAAACATGGTGTGTCTCTTCCATGGTGACAGTTACATTTCCACAGTCCACTATACCTCTGGCCTGAGAAAGATCTGAGGCTTGTCTGGTAGGTCTGGGCTGCAGCTGAGAATTCATAATCTCACCTTGGATTAAACACAGAGTCGCAAATGACAAACTCTCCATATTCAAAACTATCTGCCTCAACAGTCTCCTCTTGGATGGAGATTAAGACTGACTTGGACTCAAACAAACCCCAGAAGTCTATGGTCAAGATTTAAGAAACAGCAGCCGAAATCTCCAAAAGAGACCAGGAGCTGGGTCTTCTACATCCCTGGACTAACTCAGGCACTAGCTGGCTGAGCATGACTCAGAAGACATTTCTATGCCTGTGAACAAAGCCCAGGCCTTTGGGCTGTGTGATAGTCACACCACCTTGACAATAGTAAGCCAACAGGTGAGCTGCTCTGACTAGCACATCAGATTACTTTCTGGCCAGAATTTCTGCAGAGTCCGCTCCTCAGGGAAAAGGCAAGAAATCTAAGACAACAGGAGCAACCACAATGAATCAACAATAGGATGAGTAAATATGCACATGAGCACCCACTACATCCTTGGCCCTGAGTGGGCCCGGGAGACTCAGAGATGGAGGAGAAATGGCCTCTGCTCTTGAAAAGTTCATAGTACACTGGGAAAAAGCAGATACATAACCTCAAATGATAACATAATGTACTGATGCCATCATGGACCTAGGTCCATTGCAGGAGCACACGTAAGAAAGCAGTAATTATTCATGGGGAGTTCTTATGGGCATTATATGTCATCTAAGTTAGAGCACCCACGCTGATTAAAAAGGAAATGGAATGCCAGTCAGAGGAAAAACCAAGAGCAAACACATGGAGGCAAGACAGTTGCCATGGTTATTCAGCGTAATGAATAATTTGAGGTCCACTCATAGAATTAAACAAAAATAAAACTTCTACAGATGATAATCCCTAAACTAAAAGTGTTTGGGGAGGTAAACATAATGCCTTCCATTGATGTGATATCACTGAAAACTGACTGGCTGAAGAAGATAAAAATTTGGCTTTAGAGCAAATTATATACATTTATCCATGCCTAGATAAATACATAAGGTAAGTGAATAAGAAAGGATAGACTTCTTCTCTTAGTGAGAGAGTATTTCTTTAAAAAGTGTTTGCTATACAGAGACTTCTACTATGGATATGAAGTAGTAAAAATGGTGGAGTTGAAGGGAAGGGATTCGGAAAATGCTGGAAAAGTAGACAGGTCAGGCTGTCACATAGCAACATGACTTCTTTTGCTCTCTACAAGAACACTGAATAAATACATGAGAGATAATATCCATCAAAATTCGGCTGCCTCACTTCCCTTTTGACCACGTTTTGGACGAAGATGTTTGACAAGACAAAGCTGCCTATGCTTTAGGCTGACAGGCCCGCTGGCTTCTGTCCAGGATAAACACTGTGGGTAAAACTATCCCTTCCCAACCTCCCAGGAGACAGCTGAATGGGGCTACCAGCATTCCCTAACTTTTTCTCCTTATGAAGCTTAGAAAGGAAATCACATCACGGGTCACCAAATGAGCTGTCATGAACTTGGTCAAAGGTAAAACAATAAACAGAATAATCTATTCCATCAAACACAGGTGGTACTGCTCTCTTGTTTTATCTCTAGTTTTACCTGGCGGGCAACTGGATGAACATACTTTTCTTCATATTCATTTTTGAAGGTATTTGAGGATGGTTATCTCCCTTGAAAGATCAAAAGAAGTGTTTTTAGAGTAATAGAACATACTTTAGATCAAGACTAAAAAATAATCGGGCTTAACTCAGAGCCACTGAATTTTTATGTCATCTCAGGCAGGTCACTCTGCCTCTCTGGGTCTATTTTCCAGAAGATCCTCCAATTTATTTCAGTTTATTTTGAGAGACTGTGATTTTCAAATTGATAAATTTCTTTAAACACTGAATTCAAGTGAAGACTCAGATAAAAATATTATTCACTCATTAATTCAAGTTTGCAATAATAAACCAGTACAATATCAGGTTTGAGAAAAATAAAGTGAAATCAGGAATCATAGAATCACATATGTGATTATATAATTACATATAATCATTGAATTGATTTTATAATCAAATACATTATATAAGGTCTTATTATGTAATCACGTATAGTCATCTAATTGATCATATAATCACATATGTAGCATAGGGGCTTTCTTAGTTATTTGCTAGAGGTGGGCCACTAACTTATCTCCGAGCTTCCTAGAAACCAATGCAAAGAGGAAAACACAATCTATTTCATTATTTTCCATGTGTATAAGATGCAAATACCATCAGAGCTATTTCCAATACTGAGATCTGAATATTTAATATCAGCTTGACATAATTAAATACTTCAAACTACAGAAACCTTAATTCAACAAACATTCACTCACACCTACTCTGTACCAGGCTCTATGCCAGTTATTAAAATGAATGAGATGAGTAAGACCTGGTCTGTGTTCTTCAAGTCTTTATTAAGCATAAATTGCATATCAGGACTCGCAGGCTATTACTATTGATTCCTCCCCATTCCTGATTGTGCCCCATCAAGCCCTCACTAAGGGAGAGATTATGAAGCAACCTTCTAGAGGTCTTCCTAGGTTAGGGGAAATCCCAGCAGTGTGCCGAAGCTAGGGATACAGAGATGGGAGCAAGAATGGGGGAGGGGAGTTCTCTGTGGTTTGGAGACATGAGCTCCCATCCCCAGTCATAGCTGGTCTGAAACACATATCTGGAAAAGAAGCACATGGAATTTGTGTGTTTTTAAATACTTTATCATCAACAACTCATTTCTTCTACAGTGAATTAAAATGCTACCATTGGCAAATGAGAACAGTCAGAATCAAAAGCAGCAGCAGCAATAGCCCCTGTCCTACCTGGAATGCTGAGCTAATGCCAGGCCAGGACTAGATCCCCCTCCAAAACAGCCAGACTGAGCCCGGGTACACACAGAACGTGACTGAGAAAACATACCGCCTTTAGGAGCATAGCTCCATGGATCCTTGGAGACACCTAGCTCATCATCCTCATTTTCCCTATGAGGAATCCCTTCAAAAGCCACTGAAGAAAGTGAGTCATGAAGTGGTCACATGAGTTACGCAAAATCAGGCAGAGCAGATCAGATCAGGGACTGCCCCACGGGAATATTTCACCATACAACTGGATCCTATTCAGAATTTTAAATTTCAGCCCCCTTGGATCTGTGGCTTCCGGAGTATAGAGACCACGTTTTAAACGTCTCATTTATTTCTGCGTCCTCGGTGGCCTGCCTGGTGCCTGGAACTTCATGAAGGAGCGCATACCGAGTTGCTTCGGTTGGGTTTTTGAAACCCAGGGGCAGGTGGCTCCGACCCGGCGCAGGTTATCAACACTGGGGGTACACTAGGGAGCTTTAACCAAAAATACCGATGCCTAGGCCCCAGCCCAGATCAAGTGAAATCAGAATGCCAGATGATTCTAATGTGCAAGCTGGGCTGAGAACCACCAATGTAGCTTCTCACAGAACCAAAGCACGCCATCCTGCTTCGGGCTAGAGCCCAACATCACAATGATCTCTGAATTCATTTTTCCTGGAAGGCGAGTTCCAGGGGAACCTCCTGGCCGAGGCTTTCACCACAGTAGTCCCAAGAAGTTCAAAATCAAGAGTGGGACCCTTTCTCCTGGTTAACGTTCATATACTGCCATCTAGTGCTTTCTTTGGCTTTCCCGGAAGTGTGTCTCATAAAGAAGCAATTTTGCCTCAGCTAAATTTCGTGGCACCCCATGAAATCTCTCAGCTGATCTTGAAGATGACAAAATTACCTTTCAAAGGGGTGGCTATGCCTTTTTTTTATCTCATAGATAAAACTCATATCCTACTGAATTTTAGTGAAGGCACTAGGCTGTCTGAAAGATCACCAAAGCAGAGAACCCATGAGATGAGATAATCAGAGGCTCCTTAACCCCATTATCGATTTAGAGAGGTTGCTGGGAAAGACTTGTGGAGGATTCTAACCAGGAAATCTGAGCTTGACAGTTTGGACCGGGAAAACCCAAGGTGAAATCTCTATATGTAAAAGCAAATCAAGCAGGTGCAAAGAGCAAAGCCCTGTAGGAGCGTTCTCTAACTGGGGAAGTTTTGTGTGCAGGTTCCATCCAGGAACAGGGCTGCTTGATAAGGGGCAGCTTAGAAGAGTCTTGCAACTTTGAGATCCACATAGATGTAAACTTATTCAAAGCACAATTTGTCATTTTTTAAATAAATGTCATGAGGGAAAAATCAAGCAAGCTAGTGGTTGGCTTAATTTTCTTCCTCTGGTTACACTAGATTCAAAGATCTAAGGCAACTGGTTAAGGTGTCTGGTTAAGGCAACTTAAAGTGAGGACTTGGAAAAAAAAAATTTTAATGCTTTTGTCAGAATGGCAGCAGGTCTCCAACTGTGGCATTTCTACAAATCACCTGGAAGCTAGTTAAAATTGGCCCAGAACAGAGATCCTGGCTCCAGAGCCTGCACAGGGCTCAGGAGTTTCCTTTTTAGTGGACACTGTCCAAGTGCTCCACAGATGGCACCTTGAGAAATCCTGGTCAAGAAGCCCCTTTTCTTCCAGACTTCAGATGTTAGAGGGCCACTGATTTTCATCCATTGGGGTGGGACATGAAATACTGAGACAGGTTAAAGCTCAGAATGGGGAACCAATTGCCCTAAACATATGAACAGTTCAGCAAAACAGAACAGCCAAAAGTTGTGGCATCAGTTAGTGGAGGTCAGGATCAAAAGATGTCACCCAGCAGGTCACAAGACACAGCCAAGCACTGGGTATTGACATGCAATTTCTCTGATCTCACTACAGGAAGGAAGGTTGCTCTTGTCTCCATTTCACCTTTAAGGTAGAGTTTACTCCTTGCTATTTCTGCTGTACCATCACCAGGGAATGCTGCAGCAGTTTCCAGGATCCCCGCAAGGGGCATCAGGGCCTTTGTGTATGCTCTTTCCTAGACTGACTATTCCCTCTCTAGTGCCTGCTCCCACCTGCCTCCCCTATGTGGGGACTCAGATCTAAAGATATCTGACACATCTCTTTTCTTGCAAGACTCCAAATCAGAACTCATCATTGCTGAGATTTTTGAACATTTATTTAACAACTAATTATTTGAACATTTATTTAAAAACTAATCATGCTAGGCATGTTGCAAAGGTATCTCACATAATACAATGATTACGCAAGCTAGGAAATTATCACCTAGAACAGAGATCGGCACAATATGTCCCCCAGGCCAACCAGACAGTCACCTGTTTTTATAAATAAAGCTTTATTGAAAGACAGCCATGCCCATTTGTTAATATATTGACTTTGGCTGTGGCAGAGTTGAATAGTTGCAGAAACTGTATAGCCTACAAAGCTGAATATTTATCACCTGGCTCTTTACAGAAAAAGTTTGCCAACCCTGGTCTAGAAAGATGAGTAACACACTTTAAGACAGTTCAGCAAGCATTCTGAATCCTTCTTAAAGAAATAATTTGAAGCCAGGTTCTCTGACTCCTTGACTGATGCATAATCATGCTTCTACTCTTTCTACTCTTGGCATCTTGTTTGTATCTCATTTGAAGCATTGATCATCATTTCACTCATATAGAGGCCATTCACTTATTCAACTAATTTTTATTGAGCGCCGACAAATAAGATAGGATGCATGGCCTCCAAGATCTAACTACTAGAGCAATGATTTTTAAACTTTTCAGATTATTAACCCCTAACGGTAAAACAACTTTTGAACATACAACCACAATATAGGTATATTTATTAATCATGAAGTATATATATGTATGTACTATTGTACCAACATATTAGGCACACCATGAATACAAAAAATAAAGGTGGGGGTTCCGCTCTTCCCATATCCAGCTTTGGAAACCACTGGACTAGAAGATTTATAGAACATTGCGGAAAGTGCTAAAGAGAAATGTAAAAATGGCTTAGAGAGAAAAAAAGAACTAAATGTGGGAAGGGGATATCAGAGGGAAAACATTTGATCTGAGTCTTGGAAAATGAGCAGGTGATCATCAGGCAAAGAGAGGGGAAAGGACATTCCATACAGGGGAGAGAGTTTGTCCAAAGACACGGAGGTGAGAGAGAGCATGCTGTGTTCAGATAAAGGGGTTTTATTATCTGTAAAAGGGGAATAGAGGAAGATGAGGCAGGTCACGATGACTGGAGCCAGACTCTGAAAGGCCTTATGTGTCAGGTTAACTCCGAAGTTTACCTTGAAAGCAAAGATGAGATATTAAGCACAGAATTGGCATTATTAGGTTTATGTTAGAAAGATCTCTGGAAGCTGAGCGAAAGGAGGATTAAAAAGGGAGACTGGAGGCAGAGAAGTTAGTTCACAGCACTCAAAGAACACTTATTTGTTCTAGTTACATAATCAGGTCTTTCAATTAAAAATTGAGGACAACTCAAAAGCTACGGAGGCCATAATCATCTTTCTATTCATCCCTTTCTGCACTCAATATTGAGCTGATATATAGAAGCTAATGACTATCTATTGAATTATCCTGAATTGACACTTTCTCTCATAGCAAGAATGACATTTCCCAGGTGTGATTTTGCTGCCTCTGGAAAACCATCATGGCCCGGGGTCTGTACACAAGATGGAGAGATAAAAGGACTTGAGGAGACATGACTCCATACTAGAGGATCACGGGCCTCATGAAAGGCCAGCACCTGGGCTGACTCGGCACTTGGAGAAACTGCTGAGGACGCATGTCAGACCAGCCTGGCTGAGTCCACATCTCCAAGACGCAACTACATGAATCAGTAGGTGCCAGCCATGCCCCAGGCAGTTTTGGGAGGCTGGGTGCTAATGATTGCTTGGTGGTAAGGCAACTGATCAGGCACATGTGTAAAGACTGCTATGAAGTGTCTCCTGCCAGAGAGGATAGAGGAAGCTGGGCAGCTCCAAGTGGTCAGAAGTAGGAATTCAAGAAATGGCTCTTCCCCCTCCACTTCTTTCTAGCTGAGTATTGAAGAGCAAAAGTTTACAAAGGGTTTCTCTAGGAGGAGAAATCAGACTTGAATGGAAAAGCCACCCATGTTACTTGACCTAAAGGCTCCATTTAGGGGCATTAGGAAAACTCAGAGGAGAAAGAGCAGAAAACAATATGAGCACAGATATATAACCCTGGATAATCCAGCTCCTGGGCCTCAAAGAAAGCTGCTAGTAGTCTAATGAAAATAACATTGAAGTTTATAGAGGAAAGCCTTCATATACTAGCTATCAGGAAGATGTTTTCAAATATTCATAGTTTAATGTAACTCGTTATAATAATAGATCAAAGAGAAAAATCATATGCTGATCCCTATAAATACTAGAGATGTTTGAAAAATTTGAAATCCATTTCTGATTTTTAAAAAAATATTTAAAAATAAGAACAGAGGGCTGTACATTCAACACTAGAAAATATATATCTCAACCGAAAATCTATTATGCTTACTTGGAAACCAGTACGAGGAGTATTTCTATTAAAGTCAGAAGTAAGACAAGGAATTTCTTTGTCACCACTAATATTTACACTTATTTTGAAGCCATAACCAATACGATTGGTTGATAAAGAATATAAAAATTGGAAAAGAGGCAATAATGATATCTGCATGAGTACGTGTAGATATTATTTGCTAAGAAAATCCAAGAAAAGTAACTGACAAATGTTTAGAAATGAGAGAATTTGTTAAGATTGACAGATACAAAATTAACATACTGAAACTAATAGCTTTTATATATGCAAACACAGTAAATTAGAAAAATACAAGAAAATAATCTCATTTACAATAGAAACAAAAAAGATAAAAGATCTAGGAGTAAATAAGATCTAGATAAAGGAAAGAGATCTACAAGATCTATACACAGAAAACTTTAAAATGCCAAGAGACAAAAAGAAAGCGAACAAATGAAGGCATGCTGTAGTCTTTGATAAGAACATTCGGTATCATAAAAAAGTATCAGTTCTCCTAAATCAATCTATAAATGTAACATACTTCCAATAAAAACACCAATGGGATTTTTTAAAAGCCGAGCAAGCATAGACAAGCATACTCTAAACTTTACATAGGAAATAAAAAGTAAGAGTAATTTTTAAAATATCTGAGGAGAAAAAGAGGAAGAATAATCATTAGTGGGGACCAGACCTACCAGATATTTAATATTTGAAAATGTATTAAAAATTAAAGTAGCATGAGATAGGCTCAAGAAGAGAGATAGATCAATAGAATGGAGTAGAAAGTTCAGTAATAGATACAAATATATGTTATATGTAATATAATATATGTAGGAACAGGTAGCATTTTAAATCAATGGGTAGGAGGAAAATTATTCAATAAGTGATGTTTTGTCAAACAGGTAGCCATTTGGAAAAATAAAGCTGGATCCATACCTCACATCTTACATGTAGATAACTTCTAGATACATCAAAGTTTTAAGCAAAAAATAATAAAATCTAAAAATACTAGAAGTAAACAGGGAATTGTTCTTTGTATTTTAAAGTGCAAGAGAGGGTGATATTAAATGTGACAGAAAACACACACCAAAAAAAACCTGATAAATGAGATTATATAAAAATGATTATGTCTGACTTTTTATGTCAAAAGAAAAACAGTATGGGGAAGATGGCTGTAACTCATATCACAAATAAATGACTAATCTCCTTTAATTTATAAAGAACTTCTAAAAGTCGCTAAGAAAGATGAATAGACAATTCTTAGGAAAGAAATGAGAATGCCTCCTAAACAACTGTTAGATGCCTCAATATCATAATATAGAATGCAAATTAAAACCACAATGAGACATCGTTTATCACCTATCATTTTGGAAAAGATCAAAACATTTGGCAACATATCAAGTAGGCCAGCATGTGGAAAAAGAAGCAATCCATATGTGACTGGTGGGGCTGTGGACAGCCAAAACACCTACGGAGAAAAATGTGGCAATATCCATTAAAACTTAAAATACATATGTCCTTTACTCCATCAGTTTGAAATGAGATAGATTTATTAACTGCAACATTCTTTGTCCTAGCAAAATTTTGCAAATGATACTGATCAATAGAGGGCTGTTTGATTAAAGCACAGGATAGCCATATGCTGTTATTTTTAAAGTCGCAGAAGCCCTAACTGTACTAATATAATTTCTATGATATATTTTCAGGTGAAAAAAAAGCAAGGTTTAAAAAACAATAGGGAAAAGTTAAAAAAAAAAAAACATATGCTATACATGTATAAATTGCCTCTGAAAAATACACACACACACACACACACACACAAACTGTTAATAATGAGTGCTTCTGTAGAAAGAATCAGGGTGGTTAGGAAACAAGGGTGGGAGGGAAATTTATTTTTCAGAGTTCCCTTATATACCTTTTAAATTTTGTAGAAGATCAATGTAATATTTTATATATGTACCACCCCCACCTCTCCCTGGTGCTGTTCCAATTTGTGGAATTGTGAATGATCTGTCCAGGCAGAGAGCCAAAAGCTCTGGAGACTGCAAGGGGTCTTACATAATCTAGATCAGCCTCCACTATAGCTCTTGAATCCTCCCTACAATCACGTAACTAAAGATGTGGTTTGCGCACCAGCAGCACCAGCAGCACTTGAGAGCTTGTTAGAACTGCAGCACCCCAGGCCTCACCCCAGACCTACAGAATCAAAACCTGCTCTAACAAGAGTGACTTCTGTACACGTTCACTTCTAAGAAAGGCTCCCTCTACTATGCTCTTGTCATATCATCAGGGAAGAGGAAGGGAAGGAGAGAACACTTCTTTCTGAAGTCACCAATTCGTCTTTAATACTTGCCACATACTGAGCACCAGTAATGTGCTGAAAGGTCACAGAAGTAATTAATCTTCGTTAATCCTCACAATTACTCTTCGAGCCACCTAGTCTCCCAAGGTGAGGAACAAGTATCAACAGCAGAGTAAAAGACTATTCTAGGCGGAACACTTCAATTGCATACTATTTTCTTACAGAGGGAGAATATTATATTCCCTTTGCAAATCTTTTAATGTTTTTAATTACTCAAGAAGAAAGTCACAGTTTGGTACTAGTGTGTCTTTCATGGCTCTTTAAATTTTTTTATAATCCCCCCTCCTATTTTCCCCTTAAGAACTCATACTCTCTCTTTCAACAACTAAGTTATTAAGTTACATATAGAACCTAAATTCTTCCTGTAGCTTGCACTCACTGCTTATAATTTCACCTCTTGGGTCCACATACAGAAAAGAAGTAAGAACAGAATTTACCCAATAAGCTTTTAAAATATTCTCCACCAGGACAACAAACGGTTGACGATGTAGAAATAAGAAGGCAGATTAATAAAAAGCAATGGGTAGTTCAAAACAAATTCAAGTTTATTTTAGACCTGATCACCAAATAGCTTTTCAAATAAGAAGTTCAAAACTTTTAATAAATGACATTAACTGGATAATAATTGGTAAAATGTGCACAAATATTGGATAGATTAAAGGTTTAAATAAAATATAACTAATACATGTATAATCTTAGAGGAGATTATTCCTATACATAGCACTAAAAGCACAATTGCTTTAAAATTTTTAAATTTTAAAGAACTCCTAAAAGTCACTAAGAAAGATGAATAAGCAATTCTTAGGAAAGAAATGAGAATGCCTCCTAAACAACATTCAATTTTAAAGCAACTGAAGGATGAAATTGATTTAAAATTTTTAAATTTCTGTACATCCCAACCATCGCAAAGTTCGAAGATAATTGCTGTTTGGTATAAAATATCTGCAATATACATGGCATCATAATTATCCATAAAATATATATCTTACAAATCAACAGGAAAATAAACTGTCCGTTTTTAAATGGGCCAAAGAGAAGAGCAAACAAGTCCAAAATATGAAGTACAAGTATCAAAAAAGAAAAAAGATATCACCATTAAGTAAATGCAATGTAAAACACTATGATTATCGACTATAAAATTAGAAAGTATTGAAGAGCATTAAACTTGGAGATGTGAGGATACAATGATTATTATTTAAATTAGTATGACTTTTGCCAACAGCAATTTGGCTATTTGTATTTTAAAAATTTAAAAGTTTACCCTCGCAAATGTACTTCCAGAAATTTAACTATGGGAAGGGAGGAAGGGAGGGAGGAAGGAGGTAGGTAAACAAAGTAGATAAATGAAGTAAGGGAAGAAAGAGGAAAAGGGAGGAGAAAGAGGGAGCAGCACATCTAAATGTCCAGCAATAGGGAATTGATTAATAAATTATGGAATGTCTGTCTAATGAAATACAATTATTTAAAAGATATTATAGTAGATTTATTAATAAGAAAAATGGTAATATATTACTAAGTGTCAGGGGGAGATTTGAGAACATCATTTTCAAAGCAATCCTTAGATGTGTGTGTTGCATGTATGTGCCTGTGTGTGTTTGAAATATATAAACATATGTATAAGATGTTTTTTACTGTATTGTGATGATGGCAAAAACTAAACAAACTTCAAGCAACCTAGATTTCAAACAAAGCAGACTGGTTAACTGACCTGAAGGTGGAAAGGGAGATTGATCATTTTATACCTTTCTGCCATGCTTGAATTTTTCCCATGTGCATATATTACTGTGTATATATATATATACAGGCTCAACTGCACATAGGAGAAAATATATATTATATATATATACACCTCGAAAAGCAAAAAGCTAATAGTATTTATCATTGGCTGTTGAGACTATATTTTTATCTTTTTGTTTGCCTTTATTTCCCTATTTTTCAATATTTAACATGCATTAATAATACAGTTAATATATTTTAACCATTTCAAAAATAACTGATGACATGAGGAAAATATGACATAGTACATTTAAAGGGCAGAATACAAAATTAAATATAAATCTGGATTTTGTTTTAGTATATATGTAGATATGCATAGAAAAATAACTAGAAAAAATGTGAATAACAAAACTATCTGTCAGCAGGTTTGATGGGCAATTTTTACTTTCTTCTTTATACTCCCTCTGTTTACCACTGTTTTCCATATTCAATATTTACTACTTTATAATCAGAAAAATATGTTCTGGAGTAAAATGAAAAAAAGTAACTAACCCACCCTCATGTTGGAAGAAATAGATTCAACAGGGCGGGGAAAAGACACAACAATGTGAGGACTCTTGGCATTAACAGACAAAAGCAAATGTCACAGCCTCCTTAAGCACAGCTGGCATTAGGTAAATGTGGGAGGGGAGGTACAGAGGCAATTCCCTTGATGTGTACTTAGGGAACTCTAGAATTTTCAAACTGAAAGAGATTTTCTAGGTTAGTTAAATAAATCCTTTAGCTACATAGGAAATGCTGACTTGGTTCCTCACTGGCCAACATCCTTGGGGACTGGAAGAAAAGTAGATATCAGCATTGTGCACTAATGGAGCCAGCCTGCTCCACAGGGTGGTCCGGTTCCCTGGATATGTTCTCCAAACAGCAACCTTCCTAATATGTGGAAAGTGTTACATATGGTGGGCTCAGCCCCTACGTTCACCTTCTCCCAAACTCTGGCTCCTCTGCCTCCCTTCTACAGCATTTGTCTCCACTCAAACATGAGACACAGTAGGAAGTTTCTCTGGGAGAGCCTACTCCCAGGACCTAGGACTCAAGGGCAATAATGATCCCAGTGTATTCCACAGAGAACCACAGTGCCCATGGGAGCATCTGACACAAAGGTCATGCCCGCCACACCTTGGCCATGGAGGTAACGCTCGACTTCCCTTGAGTTCCAGCTCAGGTCAGATGGGACTGGGACACTCCCCTGCAACTGGCCTCAGACACCACTCACTCCCACACAGGTAGGTAGGTGAAAGGGACTTTGCCACCACAGTGTTTCCATGTGCTTTGGCATGCAAGGACCTTCCATTAAACCCAAAAAGCAAAAGCACTCCTTTGAGAAATGAGGCATTCAGTTTTGAAGGGAACCTATCTGTGGGTGGGCAAAAAACAGTTAAACTGCAAAATCCCAAAAGGTTACCAAGCAGGCAATTTTTACTCCCAGCTTCTGCAATCCAGGGAGACATTCGCAAGTGAGAGAATGGAAGCAACCATTAAGGAAAGAGCTTTAGGGTTGTGACAAATGCATCCCATGCAACCCTCAAACCAGAAGCTGGTTTTCCTTCAGTAAAGTCAGGGATATTTGTCATATCCCTCCAACCACAAAAGAACAAGAAAGAGACAACAAAGAATTTGCGTACTGGAGGTGGGAGCAGGGCTAGTGCTCACCAATTAAATATAATTAGCTCACACCAAACTGTGTGGTGGCAAAGGGAATAGTTCCCCGTGGTTATCAGTCCTCAGTATGCATCAGAAATCACCTGGGAAGCATCTAAAAATTAGATAACCAAGTCTCAAATATTTTAATTTAATTGGTCTGGGACTAGGGCTGTGCTTTTTTTAAATGATCCCCCAAGTGATTCCAATGAATAGCTGGGATGCAAACCACTGAGCTAGTGCACCAGAAGTCTGATGGGTGAAAACGGTGCACATAAAAGAACAGACTTTAAAGCAACTTTGAGCAGAAAGGATGATACCCAAGATTAGACTCTACAATCTGCTTCCACTCATTTTCCAGAGGGGTCTTTCTAAAAGGGAAATCTCATCACTCCACTGCCTTTTTAGAACCCTTGAGAGGTCCCCACAGCCTATAAGGATAAGAGCCTCCTTAGCCTAACCTATGAGACCTCTCATGATCCAGCTCCTAGCTTTCCCTTCCTGCTCATGCTCTATGCTCCACTGTACTGTACTATTTATTTTTCCCTAAAGTGTCATGTTTTCTTAGGTCTCTGTCTCTTCTGTCTGAAATTTCTTCCCTCACTCTCACTTACCTTTTAAGGCTCAAGTCAAAAGGCTCTTACTTCCCATCACCCCAGTAGAACAGATCTTTCTTTTCTCTATGTCTTGTGTATTGATCCCTCTTTCAGCATCTGTTACTGTGATTTTTGGAAAACTATTACTGTGGTTGGATATTTGCCTGTGTCCCCAATAAACAGAGCCTTATGAGGTTTAGGGTCTCATTCATCTAAATCAGTGTGTAGCCTAGAGATACCACACTCAGTCATAAAATCAGGCCAGCCCCAAACATTTGTAGGGCCCAGGTCAAAAATACAAATGGAGTCCCAAATAGTAGATGTCTCAACTATTGAAAAGTTATGTTAAACCAGCTAGTGTCCTGTTAAATAAATGTGTACTATCCTCCTACCTTGAAAAATATACCCTCAACACTTGGAAGGCCGAGTTCAAGTGTGGACTTCTAGGACTCCGCAGGGATCTACACTAGAACTGGGAGACCTAGGGAAACTAGAATCTCTCCCCAACCCTAGCCCACCTCCTTCTCTTCCCCAAAATAGTTCTTACTTTCAGTGTGAAGGGTCTCTCGTGTACATCAGTGGTTGCCCCAGCCCGCATGTCCAAACACCATCCACATCCTCCCCAAACAATCACTCTTTGACCAGCCTTCAGGACTAGGAGTTCACCTGGTGATACAGTCAACCCAAGGGAGAATGGGCCAGAGAAAGAGGAAACACAGAATCTAAAGCAGGCTCTGAGCTGTCTGAGCAGAAAATTCAGAGTATCCATATACCTAGGTTGTCA
Source organism: Pteropus vampyrus (assembly GCF_000151845.1). Classification (NCBI taxonomy): domain Eukaryota; kingdom Metazoa; phylum Chordata; class Mammalia; order Chiroptera; family Pteropodidae; genus Pteropus; species Pteropus vampyrus. Next base: position 2,200,620 of record NW_011888884.1, on the reverse strand, counting down.
CTCTCACTACACTAGGAGCTTCCTGAGAACATGGACTATACCTTATTCATCACTATGGGCCCCCAGGCATCTAGCACAGAGCATGGTATAGAGCCAAACCCTATCCTATAGCCAATGAGTGAATTCATGAAACAGATAATGATGGAAGGAGAGGATACTCACCAGATCCAGACACTAACTTCCTTTACTTCTGCAGCCTAACTGGAGACTTTTCGAAAGACAAAGTAGCAATTAACACTGGCAATTGAAATAAACTCTAGTCCCACCTATATACAATTCATGAGTTATTACAAATACGTTCATTATTCATGGGGAAACTAAACTGTTTCATTTCACACTGGAATTTCGGTTCACAAATGATCCTTTTGCTATATTGATAAAGTAAGCTCCTCCCAACCTACCCCTGACCCTAGCAAAAAAAGAAAAAGACACTAAGGTGTTATTGAAAAGGGTCTAAACTATAAGCACATCAGAGTTATCTCTGGGCAAGGCATGTGAACACCAGTCGTCAACTGTACTTGAACTAAATTACTGCTGAAAAAGTGAGAAGGGCCCTTTCTCCTACTCACATCCCTTATTCCAAAGGACAGTCCAAGTCTTTGTTGATACAACTACCTAAGAGAACGAATTTCCCTCTTATAGTAAAATGCCTCCACTAAATCTTAAGATAATGACAGAAGCAATTTGCAGATGAGATTACAGTAATTCTCCTACAGTAGTATGCCTTTTGATTCATGTAGCAGCAGATGAATCCTTGGTCTGTTGGATATTCTTTCATCCTCCGATTCACCCAGAGATGTTCTGAAGTTGTGCAATGGCAGATTGTAATCACCTGCACCCAGGGAGCGGCAGAGAAGTGAGTGCCATGAGTCAGAGACCACAACAAAGCCCTTCCTGGCATGTTGGGCTCACTTGGCAAACCCAGAGGATGTAAAATTGACAGCAAGACAAGGAGCATCTTTGTTATTTGTCAACAAATTGCAGTGACCATTGCAGACTCTTGGCAACCTGACACAGGGAAGCCTCAGGGGAACGAATGGGGGAGCAAGTAAATAAGATGATGGAAAACCCCATTCTCCAGAGGACCAACTATCAGACAGGTGTGTCAACAAAGATTTTTTGTCTGACCCCGATGACCTATTTATCATATTCAAGGAAACAGGAAGGTGCCCCTTTAGTTGCAGTGGGACCCTCAAATAGATGTGAATAATCAACTGGCCTTTGAATAAGAAGACTTAAATATCTGGCTCTATTAACGACCAGCTGTGTGACTTAGGGTAAGTCATGTGACACCTGCGCATATGGTTCCATATGTCTATAAAATGGGGATAATATATGCCTTGCCTCATCCACGGAATCATTGTAAAAATCAAACAAGATAATGGAAGTAAAACAAATTTGTAGTGCAAAGTTCAATACTAGTAATATTTTTATCACCATTATTTTTGATACTAAAAGACATTATCCAAAAATCAAATCCAGAGAGACTAGACAGAAGCCAATTTGGTTGCAGCACCTTCACAGAAACAAATGCATTTATAAACTAATGTGGAACCATCAGAATGTCTGTGGCTGACTATGTATTCGATTTCCAGCATGGAAAAATTACAGAAAAATGTTACATAGAGCCTGTCATAAAGGGCTTAGCACCAGCCCATCTGCACAGCTTCATTTCTTGTGATCTAACTCAGCATTAGGTTCAAATTTTCTTTCAATCCACATTTACTGAGCACCTACTGGAAGTGAGAGGAGAGAGACAAGTAAACCATTCAGAGCATTACATGTTACAGGAACTGGTACTCAAGGCACAGAAAATGGAAACGAGATAGGAACAGCCACTGCTAATTATGCAATCCGGAAAGCTTCCAGGAGAGGTGAATCTTGAACCAAGTCTTAAAAGAGAGGGGGCCATTTACCAGGCAAACAGCAGCTGGGAGGAATTCCCAGGAGAAGGAGCTGTGCGTGAAATCAAAGCCTTGAGTATCCTGTGGGAATTGACAATTATCTGACTGTGGAGGGAAAGGGACAGTATTAGAGAAAGGTAAAGAACAGGCAAGAGTCATATCATAAAAGTCCTAATATGGAAGCTGACCTTTACCCTGCAGGAGGTGGCGGGGGGTGGGGGGGAGGTTCAAGGAAATGTTTTAAACTTGAATACTACATGATTAGATTTTTACTTTAGAAAGATCTCTTATATTTGGAATACAGTGTAGAAGGAGAAAACCCTAGAAGCTGGAAAGCCAGCAAAAGAATGCTTTTCCTCACTTTTTTATACAGCAGAATCCTTCTTTCAAGTCTGAGTGAGATATTACGAAATGAAACAGATAAAAACAGAGTTGCATTGGTAGAAGCAGGAGTCCAGAACCAGGAGTCATGCTTCTTTGGCCGCCTCTCAGCCCCACAATGGCATGTGAGGTCCTTTTATAAAATCTTAAGGCTCTAAGGAAAATGCTGTGTGCCACTGTGTGAAGAAGACAGTAAGGATAGCCAAGGTGAGCGATGAGTAAGAGCAGAAATGCAGACAGAATCGAACCCAGTCTGGTGACAAACTAGCTGAAGAATGAACCTGGGAATGACTGCAGGGTCTGACCGGGGCAACCGAGTGGGTGACAGTGGCTCTTGCTGTTGTACAGCTGAGTTTGAGCAGGTCTGAGGAACGATGAGTGTTTTCAGACATGGCATGTTAGGTTAGAGGAGCCTGTGACACGTCATGTGAGGACACAAGGTAGGCAGCTCAGGGGGAACTCTGAGCTGGAAGGAAAAGATACAGGAGTCAAGAGCGGGGCCAAGAAAAACGATGAGATCACTATGGAAGAGTGGGGAGAGGGAGAGAAGGAGGCCTGGGTCAGATCTCTCAAAAACTCTTGTAGTTGAAAAGTAGGAATCTAAGAAGATAGGGTCAGAAACGGGGAGAGAATTGGAAGTGGCACCCGAAACCAAGATGCAAGAGAATCTCAAGACTGAATGTGCTATATGGAGCTGCAAAGTAGAACAGCATGCAAATCCTCCAGGGCCTGTCTTGCAAAGAGACAGGTGGATGCCAGTGTGGCTGAGACTGAAGATAAGTTCGCCTTGATTCTCGGGAAGTCACTCTTCTCACAGTCAGAGCCAACAAAGGGATAGTCAATTTCCAGTGTGTCATATCCCTGCAGAAGAATATAGAGTCTGTTAATAATTAAGCAATAGTGCCCAGAAAGAAGTAGTGATTTCGGGACTCCAAGAACTGACAGGGCCTCATAGTTCATCTAGTCCAATTATACCTGTGTTAAGCGGTCACTGCTTGACCATTGCCTAACATTAGTAATAATGGTAATGATATTCGGTGTATCACAGTGTTTTAAGTGTGCTGCCTCATTTATCCTCCTCACAGTACCCCTCCAAGTCGTAAAGTGGTATCTCATCTTCTGATAAAATATTCACAACCTCACAAGACAACCCATTCCACTTTCAAAGCATCTCTGTTAAAAAGTTCTTTTTTTCTAAAATCTTCCTTCCTGTAGTTTTCATATTAGTTCTGCTTTAGGGGCAGACAAAGCTGGTTTATTTGATGATAAAAATGGTGTTCTCCCCAGTCTTCTCAGTCTCTTTCCCTCTCCCTCTCCCTCTTTTTAATGAAAACATCAATCACCTCTTTCAACCCTTCCTTCTGGGGCATCATTTTGAGACACTTCATCATCCCTGATAGCACCTGGATCACAGCTTAACATTCTAGACCAGCACAGAGAAGATGCTTCAGCTTTTTTGAGTAACTGTAGCACTAATCTGGAAATGCCAGTCGGGTCTTCACCTGTTCACTCAGCGCTGCTTCGCATCTCCATCCTCTAACCTCTCAGTCCTTGCAGCCATGCTTAGCTTTTCCTGGAGTGGGAAGACTCATCCAGGTTTCCTGCTGCTAATGCCTCTCTGCCCTTCTCCACCCCACTCTCCACCTCCGTTTGGAAACACTGGGAGGAAAACTAACACTTATATTGGCCACTTACTATGGGCCAGATGCTAGGAGAGCTGGACTTTCATGTGACTTGTCTCATTTAAGTTTCAAGACAATAACTTGTTCGAAGTTAATAGGAAATAAGTGATGAAACAGACATGCAAACCCAGGTCTTCCTGAATCCCAAAATGCCCCTCATCGAAATTAGAGCAGCACTGTCCAATACGATAGCCACATCTGGCTGTTGCACATATGAGAAGGGGTTGTCTGAATTGAGATGTGATGTAAGGGTAAAATACACACCACATTTAGAAGATTTAGTTCAAAAAGAGAATACATAATATCTCATTAAATTTTTTACGTGATTACATGCTAAAATGATAATATTTTTGATATATTAAGTTACAATATATTATTATTAGTCTTGCCTGTTTACTTTTTTAACGCAGCTACTGAAAAATTTTTAATTACATATATGCCTTGTATTTTATTTCCTTTGCACATTGCTGATCTATAACACTAGAATAAAAAGTCTTCACTCTTTGGAAATTACTATCTTGGTATAAGAGCACCAAATTCAAGAAGGAGCCATTTAATTTGCCTGGTATCAGATGGAATCAGTGTGTTTACCTTTACCTTTGTGTATTCTATCTACTGCTTTGTGTTTTGTTTAGTTTTTCAAACCTCCTACAGGCTTTGTATGAGTATGGCTTTCTAAATGGAATAAATTCATATATCTTGTATCCATAAGTACATGTACCTTTTCATTTCATGTGTGTTACAATGTGTCATAATATCTCACATAACCTATTACCACACCTGGATAATACCATCTATGTTCAAACTGGAAATCACCCTTAATACAATGGTTGAAGCTTTTAGAGGAAATAATCCTATATGTGATGTTTTTCTGTTCTTCTGAGATGATTTTTATATTTTTATTGCTCAGCATGTTTGGCAAACAAGAAAGTAAAGAATTATTTTAAACAAAGAATTTCCAAATTAGAAAATGAGACAATAACTGAAACCAAACTTAGCTTAAGAAGTCATTGAGTTTACTATTACCTAATATTAATAAAAATGATAATATGTAGCATATCACAGTGTCTAATATATGTGGCCTCACTTAATCCTCACAAAAACCTAGGAAGTGGGCAGAGGCAGGCTTATTATTCCCGTTTGCCAAATAAAAATTTGAGGCTCCAGGGAGTTAAGTGAATAGAACCCAGGCCTTCAGAGTCCAACTCTGGTGATTTTTCCACCTTGCCCCCACATTGGATCATGAAAGATATCATAAATTTGACTATTCTTTCTCTTGTCTATATTGTGTGAGGTTTAGAGAAATCTCCTTACTATATGATAAAAGATTCATTACCAGATTAATTTAGATGTCACAGGGAAACACCTGGCACAGTGCTGGGCATATGGTGATTACTCAGTAAACTTAATTTCCTTTCCATTGCTTTCGCATACCAAGAAAATCTTCTTAATAGATAATGCTACAAAAAGATCACTTATCTTTGTTCTTGATTTTCGGCTTAAAGATATTTGACTTCCTTTTGCTGAGTTATTTGGATGTTTCATAATTTTATCATTGGTGTCATCACACTGTTTTAGCATTAAAAATAAGTTTTTGACTTCTGCAACGGAAAAGTCAAGAAATGATGCTGGATTCTAGGTAGCTTGAGGAGGCAATGATGTGACCAAGAATCTGACTTCTCCCATATTTCTCCTCTGCCTTCTGTGTGGTCAACTTTGTCCTAAGACTAGCCTCCATCGGGGTTGCAAGATGGCTGTCTACAATTCCCAGGGCCATATGTTTCTTCATCCACATCCACTGGCAATGGACTGGGGAGTCTGTGAAATATGTGGATTTTCTTCCTGTTAGGTGTGCTAAGCTGAGTAGGCTAAAAGTTACTTAAAAGATTTGCTTCCTAAAGCACTTAGTTATCCAGAGTTCCTGAAGCAAAGAGAGACCAGGAGACACATGTCAACATTAAAACTTGTCCAATAATTGTGCAAGAGACAACGTTTTTCCTTGCTCCCTATACATAACCAGAGCTAGGTGACATGGACATCTTGACCACAGACAGCACTTATAACTAATGGACTGACTATTGCCTGGCACTGAGACTAAATGTTTTACACTCATTTAATGCTCACAACAAAATCTATGAAGATGAGACTAATCACCATCCCCACTTCATAGTGAGGAAACTGAGGATCATAGAAATGAATGATTTACCAAAGCTCACTCGGGATAGTAATTCAGCTCCATTCCAGAGTCGACACTCGTAAACATTGTGCCACTCTGTCTTAGGTGGGCAATGGCAAATTTTGCTTCTGTCTGGTTCTCTTGGAGACTCTTACCATTTGCATATCGGTTCTTAAAAATCAAAACCCTTCTCTCATCACAATGCACCCCTTACAGAAAAAAAAAGGAAGTCCAAAGAGCCCCTAGAACCTACTTTTAGACTCTTTCACTGTTTTAATACTTTCAAGAAAGTAGCAGTGTTCTGGAATCCCACAGACCTGTGTTCAAATCCTGACTTTCCTACTTACTAGCTGTTTGACTTTTAACAAACTAATTAATCCTTGTGAGCTCCGTCTTCTTATCTATAAGATGTAGATATTACCTGCCCTTAGGATATCTGAAACATAAATAGGATCACAGGCTGGCACATAGAAAATGTGCAGTAATTATTGGCTGCTTTTCTCACTATGTCTTTCATCTTGCCACCTCCTCTGAATACGGTTGTACCTGTTTAAGGATGAGAAGCTTAGAACATGTTTGCAGGGTCTTCTTTCTTAATACGTATTCTTTCCCAGAACTCTAACCTTATACATCAAATAGGACAGATTTATTTAAAAATTTTCACACTTTCTTGCTGAAGCCTTAAGAATCTTGTTCTTATTGCTAGAATGGTAAAGAGAGAAGTAATTTCTTTCCTCTGAATCCCTTGGGCTTGCTTTTAAAAATGGATTCACATGCTCTTTTGTGGAAAGGCTATAGCCCATTTAAAGGGGGCCCTTTAGATTGAAAGGCCAGGCTGGTGGCCAACTCAGGCCCTAATGAGCTAGCTCAAGTATGTAAGCTAATTAGTAAACTCAAGTTTCCAGAGCAAGGAGCTAAGATAAAGAGAGGTGGCCAGGAAAAAGTGCATCGTTGGGAAATCATGCTGTTGACAGACTTAATCACTTTCTCTTCTAGTTTCTGCCAAATTTTGAAGAACGGAAAATAATTACATTTTGTTATATTTTGTTTTGCTATGTTTCTCCTGAGCTGAGATATGGGAAGAATCTGAGCAACTAGTTCATCAGATCCATGAGCATTACTGAGTAGAGAGGCTCATAGATGTCAAAGAACTTGCACCAGAGAAGAGAACACCTCCAGCCATATAACAGCTTAGTGGACGGGGTCATCCCTAGAGTTGACACCACAGTCCACTTGGTGGCAGCCTCCCCGAATTGCAGGCAGATATCTGACAGGAAATGACCAGACTTTCCAAAAAAAGATGTGCATTGCAGTAAGTTCTCAAGAAGTGGATCAGATGATTTGAGTTCATACATTTGTGTTCTAATCACTAAGTGCTATGCGTAGATGAAGCTGGGCCCTCATGGTGGGCCTTGATGTGATGCCAACGTGAAAATGAATGTGCAACAAAGGCAGAATTGGAGAGCAGTTTAGAAATTATTACCAGGATAGTTTTCTCTTGAAGAATTTATTAAATGAGGAATGTGTAATTAGAAATGTTAATATAAGAGAATAGGCTAGTAAAAGCCCGCCCTTTTTGGAAGACAGAATTCTAATTCAATTAGTAAGTTGAACCATGTAAAATTACCATTTCATGAGTTAAAAATGGTTCAAAATTAGCAATTTAGATTGAACCAATCTAAAATCATTTAGATGTTCTATAAAGAGGGAATTGATGGATACTAATCGATACTTTTTGACCACTATTCCATAATATATGTCAGGAGCCATGCTAACAATTACACACACACACACACACACACACGCGCGCTCTCTCTCTCTCTCTCTCTCTCTCTCTCTCTCTCTCTCTCTCATTTAATAGTTATACTCTGTTAGATAAGTATTATTATCCTCATTTTCATAAGATGAAACTAAGGAGCACAAAAGGTGAAATAAATCGCTCAAGGTCATGCAGAGTTGGGGTTCAGACAACTTCTGGAGCCATGTTGCCAAAACCAATGGTTAATTCTCAGTAGCACTGGACACAGCTGATCACTCCCTCCTCCTTAAAAGAGTTTCCTCCTTTGGTCTCTCTTGGCTACCTCTTATTTCACTGGCCACACATTTGCTGGAAACTCCTCATCTTCCCAGCTTGTAAACATACAGGCTTCAGCCTCAAACCCACTCTCTTCTTTATTTATATTCTCATTACTTAGATATTTTTTATCCAGTCCTCAATTTTTAGCTATTTGCTGATGATTCCCAAATTTATATCCCCAGGCCCCACCTCCCCTCTAAACTCCAGACGAGTTTAGATCTAACTAAATACTTGCCATCTTCACATGAAAGTGCAATAAGCAATTTGAACCTAATATGTCAGAAACCAAACCCTGAATCGCCACACCCACCCCACCCCACCCCACCCCAAAAAACTGATCCTTTATTTGTCTTCTAAATTTTAGAAAATGGCAGTTTCAGTCTCCCCTCCGTATAGGTCAAAACAACCAGAGGGGAGACATTTTGACTCCTCTACTTCTCTCATAATTCACATCTAATCCACCAGATCCTGGGGTTTCTATCTTTAGATTATATGCTGAATCTGAACACGTCTCAATCCTACTATATTCTGATCCCAGCCACCATAAATTAGATCATGTCACTCTTTGCTCAAAACCCGTCAGTGGCTTCCTATAACACTCAGGGAACATCCTCCACAGTCCTCCCCATAGCCTGCAATGCCCCCTGTGATCTGACCCCTCCCTACCTTTCTAATCTCTTCCGTGATGGATAAAAGCTGGCCACTTTGACACTCCTCACATTGAGAGGTAGAATCTACTTTCCCTGCCCTTGACTCTGAATATAGTGTGACCAAGAGTACGATGGAGGTGACCCTATGCCAGTTCCAGGCTAAGTCTTTAAAAGAACGAGTAGCTCTGACTGGCGGTATAGTGTCTGGGAGTCCTGAACCCCCATGTAAGAAGTCCGATACCCTCAGGACTTCATGCTGTTAGAAATTCAGACAGCATGGTAGCAACATGGCCATAGGTAGGCCTTCCAGTCACCAATCCCAACTGAGCTCCTGGGTAATAACATCAACTACAGCCATGTAAGTAAGCCATCTTGTACTCCCAGCCCAGTCAAGCCTTCAGATGTGTCCATCCCCAACCACTATTTGAGAGTAACCACATGGCAGCCCACAAAGAAAAACCACCCAGCCAAGCCCAGTCAACTTACAGAACAATGATAGATAATAATAACAGTTTTAATCCACTACATTATAGTTTGTTATGTGGCCACAGCTAACTGCAACATCATTTCTTACTGTGTTTTCCCTTGTTCTTTCCACTCCAGCCACACAGATCTACTACTGTTCCTCTAACATACCAGACACATTACTATCTCCAGGTCATCATACCTACTTTCCTTCTACATAGCAAGCTCCTTCTCCAGATATTCACATGGATTCATCCATTGCTCTGCTCAAATACCAAAGAGCGCTTCCCTGATTAATTTTTCTAAAATAGTACACCATCACTCTGCCTCTTATCAAGCTTTATTTTTCTTCTAAGCATTACCACCTAACATATTTTAGACTCGTTTATATTTGTTTCCTAACAAAATGGAAAATTTGCAAAAGCAATGATATTGCCAGCTTTCGTTTGCAGTTCCTTCTCTATTGCTTGGAACAAGGCCTAGTATACCTTAAGTATTTAATATATACCCATTGGTTGAATGAATGAATGAATCAGATTCCACAACCCAAGCATTTTCCTCTGCATTACACTAGTATGGAAAGAAAAGAATGGAAGGAAGAAAGGAAAATGTAGTGGGGGGAACTCTATAAATCATAGAAATTGTATGTTTTATTCTTTGCACTACATTAAACAAAAGTGGATGGCAGAGACCACGGTACAAATAAGAATATACAAGCAGCACCAGTTCAGCAGACTTGTCCTTCAACAGGGTTGGTTTCAGCTTTCCAGAAACCGTCCTAGTCATATCCCAATTCGAAAGATCTGAACTTAAATGCTTCCTACTCTCTGTTCAAGTAATACATTCTCATTTGGATCTATTTTTCATGTTACAAGCCTCTGCCCGCACCATTCAGCCAGGGTCAATGTGAACCTTACCTAATTAACAGTGGCATAATCAAAACAAATATTGTTTCATTTCCCCATGACGTGATTAATTCCTAGAGGCTTTCAAGGTTGGGCCTGCTCTTGATGAATAACCAGAGAGCAAATCAAAAAATCACCAACCATATGAGCTGAAAAATAATTGTGGACTTCCCTTAACCACTTTGCAGACGAGGAGACTGAGTAGTTAGATGATTTATTCTCTAGTGATACATAGTTCTACACTATGAATTGTTTGCAATTTGTAAGAGAGAGATGATGCAAAGAAGAGAGTCAAAGATTGGTAACCCCCTCCACTCAGTAGCCAGGACCTACCCTACCACCTCTCCCACTGTCACTGCCGAGTTTCGATGTGTCCAATTGTTATATACTACAGAAATATAAAGATTTGATGTCACTTATTCTTTAATGAAACCAGTACATTTTATTCAGTTCAAAAGTTCCATATCTGGAAAGGCCAAGTCTATTGCCCAGTGATTCTTGAAAAATTTAAAGGCTATACAGATTGAGGGATGCTCTAAATGCTCAAAAAACTCTCAATATGTCCAAGCTTCATTCTGTACCTCCCTCTTAGAGAATCATAATACATACTAGCATATTAGAGGCTCTGAGAAGCCTCACTGTCCAGACACCTGTTAAAGCTGTTTATCAATCAAATGTTTATTTTTAATTAGCCCAATGTTTCCCAAGATTTTTTTTTTTTTTTAACTACAGAACTTTTGTGCTGCATACCTATAAATCTCAGAAAGTATTCGGTAGAAGTCCAATTTGGTAAAAGCTGATCTAATCCATCCCCTTACGTTCTGAAAAGAAACTAAGTTTCTGGGTAAAGTGAAAACATACACCTAAACAAAGATATCTAGCTCTTCCCCCTCCTAGTCTCTGTCACCGCCACTCCTTGGTGACCTGTCAGTGTGCAAATAAGATAGGTCTGTGATTTCACTGGGGACCTACCTTAGCCCAACACTCTAATCCAGTGTGCTAATGAGCAGCTTAGGAGCAAATCCGAAGACATGAAACCAGCAAAGACTCAAAAGGAGCAAGAAAAAGGAAGATGGAGTGAGAAAAGTAAGTAATTAATCAATGTTGCATGAATGAGTAAGAAAATCATTGAGTGGACAAGTAAGCTGATGGATGGGTATATAATAAAAGAGTAAGTGGATAAAGAAGTGAAAGAGTAAATGAGCAGATAAAAAACAAGGCAAATGAGTAAGTACAGAAATGAATGAGAAGGCTGGCCCTCGGTTGTGCCATGATTCAAGTAGCAATGGCTCCTTCCTAGCAAATGGCACCATACCTTGTTATCACTCACAGGCAATGCATAAGAACATATATCTTTCCACCTTTCTTTCTACAAATAAGGCATGAAGGAGCTTGAATTTTACTTGAATCTAATGCAGAAACAATAAAGAATGTAAGCATGAGAGGAACATGACTATCCTTAAGTTTTAGAAATACCACTTGCAGGGAAGAGTTTGTTTGGAGCTCCTTGTGTGACCTTCCCCAGTGGGGCCTGGGGTAAGTTACTACTTAGTCTTTGATTCTCCTTTATCTTCCAAAAATAAGCCATTTAGAAGAGACTTTGAAAAGCAGTGACAATATTAGAATTATCTTAGCAGTATGGAATTTACTTCTGCTATACCACTGACTAATCTTCACCTCCTGCTGGCTTTGAACCCTGGAAAAGTTGGTAATACTGGAGACATCAACCACTTGACTTACTTTTATAGGACCTCCAAATGGAGAGCAAGACAGTATTGGAATGCTCTTGGGAAATGGGCACTGGGAGCATTAACTGACTAAAAGTGACTAACTAGGACCCCTGGCCCATCCTCAGTACGTGTTCAAGTAATATTGAACTGAATATCGACAGTTTTTAAAGATCACTTTCATGGCCTAAAAAGAAAATAACACGTCAGATAAAATGCAAAAAAGTTATGCTCACTAGTATATAATGTGAGCCATGTTAGCAGCAGATTCAGGGTGTGTGATACCCTGTATAACGCCCAGCACAGAACAGGTGCTCAACAAGTGATAGCTGATTAATCTATACTGAGTTCATAAAGGGAGAGGTTCATTCCTGTACTTAGTAAATATATACGAAATGCCAAATATGTGCTAGCACATAGGGGTCCGGCAGTGAATAAACAAAGTCCCTGCCTTCATAAAACTTTCATTTAAATCGGGTGTGACAAAATCCCAGCATGTTAGAGTCTGAGTTACCTTCCAGACCCTACAGCTCAACCCATTCGTTGTTTAGGTGGAGAAATTCAGACCCAGAGAAGAGAAAGAAATTCCCCCACAGTTACCTGACAAGTTAGAAGCAAAGCTAGAATTTTAACTCAGTTTCCTGACCATAGTCAGTGCTCATCCACCCACACCAGCTTGCCTAGTTTAAGGTGGCTCCAGAATGTTTGATATCATGATTTTAAATGGAAGTCATGATGCCATAAATCATTCAATCTCAGAGACATAAATACCACAGTCCTGATCCCAGTTCAGCATCTAAACATACTTAACAATCTCAGGTCTTGGCCAATGCTTTTTATTTAATAGAGTAAATTAATTACTATTATTGCAAGGAACCAAACTGAATTAACCAGACCTCAGGGACTACCAAGACTAGGAAAGACAGAAAGAGGGCTGTCATTTTGTATTCTTTCCAAATAGGTGACTAGAAAATAAGTAAAAGGGCATGGGTTTGAGAATAAAACTGAGTTCTGAATCCCAGTTCTGCCTCCTATTAGTTGTACACAGGAAACTCACACTCAATGAGGAAACTTCTCCACTTGCAAAATAAATACTAGAACTTTTATGAGAGTCTATGAAATAATATATGTAAAATATAATCAGGTCTAAAAAAGTGGTCATTCCTTATGCCTCCCCACAACTCTTCTTTTGATGGCCAATTTCCCTCTTTTAAGACCTGTCAATGAACTAGAAAATGTTCAAACACTTAGTTTGGTGAAACATAAAAATGTAATAACCTTAAAAAATCTGAGAAAAATGCCCCTAAACTCATGGTGTGCACAACAGGCCTGGAATTTGGATTCTTTCATTTGGTGGAGTTTTCATATTTTCAGCCTTTGGTCAGACTTAAATTCCAGGGGGACTACCTTGCCTGATAGTTTGGCACTTTCCCTAGTCACAGTTGGAAGCCAGAAGTACAGAAATGAGTAAAATGGGAAAATAATGAAAAACAAGAGTCAATCAAAATCTTTTTTTCACTTTTTCTTTTTCCTTTAGTGAATTCTTTTTTAAAGCAGATCCGTTTGACTTTCAGTCAAAGCTTAGGATTAAGTTTTAGTTTGGCGAATTTTTTTCCCATTCTCTAATTTACTAGAGTTCTACCTACCCTATGCTGGCCACATTTTTGAAACCCAAGAACTCCTTTTGCAGGTAATGTCTTATCAAGACCAGTGAGTCCTGTGACTAATTCTCTGATCGTGTTCTCTGCAAAGACATGTTATATGCACACAGGCCTCAGTGGAGCTGAGGGAAAACAAAGCTTTTTGTTTGCTACCGATGCCAAGTGCTTCAATGTTGGGATGAACACAGTCCTGTGAGAGAGGCAGCCATCTGAATCCACACTGTAGTGAGCATCAAGATTTTGGAAGATCCCTCAATCAAACTGTGTATCTACAGTTTAGTCCCTTCCAATTTAGCAGAGCAAACCAGCCTCTCCCATCAGCCCATTATCCCCTCCCCCCACACCTGAAGGGAATCACATTTTCTTTTTGGCAGAATCAAAGACAGGCAGAGATGTTAATGTGGGAGCTGGACATGCACAAAAATTCTAGCACTATGTGCTCCAGAAGGTGAACTGACAAAACCCTGACAGGGATGCTCACTCACTGTGGAATTCATCAGAGGTTGACATTAACAAGGAAATAGTAATAAACCTAAATTCAGGTAAAGTAGAAAGAATACTAACAGCATCAGTGTGAAGGCTGAGAGGAAAATAAGTCTGCCAGTGGCTATGCTTTAACTCCCACGTACCTTGCAGGAGTCTCCTCCACTCCTAGGCTTCACTGAGCTGACTCTGAAAAACGAGAGCATTAGACCAGATGGCCTTTAGGGGCCCTCCTAAATCAGATAACTCTATGAGTAGACGAAACAACACCATATCCATGGAAGGACTCTTGAGAGGTAGGCTGCACTGACAAGTCAGATGATGCCAAAAGACCATCCATGTGGAGATCATCAGCGATCGTGGATGAGCCAAGAAGTGACGCCACACCCAACCAGTTTTCACAGTGGCACGAAAAAACGGATGGCACTGGAGTCACTCAAAGCGTTGCCACTTCGAATGTTTCATTCACTATGGAATGTGCTTTCCCTTCCTTGTTTGAAATAGTTATCAGCATGCTTAATTGAAGGATTTTTCTAAGCCCGGTCATGAGCAGATTTAAAATCTTAGAAGCTAACTTAAGGGGAAAAAATTTTTTTATTTAGAAACCCAACAAAATGCCCAACAAAGAGGGCAGGTGAAGCAGCTCTGGAAGAAAGAGACACAGCACTGAGCATCTAATATGTGCCAGACACTAACATTCATAAATGGAAACTGCAGGAGATCAACATAGCCCCCGGCCCACACAGATAGGTACACAGTCCCTAAAGCAAAGGTTAGAGGCCACAAAGAAGGAGAAGGAGGTCATCTGTCCTTCCTGAGGGTGGTAGAAGTGAAACTGCAGGGAAAGCGACACCCTAAGGACATTTCATGGACTTCTGGCTATGACAAAAGTCAGTGCTGCAAGGGGAGAGATGAAAGATAATGCTTTATATTTACAAAGGATAAGATCTTTGAAAATCAAACCAATCCTCAGTCCCCTCGTCCCTAAGCTAGGAATAAGAATACTCACTGCTGCATAGGAATAGAGCTTTTCCATTAAATGAAGGTTTAGGAAGCACCTACCTGAAATACAGAGTAAGCTATTTGATGTGATACATGTGTGGCACCATAATAAAATTCAAAAGAGAAAGGAGAACCGATATTGGGGCCCCATGAGAACAGTGATCAACTATGAAATTACAGAGGCTTAATTAAGGTCATATATCTAAGCACCTGCTATCTTTCTTCAGGGGACCATAAAATGCCCCCTCTGTAAAACTTTCTCAATATGATTCCTAAGGCATTTTTAGAGGTAGAAAAGAAATAGAAAAGGTATTGCAGTTTTTGTGAATAGGTTAAGCCTAGTCCAGCTTTAAGTTCAGATAAATGCCCCCTCTCCACTCCAGCCACCTCCAGCGCGTTTCAGTTTTAAACATCATGATGAGGCTGGGACTCCCCCGGGACTCATCAGCCTCCAAGATCATCAAACTCAGTGGCATCTGTAAATACACTGAGTCCCACTGGCTGTGCTTTAACTCCTGTGCATTTACTGCGTGCCAACTGCATGTCAGGCCCCGAGCTGACCTCAAGTAGAGCATGGTATGCAGAACTTTTCTCCTTTGCTCTCCAACTTTAGGGATATCAGACATGCAATCAAGGAAAATTCGATATGGAACGTCATAGAACAATTCCATCTGAAGCAGTTAGAGACAGCGTTACAGAGGAGGTGACTTTTGGGTTAACAAACAGAGAGGGGGTAAGAACATGTCAGGCAGGAGGAATATCTTCAGCAAAGGTTCAGAGGGGTAAAGGAACATGGGAACCTATTCAGTTTCTTGCTTGAAAAAAAACAATGAGTTATCTAGAGGCAGAGATTAGAGATGTGGGCAAGTGCCAAGTCAAAAATGGACTCCCTGTGTGCCAAGGCAAGGTGCCTGGGCTTTACCCAGCAGCCGTGGGGAGCCACTGAGAGCTTTCAGATACGGCAGTGACATGGACTTTAAGAGTGCTCCTTCTGGGGCGCTGTGAAGGCAGACTGTCTGGAGAGAGACTGAAAGTGAAGAGGCAAGTTAGGAGGAGTTATATTGCTATTTCTGTGTAGAACAACTGAAAGGAACAATAGAGGATTAAGTCATGTGGCCTAACAACCTTGCACATGGGCTAATGTGGAGGCTATTTACCACCAGGTAAGTGGACACACATTGTAGAATCAGGACACAGTGCTGAGTGAGAGGCAGGCAGCACAAAGATGGTCTTGGAGAGAGATCCAACAAAAATTCCAGCTCTGCAACTTATTAGTTGTATGACACTGGGCAACTCGGTCAATCTTGTGGAGCTGCAGTTTCTTCTTATGTAAGATGGCGAACATAATGCCAACCTGGCCACTTTGCTGTGAGCAAGAGATACACATAAGGTCCCTGGCAGAGCACTGAGCACAGGGTAGGTCCACCATAAGTGGTAGCCACCATTATTATAGTGGAAAAGCCTTCTTTTGCCAAGAATGCTCTCAGAAAAGATCCATTCACCAAAGACAGAGCCTTCTTCTGCTGAGCACCAGTAACCAAAGCAAACAGAGTAATGGGGACAAACCCAGAGTTATTACCCATCCAAAAGGCTCAGGTGTCCCTTTGAAGGAAAGCAAAAACTAGCCTGAGTCTAACAAGCCCATACACACCAACCAGAGCTGCCTATTCTCAGCAGCCCTGGGCACATTCCCATGTAACCTGGTTTGACAAGCTGCACTGGCCCAGTGCCCAGCTTCCACTCAGAATTTACATGGCCCAGAGATTATTTGACAATTTTTTCTCTCTGGGAGGGCAGTTATGGTGCAGAAAGGAGCTATCGATACATGTTTTAAGCACATATGCATCAACCTTTCATTTCCTATCTCACCTAGAGACCAAATTACTTCTAGATAACAACAGCACCACCCTCGTGGCCCAAAGCTTAGCTTCCACAGACAGCAGAGCTAATTTACTGCCCAGGAACAGTTTTGGTTCTAGAATTAGGGCTCCTGGTTGCAGATATTCTGATATTCCCAGCTCAGACAGGATTGAAATCCCTGCTCCAAACCACTTGCTTGGAAAGTGAGGGTGCTCATTCAGACACCGACTGTCTCCCTGCTACTACTGTATGTTGCTCACGATATCCCACACCTACTGTTGCTTCTCACCTGGTGGTCGCCCCCCAGCCCTGGAAATCTCATTCTGCCTTCCCCCATGAGACTGAAAGGCTCTAGGCGAGGCACTAGTGACCTTTCCAAATCTTATAGGCCTTGCTCTATTTGGCCCCACTTCAGCATTCTCCACTTTGATCACTTGTCACTTCTGGAAAACCCTCCCTCTCCTGGCTTCCTGACACACCTCCCACTCTCCTGGCCCCCAAGTTCACACCAGCTGACTCCTCTTCCGCTGTCCATCTCTGGGTGTGGGCTTTCTGAAGCGTTTTCCCAGTCCCCTTCTCTTTCTAAAATCCTCCTCTAGAAAATACCACAGCTGCCCACCCAGTTCCAGATACCTCCTAACCCCACAAGTATACAGAATCTTCTTCGATTCTAGCTCAACTCTCTCTCTTGAGTCTAAAACAGCAAGGCCAGCATCCTGGTGGAACCCTATACCTGCCTGTCCTACACTAGCCACAAACACAGCTGTCCAAATCCAAACTATCAGCTTCACCATCAAAACCTGATCATCTGCCTACGCCTGCTGCCTTGGTTAGTGACACCGCCATCCTCTCCCACCCGAGGGAGAAAGCTCAAGAATTCTGATCCTCCTTCTATTTTACTCGCATTTCTAAGTTGTGTGTGTCCCTTCCCTCTATCTTTCCTGCCCTAGCTCCTGGACAAACTCTTGCCTGAGCTTCTGCCATCACTTCACAACCAGTCTTCCTGTTTGCTTCTCTTGCCTTTTCAGAGTCTCCTCCTCATGGCTGTCTTTTAAAGAACAGAGAATAATACCTTTGGATCAAAACCCCACTGCCCCCATCTTCTTAGCATGGCATCCAACACTTTACAATGCAGTAAGAACGTACATTGGGGTGTGTCTTTCCTGCTAGATCATAGATTCCTCAGTGGCTGAGTTCAGCCAGCCTGACCCATAGTAGGAGCTCAATACACACTTGAAGAACTGAATGAATCCCTAGGCTGCCAGCACGCCCAGCTTATCCAGCCCTGCTCTCTGAAATCAAAATGCTCTTCTGCTCTTAGGATAAAGAGCTCCTTCAGAGCAGTTATGTAAAATCCGCCAAAGTATTCCAAAATTTTTAGGAGTGATGAGGATGAGTGCCTTACCTTAATTTCTATAGCATTGAGCTGCTTCTAGCTGGTTATTTATTCACATTAAGCAAATAGTTTCCCCACTATGTATTGTGGAAAACAAAATAATTTAATCAGTTTTTTTTTAAAGCTTTCATTTAGCTTGTTTTATCAGTCAGGGCCCAACCAGAAAAAACAAGAACTCACTCTACTTATTACAGATGCAATTCAATAAAAATAATTAATTATTTAATAATCCAGGTGATGGAGAAGATACGCTATTTAAGCAGATAATAGGGAGGTAACACAGGAAGCAGGAAGCTGCTATCACTGCCAGGCTGAAAGGACAAAGCGGGTCCAGGGGCCTGTCGCCTAGTAGAAGCAGGAACCTTAGGAGAGCAGATTACCATGAAGCTAACAAGGCTTATACTATGGGGCTCCTTGCCTTCATGGGTCTCTTCTAAGGCCCTCAATCTAATTTTGTATTTCTTAAAAGAGACCCTCAAATTATATAAGCTTTAGTCTTCATAAAACCTGGGTCCTCCACAAACCAGGGGAGAAACATTACCACTGCTGTAGATGTTGCCCTAGGCTAAGATGAGGAGGAATCCCCTGGCATTCCCTTTATCCACCTTCCAATTTGTTGTCAGTACTTTCCACTGGCCAAACCCAGTCATAAGCCAATTGCCATGGGAGCCTAGGGAAGACAGACTCAGGGGCAGCCTCCCTGTACCACGGAGCAGAGCAGGGGAGGGGCTGGACTAGATCTGACAGCAGACAAGTCAAAGATTGACATACCAGCCTCAGTGAATCTCCCTTTGGTACCCAATGTTAGGGCTGAACAAAGGTATACAGTTGTAAGGGTATTACCAGGAAAAGGTTAAGTGGCTCTCTCTCCCCAAGATGTCCCACTAGGCAGCACTGTCCCAATATACACATAATATACCTGTATCTGCCTCCTGGCCTTGCAGCCTCTGAAACTTAATTTTCTCATTGTCACAAAGGCAGTCAGATTGGGGGAAGATAACTCACACTAACCAAGCTTATAGAAGCTTGAAGTATAAGCCTGAAAACCAATATGCTAATTTTTTTTTTTTTTAATCCCTGTAACGTGGAGTAACATGCTTGTGTTGACAAAAATCAGTTCAAATCTCTTGCTCACCCCAGTAGACAATTATTGATTTTAAAACCATGGCAGTTACTTCCAAGCAATGTGAATACACGTGAATAATACCTGGCCCCTGTCTCATAGGGGACTAGTGGCCAATTTACAGTAACATCATAGACAGATCCACATTAAAAAAAAATTAAAATCCCCATTGAGCACAGATCCACAGTCAGTCTATTAATGTGACTTGAATGTTTAATAACACCAGGATCTGACAGATACAGATTTCAGTCTCTACTGGAGAGATCTGGCAGGAAAATTATAAATAGCTGTTTGCTTGTCAGAGAACAGACTCCCTGGAAAAAGCCCATGATCACCTCCCTGACTCGGTTTTCCTACGTCCCACACTGAACACCACCTCATCTGAAGGGCACATGCACGTAGTGCCACCCATCCAGTTACGGTCAAATTCAACAGGCCTGAGAGCCACTCGCGTGCACTAGGCAGGCTTCTGAACTGTTCTTGCTCTTTGAGAATTTCATAAAAGCCTCAGATTCTCTCTGAAATCCATAGACACACAAATTTTGTATCCACTTTCAGGGGGTTCTTTGATTTCATTGCCTCCAGTTCTTTCTCTAGAGCAGGATTCTTCAGCAATACTGGCATTTTGGATTAATAAGTCTCTGCTGTGGGATCTGTCCCTTGCATTCTAGGATGTTTAGTAGCATCTCTAGCCTCTACATACTAGATGCCAGTCACCCATCCTCCACCAGTTGTGATAACCAAAAGTATCTCCAGATGTTGTTAATGTTGTACCCTAGGAGACAAAATTGCGTAAGTTGAGAATCACTGCTGTAGAGAGACACTGGCTGCCTCTTTTCTTACTCCATGAGCAAGGCATGGAGGATCCAGGCCTAAGAATAGCTAGGTGCCCTGCACCTGCCCTGCCTAGACTTTAGGCTATACGTTCAGCAGATGAGTTAGCTTTAAAAAAGAATGTTAACAAGTTTCCACATTCTGGCTTTACTGATGTATAAAATAAATGTCTACATGTGGATCAGGGTTGGGAGGAAAAATGAAAACATGGTCAGGTGATTGATCAGGGTAAAGGATTTTTAAGCTTGTTTTTTTGTTGTTTGTTTGTTTATTTGTTTCCATCACAGGGAAAGAAGAAAACCACTACCATTGGTGTGCATAAATAATACAACAGGACATTAAATGACCACATCTGTTAGCCACCTAGCTGGAGTCCACCCGAAGCTGCTTGTGCTCCTTAGCCATCTGGAGGGGCTCCATGTGTTTCTGGTATAGCTGGCATTATTGTCCATCTCTCCTAAAGGGTTAGAGACCTGCAGACCAGACCAATTCTCAAGGTCACCTGTAGGCCTTAAAAGATGGCAAAGAGGTCATCATCCCCCCACACCCCCAACACATACCTATGTACATAAAATCAATCACTATGCTGTACAACTGAAACTAATACATTATTGTATGCCAACTATAATTGGAAAAAACTCATCGAATTGTACACTGTAAATATGAGTGACTAATTGTCTATTTTATTTTAATAAAGCTGTAAAGAAAATCACTTAACCCTCACAATATGCTAGAATAGTAGGTACTATTGTCCCTGCTTTAAAGAGAAAAGAACTGAGCCTCAAAGAGGTTTAGCAGGTTGCTTAGAGTCACACAACCAGTGAGTGATGGATTGGAATTAAAACCCAGATCCTCTGAAACCAAGACCAGTGCTCTTTTCCTGTCACTATCATGTGCCTGGTTCAGCTGCAAATTTTAGTTAAGATTATTTAAAACATGAAGAAGTGGCCTCTGTGATATGTATGAAAATCAAGGCAAACAGTTCAACTATTTTACTTCGATAGGGAAATGCATCAAAACAGATACTTAACATCAAACCAACATGTTTTTAAAAATACATGAACCTATTTATAGTAGTATTTGGTTATCTTCAAATCCCCAGAGTCTTTCCATAATACAGGCAGCTACACGCAGAGCTGAGGGTAAGGCAGAGGCCCAAGAATTCGGACTTGGAGGGCTTTCCTCCTCATCTCATCAACAACTACAAGTCACTGGCTCTGAGCAGAAAAACATTCATTAGCCTTTAGTTACCAATTCAAACCAGGGACCTCCTCATTCTGCCCACACAACTCCAGGGGAAGTCTGGGACAGGGATGGAGAGACCAGACCGATGGGGCTAGTCCAAAACACAAATAATGTATTTCCTCTCAAATATGAAAACAACACTTGAAGCCAGGGTGTAATAATAGGTTTTCCCAGAATGGTTGCTTTCACAGAGCTTTATGAATGTCCCTTGATTATACTTCTAAGAATATCAAGTCTGAATTTCTTCCTTCCTTTCCTTCTTCTCTTGCCTTCCCTTCCTTCCTCCTTTCCTCTCCCCACAGTCATGTCCTGACCTCCTCCTTTGCACCAGTCCCTCTGCTGGGATCTGGGGATACTGGATGAATAAAACCCAGAACTTGTCTCACCTTAGAACCTAGTGGAGGAGACTGGCAAATAACAACCTCCATGACAGGCACTGGAACAGAATTGTGCTATTGCCCCCTCAAAAAGATAGAAATATTCAAAGTAGTATAGGGAAATCAGTCATTCAGTTGAAACACGAGTGCAGGGTCAAAAGAGACATCTCTAAAGATATGACATTTGTATACAGCACTGAAAATCTGGGCCTCAAAACTTGTAAGGAAAACGTGCCTTGGGTGGGATCATGTAATCTATAGTACGAAATTTTAATAAATAGAGATGGGAACAAAGCTATTTTCTTTTTCCCTTAGAGAACAGAGTGGGGAATATGATTAACAGGTACTGCTTTTCTTATTCTTCATTAAATTTATTACAATTGTGTTGTGTTTTGGCTTTCAAATTGCTTTTGCATGCATTATATTAATTTTGCTTTACAACAATCTCTATGAAGTAGATATTATTACCTCCATTGTAATGGTGAAAAAAATGGAGGCTTGGAGAGGTAAGGGGTTCTCCTGAGGGCTCACAGCTAGCCAAGAGAAGAACGGGCCTCTCAAATCCACCTCTGTCCGCCTACGAAGCCCATGTTCCTCCCTCTAGACTGCAACGCCTCCATGCGTGCCATGAGTCCTGGGAAACGAGTAATGTCATTCAACTGCAGTCTCCCAGGCATCACACGTGGAGTGGAAGGTGTGTTCAAGAGGCTCAGGGGCACTGAGAAGAGAGTGAAGTGGGTTTTAATGGAAAAGATTGTTCTACTTATAGCGGCTCCAAAAAAAAAAAAAAAGTGATTCACTCTTCAGGCCTGACATGTTTTGAGAGACAGACATGCCTGTAAATTTGGCCAGACTCATGGGTGCCAGATGATAATTGACAAAGACCCTAGGGCTTGGCGATCAAGCCAGGACTTCCTCATGTTCCTCACTGGGCTCTCCAGGGGCCAAGCACAGTGCATAATTAAGTCAGATAGTTGCAGAGGGGAAGAGATGGGTCATTTTCTCTATGGAGAGGTTTTCTTCTTGGCAAGATGCAGACTGACACACTTCAGGCAGCAGGAAGATCATTTCCATAAAAGTCGGTGAGGAGGGAGGGAAATCACAGTTACTGAAAGACAAACAGAACCCAAATACCATAAACAGAGTATGGAGTTCCCAACCAGAGGCACAATTATCTCTTACCTCAAACTTGGAAAGGGCTCAAGCAAGCATTATAAGAGATTTTCTCATGCACATGAGTAATTGCCCCACTCATTAAAATGTTATAGATGAGCCTCACTTGGAAAGCAGCAAATGCAGGACCTGAAGGAGGCTTAAAGGGGGCCCAAGGAAGTCCTAGTAGAGAGCACTGAGGCAGCCCAATGATCTTCTAGGAGGCAAAACGGGGACCCCAGTGAGAAGAAAGATTCAAAGAAGAAAAGGTATCACCCATAATGAAGACCACTATTGCACATACACAAATGCCTGCCGTTTAATGAAAACACAAGTCCATAAATATATGAGATTATATATGTCCAGAATAATGAGAAAAAATGCTTTTTTCAATCTCACTTATAATTTAACCAGTTGGGACTCTTTCTTCTTGGACCAAAGTCAGTACCAGTTAAAAAAAAAAAAAAAAAAAAAAAAACCAATGGGATTGATAACAATGGAATTTAATGAAGATGTAATTCACATGGGATTTAAACGCATGACAGACAACCATACTGATATCCTTAACAGGTACTGCTTTTCTTATTCTTCATTAAATTTATTACAATTTTGTTGTAATAAATTTTGGCTTTCGAATTGTTTTGGCTTTCAAATTGCTTTTGCATGCACCATTTTGGGGTACCATATTCCCATCACAGACATTTTCATGGTATTTTGAGGCTGCTGAGCCACCCAAGAGGAGCACAAATATGAATTTCAAGCCTTAGAAGTTGTAGTCCAGTACCTCAAGAGAGCCAATTCTGGAATTTGAAATAATCGGATTTGAATTTTTAACTCTTATATCATCCTGAAAGCACTGTGACTTGCTTGGTAACGGTAATATTCACCAAGATAGAGAAATAGTCGCATGAAAACAAAAATGAATGTGTTTGATGTAAGACCTGCTGAATCTGAGGCACTCACTGGACATTTCTGGGCTGGAGGTATCCTACAGGCGAATGATTACCGACATTTCAAAGAGCAGAAACAGAAAGAACACTCTCAAAGATCGGAGATGATGTTTACTTTTCTCTGCTTTCACACGAAAATGTTTCACTCGATGCCTGCTTCCTTGTTGATATTTATGCATTTGTTATCAAATGTGGTAACTGTCCTCCTCGGTACTGAAGCACAGAGACTTTTGAGTTAGTGCAAGCATCCTCCCTGGAAATTTTTAGGCATGTGACATATTCAGACAATCTTTAAAGGGTTGAACAAGGTAAATGTTATAGGAAGATAAGAGGTCTCTATGGGATTTGATGAGAGAAGGGACACCAACCAGTCACTTTGTGCAAAGGACTGATAACCCTGACGAGTAGTGATGACTCACCTGAATGTATACCAAGTACACTATGATAACCCTTAAAAATGATAGTACCCCCTTTTTTTATTATAAAGTAATGGTTCTTTTGATTATAAAGTAATATATGTCCATTATAGTGTGTTTTTAGAACAAGAAAACAAAACTTACCTTCAACTGTACCCGAGATAACCACTTTTAATAATTGGCTGGATTTTCTCCCTGTTGATTTATACTCATATATGTATTTTGGGGTATATGGCACCATTCTGTACATACCACTTTATATCATTTCTTCTTTTTAGCATTATATATTATCCCATGGCATTAAATATTTTAGTAACATGATTTTGATTGGCTAAATAACATCTTATGATATAAATATATCATAACTAATTTTACTGATCCTCCATCAATGGAAATTTGGATTGTTTCCAGTTTTTGTTAGTATAAGTAACAAAACTAAAAAAATCCTCATACTTCAATCTGGTTGTGCCCTGTATTAGGCAGATCCAGATAGGATGGCAGACGTAAAAGGAGTTTCACGGAAAGAGTATTTACAATAGTATTGGTGGGTTTAAGGGAAACCAACAAAGATGGTGAGGCAAAAAGCGACAGAGCCAGAAACAGGAGGGAGGCCACGACTAACCAGTCCTGGAGAAGGGCTACCAGCACCCAGTGAACGCTGCAGCAGAAGGGGCCACCTAACCAGGGATGTGGTCTTGGGTGAAGACAACGGCCACTTCTAAAACATGGCCCAGCAGGAAGAGAGCCACAGGAAAAAACACCTAACCTCCCTTGCCATCTGCTCTCTGACTGCTCTGGCTTCCCAATAACAGAACCCAGCCAGTGGACAGAGGGCAAAGGAGCTGGGTGGATATGGTCCATCGTGTGCAGCCTCCCTGGGCACAGAGCAGGCTGGAGGAGGCGCTGGATATATCCAGAGACAAAAGGAGAACATTCAGCTCAACACCTTGGCTTATGCCTTTTCTAAGCTAGAGCCATGGATGCTATGAAGGCTTAAAATATATACTGTGTAGCCAATACTCCTGAGTTTCACTAAGTTCCAAACGGGTGCAAAGTAGCCCAGCTTGTCTAAGTCTGTTCGTGCCAAATCTAGAAATGAGTTAACCCCTCCTCTAAGCCTTAGTGTGCTGCAGCCACTGAGAAGCCTTCTACTACTTGGTCACTGATCCAGTGCTGACTAGAGTAGTATATTAGCACACTCACTAAGTTCAGGAATTAGGCTTGCTACCTAGGCCAATAACACAATATAGGATGCTCTCTATCACAATTATTACATAATTACTAAGCCTATCTAACTGAGCTTCTTCCCTGGGTCCCAATTTTTAATTCACATTCATTGTCATAGAGTAGAGCCCTGCTCTTAACACTAGCCAGTGGTCTGTGGCCTTGGTTCCCTGCCTAACCTTGGCCAGCATTATCTTCCTAGAGGCTGGCCACTGCTTCCTTCCAAAGCAATTGGCTAACCTCCTGCCCCAAAGTCAACAGACTACCTACAAACAAGCTATGCCCTTGAAATGAGAGAAATCACTGCTTGCTAGATATACTTGCTGTCAAGCCCTGGCTGCCAAGTCTAGCCCAGAGGAAAGCACGTTTAAGTCATTTTTAGGTACAGTGTTTTCCGTCAGTCCTACAGTCTGGTTATGATTCTAAGTATAGCTCAATACAACCTAAATCTTCTACCCACTGAGGTTCCATTATGTCTTGAAGTCAATTGTGCAATAACTGGTTAAGCATTAGGGTTTATTAACTGTGAGAAAAGGCAATAAAAATCCAGGTAATCTGGCTGCTGTCTTTTGGTAATGACATCACCTCCCTTCTATGGCCTCTGACCCTCAGGTCCAGCATATGGGGTTTGAATGTTCTGCTTAGGACCTGGCAAGTAATTTAGAAAATTGTCTTTTCTAATGTAGAGAAATAGCTCATTTTTCTGTCTGATCTATAGCAATGAACTCTTTTCCTGGGTCTTTGGCCATGAAATATGCCTCCTGTATTATTGTAGGAAGATTTGCCTCTTTGGGGTCTACATCCTGATTGCCTTTGAAGTCAGTAACATCAGAAGTTAATTCCAAGCAGGTCTTCTAGGTCCTGTGCATGCTTTGGTGCTTTATAATTGCATTAAAGGTTAATTTAAGCTCTTGCAGACCAATAGACATGGTCCTGTGTGCCTCTATTTCGTTTATTTCCAACAGTACAAGCTCAAGTCCTGTCTTTGTTTTGTCAGGTGGGTCCCATTAAAATCTTGTATTAAACTTTGCCTCTTTTGAAGTCTCAGACCTCATCCATCTGTTTTGTTTTTTAATGACTTTGTTTAGAATTTTTTCAAAGTTAATGGAAATATTCAAGGGATGAAGAGTCTGGTTAATTGATCTTTCAGTTAACTGAAAGTTATTGTCAACCAGTATTTCGAGATTTTTGTTTCATTTCATGTCACTTCAAACCTTTCTGTTTGTTTCAGATGCCCATCCTCCACTGAGCAAATTTCCTCCTTTTTTAAATCCTATTTTAGTCCCTTTTGCTTCCAAACTTGGGATTGGAGGCCCAGAAATTATAAGAACTCCAGAGAGAATATATCCCCACATCTATGAGGCAAACTTGATAATCATGGGCCACATACAAGCATCAAATCGAAAAGTATAAGAGTAAGATTGTAAAGAAACAGCAAGAGCATAAGGCTAAAGAAGCACTGGATCACAGCGAAAGTGGACTGGAAATGAGCAGAGGATTCCAGATTATTGCTCCCAACACTGATAGATGTTTGACCATCCTTATCAGAATGTTCCTCAAAACTTAAATTATACCAAAAAATAAAATAACAACAACAAAACTCATGCTTGCTGAACATATGGAGAGATATTCCTTTTCTCGCAAATTTTAAGCAATGCCCTTTACCACTGTATATACTTTATCTAGAAAATGTCGATATCATCATTGCTGTTTAAATAGAAATTTTAAACTATCCATAAAGAAAGTGTTTCTGCTTTGTGTCATATGCATGTATTTATACACCAGAAGTCAACTTATGGTCTAGTTCCTTTCTTTTCTCTTATTGTCTAATGTAAGCTCATTATTTGGAGTCATCAAGTCTTGCATATTAAAAGAATGATTAAGAACAAGATGATTTGTCCCTTGGCTTCCTTCTCATGCTTGAGCATCACATTTCATAACCAGGATGAAGACAATAGGACACAAAGTTCCTAAACAGATGAGGTAGGTGACCTAGAACTAGTTCCAGCATCTGGAAACTGGCTGGCATAAACAGTTATACCCACTTCATGAAAATAATTTACCAAGTACAATGGGACCTCTAAATCAATACTAAACATGAACAAAAGTAAATCCTGCTCCAGATTTAGAATGAAGTAATTTAGAAATAACAATTACAAGGTCTATTGTCTAGGGGATGCTTAAAATATTATGAAGGAATTGTCAAGGTGTGGCACAAATGGGAAATGCATATATAGTTCCAACCCCAGAGAGAGAGAGCAATTTCCAACTAAAGGAATTTTAAAACCTACATGTGATCAGAACATGGAAAGAAGCCAGCCACCAAAGGGGGGGAAAAAAAAAAGTTGAAGGCATAAAGACACAAGCAAACATCATGAAGACATTCAAGGCTAACAAGATAAAATGACTAAGAATCCAAACGGTCAAGACCAGAATGCGTGATGACCAATGTGGGACATGCTGGAAGAATATCCAGGTAAAACCAGAATGATCCCCTAAGTAATTTCAGTACAGAAGAATCAAATGCATATTGGAATTTCTGGGTCCTTTGAAGTACATTGGTTATATACTGTCCTTATTTCAGAATGGAAATTAAGTCATTGTGAACAAATCTTTTTGTCTTCTTCATAAAGCATCCCTTTGCTATAATCATCAAGATTCTGGTGCTCAGAAAAGAATAAAACCAGATAAAAAACACTCATTATACAACACCCTCTTAAGAAGACTCATTTTTAAATAACTCAAATAGATTCTGTTTCAAGATGGATAATCAAGGGGGATAAACATCTCTTCTTTCAGATGCTATGAGAAGTTAGGTCACATTCTCTCCGCTGTTCTTTCTAGATTGCTGGTAAATGTAACCAGATGATCTTGATCTTGGCAAATACTTGTACCCCATATGCACTTATCCACCAACTTCGGTACAAATATGGTCACATTTTTTTGTCCCCAATTAATTGCTTGAGTCCATGTGCACTGGTTAGTACTAGTCTCAGCACCCACGACCATAGGGAACCTGTACCCATCATTCCCTTTCTTTCCCAGAGATCAACTCCAAGGGGATGGGCAGTCTTTTCATTGAAACACTCAAAAATACAGAGGATCATATTATATTCCCTTTTCCTAGGCACCCTTGTGAGGAAGGCTATCTCTTTCTAAGCAATATTTCCCTAGTAACTCCAACATTAACCCTTCTAGAGGGACTCCTTGCAATGACTCACTAGAGAAAAAAACATACACTTAATCCCTTGAAAAAAATCCTTTACGCACAATTCTGATTATATTGCTTAGCTTAATAAGCTTCAGCGTCTCCCAGTTATCTACAGAATAAGGTTTAAGATCTTTAGCTTGAACTACAAATCCTTTTTACAGTCTAGTCCCTGCCTATCTTTCCAATGAAATATTCTACCACTCAGCCATGAGAAATCATCAGTTCAGCCACACTGAACTTTCTGCAGGTCATCAGAGAAGGAGATGCTTTCTCATGCCTTTGTGTTTTTCTATTTGGTGTTCCTTCTTAATAAAATTCCCCACTCCCAGCCTTGCCACAACTACTACCAACTCCAGCTTCTTCTCTATCTGGAATATATCTACTTATCCTTCAAGGCTGAGCTCAATATCAGCTTAGGAAGTCTTTCCCGGTCACTGGAGGCAGAGTCAGTGGCTACATGGGTTATTACAGAAATCAACAACATATTTGTTCCACCTGTTGTAAGCACTATAAGGTTTTTAATCTTGTGCAACTGGAGCCTAGCAGAATGTCTGATGTAAAATTACGTCCCATTGGAGAAGTGGAATAATTATTCCAGAAACTGTAACAAACAGAAAAAGAAGTGAAGGAAGTGGGCCTGAAGAAGACTGCAGGAAGATATAATAGCTCTTAATAATGCTAACAATAACCCCAGCTAGGTTACTATTTGCGTGTCTTGTATGTATGTGTTAGGCATACTACTTTATCTCAGTTGATTCTCCACAAGGCTCCGGTGAAAGAGATATGTTTATCATCCTCATCCCTATCTCAAAGAGGTAAAGGAAACTACTCAACATCACAGAGCTTATCAGTGGCAAGGCCAGCATTCAAAATTGGACCACCTACTGCCCAAATCTAGTTTGTTCACACTGCAGCACCCTGACCCACATCTCACTTTAGGATCACTGGTGTTAGCCTCTTTCTTCAGCTTTGTAACTGGCTAGCTATGTGGTCTTAGACAAGTCATTATCCTTCCATCTGAGTCTCTTGACCACTCCTGTCTTAAAACCCTCTCTTATCTTATCTGCCCAATCCACTACAAGTTTTACTTCTTCCACCTCCTGAATTTATCTTAAATCTGATTCCTCCTTTCCATCTCCACTAGCAAAACCCTAATCCAAGCCACAATCATCTCTCCCCTGACCTTATGCAGTAAGTTCTTAACTCATCACTAGTGTCCTCACATCCACTCAGACTGGCCTCCAAAGCAAGATTTGCACTACAGCCAGACTGAGCCTTAAAAACACAAGCTTCTCACGGCTCACCATTTATGCTTAGGGTAAAAACCAAATCCTTAATATGGCACACAAGGCCTCTGCCTCCCAGTGCAGGTTCATCCCACCTCTCTCCCCTCTACTCCCTGGGCTCCAGCCTATTAGTTTCTTAAACTCATTGTCTTTGCAGCTGTTGCTCCTCATCGACTCCCCTCAACAGCTCACCAACTCTTCCTCATCCTTTCGACCATCTCATCACTTTGCTGGGGCTGCTTTCCCTGACCCCTAGACCACACAGACCCCAATTAGACATCCTCACTTTTTTCTCCATAGCATTTATCGGTACTTGATAATAACATACCTCTGGGATAATTTAACCGGTATGTTTGTCTTCTTCACAGGCTATAACCTCTAGGACAGCAGTGTCCAGGTCCGCTTTTGCCCCTGTGTCCAGCACATGGTATGGAGTTTTTGCAAAGAGTAAGCATATCAGAAATATGTGCTAAATGAATGCTGAAAGAGTGAACATCAGTTTCCTCATGTGAACAACAAGGGGATTCAACCATGTGATCTCTAAGGTCCCTTTAGC
Source organism: Pteropus vampyrus (assembly GCF_000151845.1). NCBI lineage: Eukaryota > Metazoa > Chordata > Mammalia > Chiroptera > Pteropodidae > Pteropus > Pteropus vampyrus. Next base: position 2,169,877 of record NW_011888884.1, on the reverse strand, counting down.
CAGGACAGCCAACTCCTTAGGATGCTAAATCACATTCCTTGTTGCTATGGAAGTTCTAACCAGACTAAAAAGGAAGTGGATGTTAGATGAGGAGGAGGAAGTGCTTTCTAAGAAGAGGGATGACCCAGCGACGGAAGTGGTTTCCCTACAGAGTAACGGAACTAATCCATCAGCAGTTACTTGACTCTTGGCCAGGGATGCTGTAGTAATAATCTCTCTGTCATGTGAGAATGAGAATAAACAAACAACATCCCTCTCAACTCAGAGTCTGTGATTCGGTACCTGTGTGAAATAACCAGACTCGACTCAAAATCCCAACCAGGTGATTAAATAATAATATATATTATGCAAGATCCACATACATTAAAATAAGATTTTAATACCTAAGGTGAATTGACACGTTATGTTTTAATACACGTTGATCCACCTTGGGCACTTGGTAAAAATACAAATTCTCAGACTCCCAGTCTTGAGATTCTAATCTCAAGTAAATCTGGCTATTCTCAACAAGAGACCCCAGGACATTCAGGGGAGTTTAGAAAACTCTTGCATAATGAAAAGAGCCATGAACTTGGGTTAGAAAACCTAGGTTGCAACTGGAGTTGATGGCTAATTAGCTCTAGGACCCTGGTGAGTTATGTGATCGTTTCATGTCCCATGACTCTGGCATCATCTTGGAAAGAGAAACAGTACTTGTAAATAGCCCAATGTGAGGTTACACGAAAGCTGATTCTTAATGATCTGATGTGCTACACTCATCCGAATCTCACTACCTCTGCAAAGGATTCTCAAGTTTTTGTCTCAAAAGCTTACAATAAATCTGTTTAATGTTTGGCCTCCCTTCAGGGAATGGAGGCATATTTCACTTCCCTCAAAAATGATGGGAATTTTGGCAAAGATAAACTCAGCCACCTCAGTGACCAACTGTCAAAACAAGGTTTTGGGATTTCAAAAGCTTTTTCCCACAAATGAGCCTCTTAGAACAGATGTGGGATTACGAATGACATCCATCTAAGGTAAAAACCTGCCTTCATTTTCCCTTCCTGTCACTCTCATTTTGCTCAAGATTCTATCACCTTTGTAAAATGCATTTAAGAAGCATTAGTAAAGTAGGAATGCATGAACCTATCCAAATCATTTTTTTTTTCTGCTTCTAGCCTGGAAATTTGTAGATTTGATACATTTTGGGATATGGGAAGGGAACTGGAAGTTGATATTTTTCTTGAAAAGCCTAGGCACTGGAATTCAGATCTACTAGTCCAGAGCCCACAGTTTCAGCTAAGTTTCATTTGCTCTCTCAAGCCTTCATAAACCTCCAGACATTTAGCTGGTTTGCAGTTGGAGAACAAAATTTGACACAGTTCACACCCTCAGGGAGCTTATACTCTAGCACAGCCTCATCGAATGGAACTTTGTGCAATAACAGAAATATTCTCTCACACACCATCCAACATGGTAGCCACTAGCCACATGTGGCTACTGAACATTTGAGATGGGGCTAAGGAGTGGAATCTTTCATTTTATTTAATTTTAATTAATTTAAAGTTAAATAGTCACATATGGCTAGTGGCTACCATACAGCACAGCTCTAGAATACAAGACAGATATTAAAAGAAGAAAAATAAGGAGAAAAAGGAGGAGAGAGGGAGAGAAGGAAGAGAAAAAATAGAGTATGGTCAGTATGATTATAAATGTATATATAATCAGCTATCAGTTACGTCGATTATATAATGACTAACTTGTCACTGAAATGTTTGATGGTAAAGGTGAAAGTATTTAGGGAAAGATACAGAATAAAGATGAAGGTTTCATCTGAAGATAAGGGGTATTCACCAGATGGAAAATGTAGGAAAGGAGCCTTTGGGAAGGCTAACAACTTCATGGAAGCTTGAAAGCACACAGCAGGTTTTAGGATAATGGTTTGGTTTTCTGAAAGCACTGGATACTTGGGAAGGAGGTAGAGTGAGGAGGGAAGACGAATAATGAGACAGGACTGAGGCTGGGACCAAATCATAAATGAGCCTGACGTATGGTTCTGAGGGGTTTGGGCTTTTGTCCATAGACAAACATTTCCTTTGGGTATACTCTAAAGGTTTCCAGTGGTGGTTGTTGTGCTTGTTGCTTGTTTGTTTTCCCAGAGAAGGGAATGAGAGCTGGTGTTTTTATTGTCTTTAACTTCCTGCTTCAGCTTCATGCTTGTATTTTCTTGTTACACGACATTCTTGGTTTCTATATTCTCACTGCCCCAGGGAAACATAAATAGCAAAGTTGTTTAATTCATCTGCAGTCTTTCTTTACTTCAGCCTAACTTTTCCAGGCAACAGGTGAACCTTGTTTTCTGGTAGGCACTATCATGCTTGCAGACTTGCCAAGGGCCACCAAGAAGGTTCCAGCTGCTCAAAACTAAAGAAATGTTCCAGCTCTTTTCAAAGGGTAGAATAGAAGGAAATCTATGCATGGCTCAGCCAAAAACAGTACAACTCTGGAATGACCTAGGAAAGTGATGGATAGAGACAATGGTCTGTGATCCACTGAAGCACTGAAGTTTCTCAGAAAGACTTGATAATCACAGTTAGTGCTGAGTCCCTTCCTTTTAGGTCAGCACTGGAACGTTGTTATTTATTAATTTCAAAAAAAAATCACACCTTATTGAGCATCCACTCTGTGCCAAGGCAGTGTACTGAGCATTTTGCCTACATTACCCCATTTTGTTCTCACACATTCTACAACAGTAGGTATTCTTACCCCTAGTTCACATGAAGGTAAAGTGAAGCTCAGAAACACGGCACAGCATGTTACTTGCCCAGAGTCACACAGCTGGTAACTGACAATGCCAGGTTCAAACCCAGAGTAAGCTACTGAGAAAGGCGTTGCTCAAAGACACTGGTGTGGCAATTAAAACAGAAGGCATTCCCATCTCCTCCACTTACCCTGCCTCGTGATCTTGGGTAAATCCCTGGATACGTCAGTCTGTTACTTCACCTGGGGATAATTAGACCTTCACTGCAATTCTGAAAGGTATGGGAAAAGCTTTGAAAATTTACATTTGAGCAAGAGGTATTTAGAAGTCACTCAATCATCAAACCAATACATATCAAGAACCTATAATTTACAGAGCCTTTAGTTAGGAGCTAAGGATATAAAAGGAATATTAAGACCTCAAGAAACTTTCCACTTAATAGTTAAAATCATAGTCTTTAAAACATGCCACTCACTCAGACAGGAATAATCCTTACTCACCAATAATTCTGTAAGGTCGTACAGGGTACTCATCTGGGTTGCCTACTCCAGGCACAAGGATCTTTAAGGTTTTAGACAGAGGAGCATCCCACGTACAGGGACTGTGTGCCTGTCTTGAGCGCCCTCCATCTAACCTCCTTGCTGAGTTACATTACACTCTCCATCTTTCTGTAAAACATATAGACACTCAAAGCACCCAGAACAGACAGCAAGCTACTCCCCAAGATACTCCACCATGTTGTGGGCTTATCAAGAATCACCTGGGTTTGAATCTAAATGTGTTTATACTGACTGTACTTACTAGTAAAATGACTATTTATATATTTTTGGAATCAAAATACGAATGCAATGAGTTGCATCTATAAAAAAATCAGTTGAATACTTTGAAAAGACTCAATAAAGATGAATTGCTAAGTGAATGTTTTGGAAAGAGATGTGGGTGAGATGACTATCAATAATTGAGGGGGGTCATAAAAGTCCAGGATTCTATGCTCAACTTGCTTCGCAAATGTTTTTACATTCTTATTCCATGTTAAAGAAAGCAGAACTGGACTGTGCATCATGGCTGTGGTTTATGAAAGAAGAATGACTATAGTCAGTGAGCCGTCCTCAAAGAAAAGCTTTGGCCTAACATCAAAAGATTGGCAAAGGCATGTACATAAACATTAAAATAAAATGTTTACGGTTTGCATGTATCATTTTATCCCCACTTTAACCAACTTTTCAAAAGAGCCATCTAACTACTGGTCCTAGTCATATCTTATACGAGGACTTCTACTGTATTAGAAGAGCAGAGTTATTCTGTTGTTTGTTTGTTTGTTTGTTTGTTAGATTATAATTTTATGAAGATGGCAAGGTATTTGTTGAACATGGCCAAGTCCATGCTCTGAAATGAGCTAAATTTGGTTACTCTGTCTTTTATGGGACAGGTAATAGGTTCTGATCTCAATCCTTAAGTCTTTGCATAGAGCCTGGAAAAGACCCCACCCAGACTGGCTGTGGGGACGTTTCTACGCCCTGCAGGTCCAGATGCTCTTTCGTGTGTCTGACACTGATTATATCTCTCGTACCATTTGACCTGGTTGGATAAGTACTTGGTGGTGGTGGTAGTGGTGGTGGTTGTTATTTTAATCTCTAAGACTCTCATCTTTGTTTGTACTCTTCATAAAATGATTGACTCTTTACAATTGATTTCTGTGGCGGCAGCACTTGCCTCCAACGTGCTGTAAAAAATTCTGGCAGCATGTTTCACTCCAAAGTGGCCCCTAATGAGCAATTGACTGTTTCTACTTGGCAAATATTAAACTATTCCACAGATTTTCATATCCACATATATCTAAGGATTACTAATTGGTCATCTACTGAGCTATGAAAGATTACTAAAATTGGGCATTAAAATATATTAAAATTAGCACATTGCAAAAATGTAGTAAACTCTTTAATTCGGTGGTTACCAAAAGTCTAGCTATTTCTACAAAATACAAAATTCTTACTGTGTGCATATAAACTCAAATGGTTAGAATTCTAGATATTTTCATAAAGAACGCATTATTCCAGAGCTTTAGCATTGGGGTCTTAGGTTAACTCTGACCTTCAGTTGCCTCTGCTCTTATTTTATCTAATAGATCAACAGAACTACTATTAGTTTTTATTTGTAATCTTTGTTTGGTTTCTGAGGAACCAAATGAATTGCTACCATTTTGACTATTATCATGACATTTTTACTATTGGCATGTGAAGTTTTTGAGCACTACTGCTCTGCATGTCAATCAGAATGTTTTGGTGAAGCTACAGCCGTCTCTTTAACCTAAGAATTCTATATTCGCCTTCCCTTTAGCAGCTGCATCTCTCTGATCCGATCAATGTTCTCTATGCTGTGGACGATGTGTGGGAGCTTAATCCCTTTGGGCTCAAAAAAGTCCCCTTCTACTTTAAGTCTGAATTGAAAAAGATCCCCATTTACAGTTCCATGGTATTTCCTGGGTCATATCACTAAACATCTCTCCAGCAGCTAATATACTTAATCACGCCATGCCCAATACCTCATGGTCCCTATGTAAACAAAAATGGTAATATCCTGCAAAATGTTAGAATTAGGATTAATTACTATTCTCTTTCTGTAGATAGATTTTCTTATTGAGACAACACACTTAACAACAGTGTCCATCCCCACTGAACCACCAGATTTGATCATTTAACCCTTCCGCTTCAAATAATTTTTGTACTCTATTTCTGCTCTGATTAACTAAATAATCTTACATATCTACCACAAACAGATTAAAATTTAAACATTTTTAGTCCAATATGCATATCATCCACAGTGTAAACCTAACCAAATTTTCTTACTTTATTTTTCCCCCGCTCACTTTTATATAGTCTTCATTTTAATAAAATTCAATTGCTCCTGGCACTTGATTTTAAGATATTCTGCCTTGCATTTCGTGATCTATCTGCCTGACAGCCCTTTCCCCTACTTCGTGTGGGTTCACATCCTACCAAATTTTCAAAGTTAGCCATAAGGCCATCTCTTATAAGTAACTTTCCCACATTACCCTAAGCAGGAGTAGTCTTTCTCTGTCCAAGTCCCAGTGATACATTCCCTGGCTGCTCCCTTAAACTCTGGACTTTCAGCCTTGCATCTTAGTTCACTGCATCTTCCCTTGGGACTGTAAGCTTCTTGATGACAGTATTTGTGTGGTGTTCACCTTCCTATCCTCCCACTCTCATCCTATCACTGGGCCTTACAAGTAGCAAACAGTCAGTAAATGAATGAAATATATG
>NW_011888884.1:2116700-2163806 GCF_000151845.1 Pteropus vampyrus | reverse complement strand
CAATCAGAATGTTTTGGTGAAGCTACAGCCGTCTCTTTAACCTAAGAATTCTATATTCGCCTTCCCTTTAGCAGCTGCATCTCTCTGATCCGATCAATGTTCTCTATGCTGTGGATGATGTGTGGGAGCTTAATCCCTTTGGGCTCAAAAAAGTCCCCTTCTACTTTAAGTCTGAATTGAAAAAGATCCCCATTTACAGTTCCATGGTATTTCCTGGGTCATATCACTAAACATCTCTCCAGCAGCTAATATACTTAATCACGCCATGCCCAATACCTCATGGTCCCTATGTAAACAAAAATGGTAATATCCTGCAAAATGTTAGAATTAGGATTAATTACTATTCTCTTTCTGTAGATAGATTTTCTTATTGAGACAACACACTTAACAACAGTGTCCATCCCCACTGAACCACCAGATTTGATCATTTAACCCTTCCGCTTCAAATAATTTTTGTACTCTATTTCTGCTCTGATTAACTAAATAATCTTACATATCTACCACAAACAGATTAAAATTTAAACATTTTTAGTCCAATATGCATATCATCCACAGTGTAAACCTAACCAAATTTTCTTACTTTATTTTTCCCCCGCTCACTTTTATATAGTCTTCATTTTAATAAAATTCAATTGCTCCTGGCACTTGATTTTAAGATATTCTGCCTTGCATTTCGTGATCTATCTGCCTGACAGCCCTTTCCCCTACTTCGTGTGGGTTCACATCCTACCAAATTTTCAAAGTTAGCCATAAGGCCATCTCTTATAAGTAACTTTCCCACATTACCCTAAGCAGGAGTAGTCTCTCTCTGTCCAAGTCCCAGTGATACATTCCCTGGCTGCTCCCTTAAACTCTGGACTTTCAGCCTTGCATCTTAGTTCACTGCATCTTCCCTTGGGACTGTAAGCTTCTTGATGACAGTATTTGTGTGGTGTTCACCTTCCTATCCTCCCACTCTCATCCTATCACTGGGCCTTACAAGTAGCAAACAGTCAGTAAATGAATGAAATATATGAATGAATGAATGAATGAATGAATGAATCCAGCATATGCAAAACCAAATGGTTCTTTCCTCCTACAGTTTGATTTCTTGACCTTTATTCTTAGATTAACTGACCTTGCTAAGAGTACCCCAGGCAGGGCTCAGTTGATTAGCAGGGAGTCTTTCTCTCTTGCTTTTGAGGCAGAAAAGTACAGCCTTGTTGCAGAGCAGAAATAGAGTACAAAAATTATGCCAAGGAAATTCCTCCCACCCACAAGTGCACAGAAAGCAAGACAGGATTTTACCCAGCCTCAGACCCTATTCTTCACACAGAGTGACCATATAATTTGCATTCCAAACTTTCGAGAGGGAAAAAAAGGTTTATTAATGATTATTCTGAGACAACAGACATGACCCGGGACTGTGCCAAGCTAAAAGGGTCAAGGGGTCTCTCTACCCTTGAATACATTTTCATCATCTATAAAGTGGGGATAAATAATACTAAACTCAGAGTTTCCCACAGGATGAAACATGACCATGAAAACAAAGCACCTAGTGAGCACACAAATAGTCTGGCACACAAATGGTATTCAATAAATCACAGCTCCTTCCCCTACTGTTTAAAAAAGGACCATATCTTATATATCACTTTTTATATTCATTGGCCATATAATCTCAACAAAACCTTTGTAGTAACCAAGGGAGACATTATCATCTCCTTTTACTGAGAAGCTGACACTCGGAGAGGTCATATGAGGCTCCACTAGAGGTCACATGTGATGTGACCAGGACTTAAACCCAGGCACATCTGTCTCCAGACTGAAACTCTAATGCAACACCCAGGCTTTATGAGCTTCACAGATGGGACTTTAAATCTGACTGGACACATTGTGACATGAGGCTGAAATCATGAGACCATGCGGCAGAGAGCTTGGGACAGGGCACCTGGAAGTCCACACTCTCCTCAGTCCCAAGGGAGACAGAGATTCCAGCCTAGAAACACCAGTTTCATCAGCCTCATCTTTTCCAGGAGGAGACAATATCCTGGCTCTGTCATAATCAGCTTCACGCTCCATCTCAGAGGTGGCTGCATTTCAGCAGAAGGTGGGAAGTGAGCCGGAATTCACCAGTGGTCTAGACTGATTAGGCACCCAAGATTGATCAGGAAATGCTAACAATCTGGCAGGAGGCAGTTTTCTGGTAGGTTTAACAAGCATGCAAAAACATCAGTTATGTGTACACATCTATAAACATCCTGGCTAAAGATCAACTGCCCGCTTCTGTTCCCATATGAGACAAAACAATTAGCAGAGCCAGGTGTTATCCCTTCTGTTCACACTTCATTTCCACAAGACGAATGGTAATTTGTCTAACGCATACATTATTCCTTTATCTTTATGTGAAAGTGTTAGCTGATCTTGACTCCTCTATGAGCAATGCAAATTTTATTGCAGTCCAACCCAATTTATCCATGAATATTTCCTACTTTATAGAGAATACGAAAAGCTTTCAACTCGAGTATCATATGCCCCTCCTCCTCTAAATTTAAATGTAACAGCACTTATGCTTTATAATTTCCTCATCTCGCATGTCCTTCCTCGCCTCTAGAGCTAGCCTGTTGCTCTGTGGACTCAACTCTTCTCCTACATCTTCTCCCAAAACCGTGTCCCATCAGCCATCCCCTCTAATACCTGTTTGCGAACACCTTCATTCAACAGAGACCAGGCTTCTTCCTCTCAGCTTAAAACAAGCTCAAGTCTTGAAACTCCTTAAAAAACAAATAAACTCTTATTTTCCCATTCAAGTTCCTACCTTATCTCTCAGTTTTTCCCTTCACCAAAAGCATTGAAAGTGTAATCTGAACTAGTTGTCTCTACTACCTCAATTCCCTTTCGTCTTCGATCCATTACAATATAGCTACCCAAAGACTCCACCAAAACATCATCATTTGGGGTCATCAAGAGCTTGACAATAGAAACCAATACCTTACCAGTTGCATGAGTAAACCTGTCAAACATGGTACCTTGGCTTTCAAGCCAGAAGCATGGGGCTATCCTCAGGACACTCTCTTCATCTCCCACAGCATATCAATCACGAATCTTGTATGAAAAGAGCCCTAGATAAAGAATAAAGAGTCTGGGCCCCAGGCTTGGTCTTGCTACCAAGTTGTTTTATGACTTTATATTACCACTGTCATGTCCAGTTTCAGCATCTTCATCTGCAGGATTGAGGATTAATCTAAGAATGAGTAAGCTCAACCCTCCCTATGGGTACAATCTACATAAGTTATAGCCTTCCAGGCCCAATTTGTCTAAGTGCCAAAGGATTGTTTACTTTAAAGTTTACAGTCTCGCTCCCTTCCCAATATTGTCTATCCCACCTCTCCTTGCAATTCTTTTTCATTGTTGTTAACACAGCTGAATCCATCCGTCATGTTCCCCATAGCCCTGGTTCTGAATGTTCCCAACTGGCAAAGATTTGAGGTTTCCATTTCATCAAAGCCTGTTTTCATTAACAATTCAATTATCATTGCGTTACTGAGCCCTTGTTCTGCTATGGACGAACGAAATCATAACACTGAGAAGTTTCCCAATGAGGATCCAAAAAAATGCAAAGGACGTGATATCCAGTAATGGAGGAGAAACTAAACAACTTTAGGAACTACATTCGATATAGACCTGGCACTAAGCTACAGCTGAGCCAAGGTCCGGGTTTGTACCTTCTCATCTTCTTACCTAGCTGTAAGGTGGAGAGATGGCCAATAAGAGACCAGTTCCATTTAGATCAGCTCACGTTTATCATTTATCCAGACACTGGGCTTGGTTTCAGGTACTGTGATCAGGAAATACAAAAATTAAGACACAATCCTTGTTACCAAAGCCCTCACCACCAAGGAACCAACAATCCATCTTTTCTTCTGGAAGATGGTCAGAGAAGCAAAGAAGACAGGGTTTTGGTCTCGAGCAGACCTGTTTTGAATTCTGATAACTCCATTCATTAGTTAAGGGACCCGAAGTAAGTTATTTAGCCCCTCTTGGCCTCTTTTTTCCACCTGTAAAATGGGGATAATACCTTACAGACTTGCTAAGAGGGTTAGAGTTAACATTTAAAAAAAAAAAAAAACAGCACATTGCTTGGCACAGGTTAGGGCTATAAAAATGATAGTGCTTAATAGTACTAGTGGGGAAATGCATTTGGTTCTCACTTGCTAGATGTATGAAATTAAACAAATTACTTTGCCTCTCTGACCCTCAGCATCTTTATCTTAAAAAGGAGCTAACAGGATCTAGCTCACAGGACTTTGTGTATATCTTATATACTCTGTATATTATATAATGCACATAAAACTATTCACTAAACTATAAAATACTTAGGCCCTATGAAATGTTATTATTAGTGACAAAAAGGAGCTAGAATAAGAAAATTCCAACCTCACAGACCCATGGGTCATTTTCTCTTCTAATAAAAGTTTATTTTCATTTTTAAACAGTTATTTATATGGCGCTTAATATGTGCCAGTCACTATCCTAAATATTTTGGAATAGTAATCCCTCTGATCTTCAGACAATCTTTTCAGGGTAGATACTTTTATCATCCCCATTTTAAGATGGGGAAACAGAGGCTTAAAGATGCTACGTAACTCACTCACGTCACATGGATGGTAGACACTCTTATGTACCATCCTTCACTAACCACTGAATTGTCTCTAAGACCTAAACTGTGCCTACAGTGACATGTTCAAATTTAGGGCTCCTAGGCAAATTTCTCCTAAAGGACCAGCTAGCTATATGGCCTTGTTCTGTGCCTCAGTTTCCTTCCTTATAAAGTTATGGAGAAATACTAAAGGTTACCTCTGGTACAATAGTCTTTGAAGATTAAATAATACACACCAAAAACATTTCCAACAGAGCATCATTATTTAAATGAAGCATTTTTCCTACACAATTCCCTGTTAATTGCTATTAATTCTTACAAACTACTTGGTGGGGATAGAGAGCATTTTGGCAAGTGTAATGATGTCCAACAAAATGTGCAGACACAGGCAGGGGGCTTAAGTTCCTTTAATGTCAATAAAAGGCACAAAAGTATAGCTGCATGAAAGCAGCTGAGTGATACAGGAGCTCAGCTTCATTATCGCCAGTGGAGGGAAGAGCTTCCCCGGCCTGCAAGTCTACCAAAGCCACCTGCTGCCACTAGTACCTGACTGAACTGCCCTTCAAGAAATCCCCACTGGCTTTCCTACACAGGGGTTGAGACCCACTTTCCTACACAAGGGCTGAGGCCCACTCTACTGTTTTGGGGTATTCTGACTCCATGTCTGCCTGCCCGTGAGTGCAGATAATTGGCACATCCGGCACACATTCTCTGTACTTACCCCAAGTCTGGGGCAGAGGAAAGTCAATTTCCAGATGCATCGGTATTAACTGGAGTCTCTTCCTGAGATAGGTAGAGAATGAGTCCTATTTTGTAGCTGAGGAAACCATGTATCCTCAGAATGGAGTGACCAGGAAGATGAACCAGCAAGGAATGGTGGAAAAGTACAGTCTGGTCCCCTAACAGATCAGGACCAAATTCTGCCTGCACACTGGCTGAGTGTAAGAACTTAGAGAGGTGACTGGGGAAGGTAACCTCCATGACTCTGGGTCTCACTTGCAAAATGTAAAGAATATCGGCCTCCTCACAGAGTTGCTGTGAAGGCAGAAATGAGATAATGTATATAAAAGCCCTAGCATTATTCCCAGCACATAGTAAGCCCCCACAAAAGTGTTGTTTTCTTCCTTATTTGTTTTCCTGAATCATGTTATTTGGAGAACAGTAAAAGGAGTATAAGGGCTTCTTAGTCTGGAAAAATGAAGCCTCAGAGAAGAACAGAAAGATGGTGATCAGAGGAGAGGAGAGAACCAAGAATTGTTTTAGGTAGTCCTCAAAAGACAGAACTAAAATTGGATGGATAAAAGTTCTGGGTTGGGGGATGAAGGTCAGGATCAGAGTGGTACAAAGTTGGCTCATCATAGCAGAGAATTTTCTAGCATTCAGCTGCTCTGAAAGTTTTCTGAGGAGGAAATCATTCTTCATTTACAAGTTATGACCTTATGAATAACTCTGTTCATCGGCATTGACAGAGAAACTTGATAATTTCAAAAGACGACCTAAAACTCTACTATGAGCATAAAAGGCACTAAGAAACTACCGAGTCAGAGTGTAAGCCTGAATGTGGTCTCTTTCGCAAATCCCCCACAAAAGACTGTTCTAATTAAAAGGCATGGTTTTGCCTTTCAAGACAGACACACAGATCTCCAGGAATCAGTGTAGAGTCTAGTCACCTTTTATCCCTGGGACTGGCACATTCAGGTGCTTATGAAATAATGAATGAATGAGACGAGATGAATAGTAACTATTTTCTATCACTTGTGATATATGTTCTGTGTGTGTTTCTATCACTTGTGATATATGTTCTGTGTGTGCTGCTTCATTTTCAAAATCAACTACATACTTTCTAGGCAAAGCTGCCAGTCACCTCCCAAAATCTGTTCTCCTCCCTTCTCCTTAGTAACAAAATCCTGAATTCCTGAACTTACTCAAAGCGAGAACATGCCCTGTTATAGGAATATATTTCCCAACCTCCCTTAAAGGTAGGCATGGCCTTGTGACTAAGGCTGACCAATGGGATGTAAGAACTGTAGGGTACTTCCAGGAAATTTCCTTAAAAAGAAGAGGAAGGGTCTTTCTTTTGTCTTCACTCTTTCCCACTGACTGAGATGCAACAGGCAGAGCTCTAGCCACAAGGGTCACGCCCTGGGATTAACAGTGCTATAAGCCAAAGGGAGTCCAAGCACCTGATGACTGTGGGCTGCCTACCAGTGCTCAGCGACCCACTCCCAGATGTCCTTCGTATAAGGATACAAACCCATGGATGTTTAAGCTATTTTGCTAGGGTCTCTGACAACCTTAAAAGATTCTGCTCCTAAAATTCATTCTGGTTTTTCTGGCTGTAATCACCAAATTCTTAGTGATTCACAGTGCTGCCTCTAACATGTTAATCTGGATGACTGACCTTTCCCTGAATAATTAATAGCTTGATACCTTAATCACAAACCTGATGCTTTCTGCAAGGCTGTCTTTTGACTTTTAAGACTTTTTAAATATTTTTCTCTAAAAAAGCCACCCGTTAACCCTTCTCTGACCCCTACTCAAGGGCTGCTGTTCCACTTTCGGCACAGAGCTCAGCGTGGCGTCTGCCGCCCCATGGTGCCATCGTCCAAAGCCTCTCTCCTTCTCTATTTACCCACCTCAGCCACTGTTTCTAGTTGGAAAATCTCACAAATACCAGTTCACACTTGCTTATGATTCTGGGGCCCAAAAAATGCCACAGTTTCTTGGATGGAGAGTCATCATGACAGTGACTCAACCCAAACTCGAAAGCAAACTTCCACCGCCACAGGACCAAACTTGATGGGAATTTGGGGTGTTGGCCTGACATACCAACCCCAGGAACGTGACTTTTTACTCAAGTCTAATCACTAACATCACACATAAGACATCAAAATAATTTTATGAAGTTTCCAGCTATTTATGGTGAGGTGTAATAGTGACATTTCAGAAAATGCCTGTCTTATGTCTCGGTGCTTGACTTTGTTTTTAAATTTGCAGGCGCAGAAGACATTTCTCATGCAAGACAGCTCACGTGCCTGCGAGTCCCCACGTGATCTGTGGGAATGATTTTTCACTTGAGTATAAATCCATACAAGGTCTTCTTTGTTTCCTGAAAGTCTGAAAACTGTCTCCTTCACAGAATCCCTGAAGAACCATGTAGATCTAGCTACACACTCCGCCTGGTGCGTGTGAGCCTGCCTGCTGGCCTCCCTCAGCTTCATCCCGCCCGCCATTCTGCCACCCCAACCCCACACCCCCAGACCACGAGAGCCCTCAGAGGAACTCGCCTTTTCCCATCTCTACCACGTGTATGGTAGGAGTTCAACTCATGTTAATTTATTGGACTATTTCAAGTTCTTCATTTAAAAAGAATATGAAGATTATAAGATTGGCCTAATTATAAGATTATATTGTAATATCTATGAATATAAAATTAATCTAAAGTACTAGAAAATCTCTGATGTACTAGAAATCTCAGAAAATTCCTACACACACACACACACACACACACACACACACACACACAGAAATTCTTCCACAGATTTCATCTCTTTTTTTTTTTTAACATATTCCCTTTCACCTCACTTTTGCTTCCTTAATCCTTATCATTAGAAATGTGAATGTCAAGCTATGATCAACTCAAATGAAAATGAGTCCTCCTTGGGCTCCTTTCCAGCAAAAGGCTGGATATACACAAGGCACCATGATAAGGGACTATACATGCGGACTGGGTCACACTCAGTTCAGGCCCCTTCCTTGTAATTTGATGAAGGAGGCTTTCATTCAGTACTTTTAAGAACAAAGGGAGAACTCAAGAGAAAGAAACACCATCTTGTAAAATGAACTGTATATAGTTCATTATGTCCTTAAGGATAAATACCACAAAACGAGCTGCAAATAATTTACCAGCCAAGCCACACTGTGTTTCCGATATTAACTAGCAATCCCTCCTTGCTAGAAAATTCATGAAGCCCTCAGCTAACCCTGGCTTTGCTCCTCCACTTCTGTTGAGACCTGCATCTTTTCATCTGCTGACTGTCCTCTCTGCCCCATGCTGGTATACTGCCAGAGCATTTGCCTCCTTACAGAGCTGAGAGAGGTCTTACAGAAAAGTCTGTCTCCTATCTGCAGTTGTTTGCAGTTTAGATTCTTCTTTTATTAATAATTCAGTAATTCTGCCATGGCATTCTCTGGGCTCCTCTACATCAACCTGACCCTGAACCACGGCCTGAAAATTTCTCTGGGCAATAAAGTAAGACATTAGTAGCGCTCACCTCACTTGTTTCTCATCTCTTAGAGATCAAAGACACTTCACCACCTGATGTCCTTTGTCATGAAACCATTGTTTCATATATTTTGTCTGGACTGCAGGATTGTTTAGGGCAGGAGGATAAATCCAGCCCTTTTACTCCACCTTGACAAGAAGCAGAAGTCCTGTATTCACTTTTAAAACCAAATCCCAAACAAGATAAAACAAAACAAATAAAACAAATGAGATGTTTGAGGGGAAGGGCAAGAAGGGAGGGAGGGAGGGAGAGAGAAGGAGAGAGAGGGGAAGGGGAGGGAAAGGAATGGAATTTTCCTTGACACCAACTTCCTCCTTAAATACAATAAAGCATCAATTGTTTTAAAAAGTAAATCATCCTTAAGTCTGTTCTCTTCCAGCTGATGGCTGATACTCAACCACCTTTTCCAATCTAGGAAAGTCACAAACAGCCTCACCAAGTCCAAAATGTAATAGCATCCACTGTGAGTAATTATCTAGCCTATTCATCCTCCTCATTCTTTAAGCTGCTTTTCATGCTCCTCCTGGGTGTTCTGCTTCCTTGGCAGAGAAGAACCATCTAGAAGACTGTGTGTAAGGGTGAGTTTTGTGCTTCTTGGTTTTGTTTTTGCTTTGTTTCGTTTTTCCTTTCCGGTTTTTACTTGGAAAATATTCTTTAGTGTCCTCCTTTTGCTTGTGTTCTGGCTTTGAACAGTATGATGCACTCTCAACTGTATTAATATAAAATCTCTCATTTATACCAGCGAGTGGCAACACCATCCATTCTATTGATCTTCTCATTTCAGCTCTCCTTTTCCCATGTCTCCTCTCCTTAGGTTTTAAAATATTTTCCTCTCCAGCCAATTGTCCTCACCTACTTTTGGGTGATTTCTGAGCTCCCTGATTCACAGGGTGGCTTAGGAAATTGCCAAATCCCCAAGTGGATAAATGGGCTCAGAAGGAGTAGAGAAGCGGGGACAAGGCAGCATGGCAACATTTAAATTAGTCTGTAATCCTGAATATTTCTTTTTACTGTTTGCTGTTGCACTGACCCTTGCAAATATAAGGGACACAGACAATATGATTTTACTTCTAGACCCACGGATAGCTCTTCAAAATGCCTTCCTATTGTTTTTGGAGGAAAAAGATTTAAGAGGGTGGCCAACTGTCCTGATTTGCCCAGGACTGAAGGAGGTTCCTGGTTTGCTACGGGACTGCTAGTTTTAAAACCAAACATCTCATATAAATGAGGACAAGTTAGCCAACCTAGTGTTTACTGGTTGAATGCCACATCACGTCTGGTTTGCCCTAACAATTATTCCCAGCTATGGGATGATCAAAACAGATGATCAGTGAAAAAGATTAACCACAATCATGTTCAAAAGTAAATATCCCCAATCACTGATTTCTCCAAGTATTGTTAACTTGAATGCACAATAGGGTAGGCTGGCAATTATAAGTGTCTTTAAATATATTTATCTGCTTTCTGAAATGCCTCACAGTTTCAAAAATATTTTCCTGCTCTATTTATATTTTATTTTCAAGTATTATTCCTCTCCTTCTATGATTTTTAAGAGAGACATTTTGGAGTCACTGTGATGGAATATTTAAAAACTTATCTGAGTTACATTTTATTTTATATACCAAAAATTTGGTATATTTTTATATACCAAAAATAGCATAAATCCTTTTTGTAGCAACCAACAATGTGCGTATGTTATTTAGAAAAATACTAACATATAAACATGTATATTATATCTAGGTAGAGACACATAAATGATTATATCTGTATTCAAAATCTGGAAGGAAATAAATCAAAATGTTGGCAGTGTTTATTCCTGAGAAAGTGGAATGTGAGATTATGCTCTTTTTCACCTGTTTGCATTTCTACTCTTTCTGTAGTAAGTATAAATAAAAGTAAATAATAATTTTTTAAAAAGAGGATCTGGAATTTGGAATTTTATGAGTTTAGAAATTCATTTTCCCTCTTAACATTTTTATAATCCTTTCTCACTCAATTATGCTTACCCTCTTTCTTGGCTATGATTTTATTTTTGTAAATGATATAGAACACATTTATTCCAACTAATCTAATTTTTGCCACTTAAGTTCTTCCAACTAATCCCCTATTATTGGTTACTTCATTTTTCTAATAAATTACCTATTATCATACAAATAGCTTATTTCAGTTTTTCCTTGTAACAAAGAGGGAAGCACAGGAAGTACAAAATCACTTTCATGATGACTTAACTAAAAAAAACAGTAATTGTAAAATTTTCATTTTTTTATCAAATCGTCATTTTAACTACATCATTGTGCTACCTAATTCTTCTTCACTCAACCGCTTTGGCCAAAATGTTTTGAATCATATCACCCAGAAACCTGAAGTATGACTTATATACTCATTTTGAGGAGGGACACAGAAATCAAAATAAAAAGAGCTTGAAGGGGGAAAGAACAAAGAGATACATTGAGACAACTGTTAATTTAAAGCCATCCAGATTCACTGAGAGCATTCTCGAATGTATGAGGGGCTGTGGCCAATACAGAGAAGTCTCCACATCTTACTATTCCCCCTCTCTCTCCCTATACCTCTCCCTTTCCAGTCACCCAGATTAAACAGCTGCCATTATGTCCCCCAAACTTAGAACACAATCCTCATTTTTATGTTAAAGTTCATAGATCTCAAGCATTCTCTTTCCCATTCTGATATGTGTGGTGTCAGTTATGAAGCTCTCAGCTGCCTGTCACTCTGACTCAAACTGGCTCAAGCGATATGGAAATTGGTTATTTCACTATCGAAGTCCAGAAGTCAAGCAGGTTTCTGGGTCCCTTGGCTCAATGACAAGTCTGTGCCATCAAGAGCTCCCTTCCATCTCCCCGCTCTACAGCCTCAGTTTATCAGTCTTGTGCAGAGATTATCTGTTTGCATAGATGAAAAATGACCACTGATAGCAACCAAAGAAACATGTTTCCACATTCATGCTCAAGGGAAAAGAAGGAGAAAAGCTGCTCTCCCAGCCATGCACTATAAGGCCTCCATTGAGTCTGAAATGACCAATTTGGAATACACAGTCTACCAGAACCAGTAACACTTACCAAGAAAATGCTGTGTCCTGATAGACCTAGACTCAGAGTGACTTAGTTTCACTCCCAGAGCTAAAAAGGTGGTATCTGAATAAAACCAGGAAAGAGCAACAGGGAAGGTAGGCCAAGTAGGGAACCAACTGTATTCAATACATCCGTGCTGAATTTTCCTGATACGATCCCTTCACTCCACCTTGGTTAAATTACCCAGTTAGCTGCGGCCTTACCACCTCTCTGAGTTTTGTAGTTGAATTATAGTATGGTGGTAAGGAGCTCTGGAAGCCCAAGGTCATGGTTCAATCCCCAGTTCTGCCACTTTAATCCTTTGAGAAGTAGCTTTGAGCTTCAGTGCATTATCTCTCTGTGCTTATCCCCACAACTGTAAAATGGAGTAGTCATAATTCCTATTTCATGGGGCTGTTATATGGATTCCATTAAGAGAGTCCAAGCAGTACTGACATACAGTGATAGCTTAGCAAAAGTTTTTCTTATTAATATTAGAAAATTAATTGGAAAATTAAGTGGTAATCGATCTTTCCAGTGGTTCTCAAAGCATGGTCCCCGGACCAGCAGCATCGGCATCGCCTGGGAACTTACTAGAAATGCACATGTTCAGGCCTCGCAGCAGAGCAGCCAAATCAGAAACTCAGGGTGAGGTCCAGCATTCCGGGTTTTAACAAGGCCTCCTGGTGATTCTGAAGCAATCTCAAGTTTGAGAACCATGGCTCTACACTAACTCTACCTCTAGGCAAACTGAGCAGTCACCATTCCCAGGAAGTGCTTCACAGTCATTAGTCAATATACCTTCAGTCTTGGTTCACCCTCCCTCTGCTGTGTCCTCTCCGCTAAATCTCTATCTTCAAGGCTCAGCCCAAAAGTTATCTTACATTGATGTTACCTCTGCCTGGAATACTCTTCTTCTTTGCAATACCGAGTTCTTCACATTTCAGAGGTCTCAGATCAAATGGCACCTCTTTAGAGACTTTCCCAAACCACCGAGTATAAAGTAGCCTGAGACTTTCTCTCTCTCTGTCACATTACAGTGTTTTATTGTTTCCATAGCATTTTTCACTATCTGAATTTGTTGTTTATTTATTAATTGTCTGCCACCACTCACTAAGACATAAGAACCATAAAGGCGGCAACCTTGTCTACTCACCTACATAGATCCCTAGCACCTAGAATAGTGCCGGAAAATAGTAGGCACTCAATAAATATTTGTTGCATAAATGAATAGACGAAATGACAGTGAGCTTCCTGTAACACTAACATAAGGGCTAATTGAGCTATGTCATGCTTCTATCACATGATTCAAGTCATCACATTATGATGCTAACAAGTAGATTCAGAAGTCAAAGAATTATAGTTCCCACCTGGTACAGAGAGCATGAGGTCCCCAGTTTCTTCCCTCTTCCATGTAGGCAGGTAGGAAACCAGCCAGACAGTGGTATTTGCTTTTATCTGTAAATCTATCCAAGCCTTTCCTCCATGGTTTTGGTGGTTTATTTGTTTAATTACCCTGACAATTCAGAGTCTTCTGCCTCCATGTTTAGCCCTATTTCCTGACATCCTGAAGTTTCTGGAGATGGAAGTAGCGTGTCCATCTCTAGTTCATAATAACCCTTAAGGCTGTAAAGCGAGAAATGAGGTCAATCCTTAGGTTACTCTTTTCCAAACTGACTCCAAGTCCCTTCAGTGCTCCTCTGGGGGCCCACTTAAAAATTTCTATGCTTTTCTATGGAACCTCTCCAGATTTTTCCCATTATTTCTAAAATGAGGATATTCAAACTGGGAGCAATGACAAGAAAGATTCAGAACATTTCTTTTTCATTAAATTAGAGATGCTTGTAAACTCTGTGCTGGACATAGCATGGAAATAGCATAGCATGGATTTAAATCCCCACATAGCCACTCCTGAGCCCTATGCTTTGGACACATTGTTTAACCTTTCTGATCCTCACTTTGATCCCTCTAAAATGGGAGTTCTCACTCAAGATTTTTGTGACAGTCGCATGCATGAAAGTGTATAAAATGAGAATTACTTTATAAGCATAAGTAATTGTTTAAAAAGAGAATGCTTTTCATTTCTCTTTAAAAATTCACTGGATATAAAGGTCATTATTAATAAACTCTATTTTGTATCAAGAAAGAAAAGGTATCAGCCCTAAGGGAGAACACTAACCCCGTCCCCTTTAGCTCTTTCAAGGATCCACTTATGAGTCCACTGACAGATGAATTGATAAAGAAGATGTGGTATATATATATATACAATGGAATATTACTCAGCCAGAAAAAAAAAAAGATGAAATCTAGTGATTTGGGACAATATGGATGGACCTTGTGGGTACTGTGCAAAGTGAAATAAGTCTAACAGAAAAGGACGAAACCCATATTATTTCACTTATATGTGGAAAATAAAACAAAACAAAAAAATGAACAAATGAAACAAAAACAAACTCAGAGATACGGACAACAGAGGGGAGGGAGTTGGAGGGAAAGCAAAATGGGTGAAGGGTGTCAATTGTTTTGAGTGATGAACATGCTACAGTGTATACAGATATCAAATTATAATGTACACCCAAAACTTATATAGTTATAAACCAATGCTACCTCGAAAAAAAAAAAAAAGGATCTACTTATGATAAAAGCAGTGTTCATACTCACAAGTTCCCTTAGCTCATTATGAGAGCACTGAATGCTATTTGTTAACCTTCACTGGAAGAATGGCTACATTGAACATTCTAGGAAAAGTTCTCTTATGCATCAAGGAGAATCAGAATAAAAAGTTTTAGTTGCAAACAGTCTATTTTCCTGTTAAGAAAATAGATTCTTCATCATGAGAAATGTAGTGGTCATGAAAATGTACCAACTACAGGGAACAGAATGGACCAATGGACCCAGATGCTGCTCTGAAATCCATCATTTCTTTGTGCTAAGGTCCACCTCTCACAAGCTATTCCCACCAAATACTGAGCTCGGCAAGGATAGCCTGAGTGCCCCATTCCTGAAAGATGGGACACATAGGACTCCTCTATTGGTTAGCTTTGGTTCAGGGTTATCGCCCCTTGCCAAATCTTCCTTGGATGGCAGAGCCAAATAAGATTCTTCTGCCCATCATCCCTAACTCTCCTCTACCTACATAGGACCCCCATCATGGTCTGCCAGCTCTGCCAGCTCCTCCAGCTCCCACCCTATTTTCTCTCACAAGTATTCCCCCTAATAAAATCCTTGGCATCTCTTTCTCAGAGCATCCAGACTAACACTGTAAAGGAAACAAAAAATAAAACACTTTTCAAAGAACTTTCTCATCTATAACCACATCTATTCCTTATAAATATCCAATAAATTACACAAAAGAAAAAGTGGAGTTCCCACTCTTTGGATGAAGAAATGGGTTAAGTGACTTGGCCAACATCAATTACTTCATTTTTTTTTTTTTTCAGTAGCTTCTCCATTTCCTGGTCTTCCATGTTCAGCATTTGGGGGTTGGGGGGGGACTGAATTTGCTTTTTCTTCTGATTATTATTTTCCTATTATGAACAACAATAGCACCTACAATCTATTAATCAGGCACTGTGTAAGCACTTTGCATATATTCAATTTTCCTTTTAACCCTCACAACAGGACCCTAAATGGCCTGGTACTTGACTCTGTCTTCAAACTCCTCCTTCTGCCCTCATTTACTGTCATACCAGTGTCTGTGTTCAGATCCGTTACCATGCCAATCCTTTGCATGCCTTAACACTTATTTCCTCGGCTCTCAGTGGAGTTGTTCCTTTTTATTCTCCAGGTCTTCGCCTGAATGTTGCGTTTTTAGAACTATCCACTGCCGCTTTAGAACTATCATTATCACCTCCTTCCCTATCCCTTTTCTTCATTGCAGCCTCAGAATTTTATAACTAAGGTATTTACTTATTCATTCATTTGTTTTTTTAAATCTTGAATTTACTGGAAAGCATATCCTCAACTCCTCACGCTATTTGAGAGCAAGGATTCAGCCTTATTAAATCGTATCCTTCCAGGGTGTTTGGTGTACCAGTACGTCCTCAAATTTGCTAAATAAATGAATGAACAAGCAAAGTTCAGGAAAGATACAAAAAAAGAAGGAATTACAAAATAGCAGAGATTTATAGAAATTAAAAATTACTGTTAGTTTCCATAATGACTTGTGCTCAGAAAACTCTAAGTACTTTATAAATATTAATTTACACTCTATTCACAGGAAGAACTCATTATCTCTAACTTACAAGCAAAGAAAGTAAGGCTAAATGAAGTGACTTTTTCAAAAGCAATATAATGAGTTAAATAAGGAGCTTGGTCTTGACTCTGAATAGCTTTATTTTATACCCTGTCTTGTTCCCAGAGGATTTGAGGTGGCTTTGAAAGACACAGACAGTTACACAATTTAGAGTGTCCACAAAAAACAAAACAAGCCAGTTGCTCAGGAGAAGCACGACTATTCCTGGTATGAGGTCTGAAAGAAACTTCTCCCTTGGGTCCTCACAAAGGGTAGCAAACCACATCCTCAATCATACCCCTAGGACATGCGGCATTGGGGCTCACAGGGTTGTTTGTTAACATTCCTCAGTGTGGGCTGATGGCACAAGGCCAAGGCTTAGATCCATGGAGCAATTCTCCAAGGAACCAAATCAAGACAGCCCAGGTGTGCAATTCTCTGATGGTCTGTCTTAATCCAAAAAGGACATCTGGAGATTCTGGAGGAATCATTTAACAGTACACCCTTCACATGCTGGGCTCTGTGAATTTCACTTCTCACACAAAAACTTCTGATCAGTATTAAGTACTAGTAAATTGAAAGTGACAAGCATCCGGAACACAGTCAACACTGTGGAACTATGGAGAGTCCCATATGATTTATCAGTCAGATGACTTGTGAAAGGGTGTATTAACTAAAGAGTAAGCTGATGTAACATAGAGACCCCAAAATACAGTGACCTAGATAAAACTAAGGTTTATTTCTCTCTTACGTAACAGTCCAGGTGTAGCAGAGTTGTTCAAGGCAGGTGGGTAGCTCCACCCCACAAGGTCATCTAGGGACCCAGGCTGGCAGCATGACTCTGCCATCATCAACAAGCTGCTTTCTGTGAATCCAGCAAATGCTCTGGTTTTCTCCATTTTAGAGCCAAAGGAAAGAAATAGAGAGTGAAAAACAAACATCTTCCTTGTAAAAATGTGATCTAAAAGTATAAATTGTTTGCATCCCATTGATCAAAATCTAGTAATATGGACACACCTAGGAGCAAGGAAGACTGGAAAATGAAATCTCTACCTGGCAGCCTCATATTTACCTAAAATTCAAGAATATATTACTTCCAGGAAGAAGTGGAGTGAATATGGAAAACCATAAGAATCTACTGCAGGGAATGGATATCTGGTCAAACAGAATTATTCCTCAATTAAAGGCCAACCCACTACTAACCTGAGGGAAATAAAGGTAGACACCTAATACAAGTTCAGGTTTTCTACATTCATGTGTTCTGTCTATTACATGACAATGAAGGATCAAGACCCCAAAGTGCTACATTATACGCACGGCTATGCTCATTTTAGCCAGAAAAAGGTTTACAGTTGTTCCTAAATGCCATGTATGACTATAAAAGAGTCAATAGAGCATTCATATAACATCAGAAATTAAGAAGTGTCTTTTCCTTGTGAACCCTCCAAGATAAACTAGTTGCAAAATGTAAGCAAAGATAAACAATTAAGAAGACAACCGTATAGGATTCTTAACTCTAAGGTAATTAATTGTCAGAGGACTTTTACCCAAATTCAGGAAATTGGTTTTGGAATAGTTGATCTTAAGTGACCTCTTTCTGGCAGCCATTAGATGACAGCATCGGTTTGACTGTTGAGGTATTCTCAGTTTGAAACAATAAAAATCATGATGAGGTCAGCATTTTGTTATTATCTCTGTCAAGGGAGGTAGAAAGCACATGCCCATCTCATCCAAATGTAATGTCACATTATTACAAGTTTATAAAAATGGGGCAGCAGGATATATCACTTAGCCCACTAAAAATCATCTCCTCCCTCAAATAGATTCTATATTAGCATTAGTCTATATGGAACATAGATTTTCTACCATAAGCAATTCCTTTCCATGGAGTGAAAGTTTAAGAAAAAGTCAATAAAAGCTGAAACGCTTAATTTGTTCTTCCTAATTTTCTCTACCAGGGGGTAAAGAATATAACAATGACCAATAGTGTTTAAAGCTTACCTCATGATTTGGCCTAAGAAGTTTACATGTGTACTTTGTCAGAAGCAAACAGGTACTTAGTTTAGACATTAGGTTGATAAGTGTACAGGTCTATAGTTTGGGAGGAATAGGTGGTTGCTTTATTAAATATGGGGGGAGTACACACTATCAGTGGGCATGCCTCCAAGTATACTCTCATTAATAGAATGAACAGCCAATGTCAGCCCTGAGTAATTTGCCTTAGCATTGCTCTATGTCCTTCCAGCTGTGGTCTTCCCAAATGTGATGTCTTCATGTGTGTGGGGGGTGTGTGTGTGGGTGTGTGTGTGGGTGTGTGGGTGTGTGGGTGTGTGGGTGTGTGTGTGTGTGTAAAGAATGATGCACTCAACAGAGCTAGGTTCTATCCAGGCACAATTTGGTAAGCGGAAAAGGAAAGAGAAACTAACATCTATTGAGTACACTCCTATGTGCCATTGGAAATATTATGTCCTTTATCCTTGTTTTTGCATTTATTTCTCACAAGAATCCCGTGAGACAGACACTATTATCACCATTTTAGAGATGAGGAAACTAAATCACAGAGATGTAAAATGACCTGCCCACAGTCACACAGTTCAGGCACAAAGAAGCTGGAATTCAACCCAGTCTGACTGAGCTTTACATGCTCTTTCAAATAAACCACACTGCTGATCTGGGATTCTACTTACACCCCTACTTACTCTGGATACCACAATGTTGACCATAAATGGAGCTTGGGTCTACAGAGTTCAAGTAGTGGTACCTGAAGGGGCTTTTAATTCTATTAAAATTTCACTAATAGGCTCTCTGAGAATAAAGACCTTGTCTGTCTTATTTGCCACTATATGCATCACCTTAAATGATGCCTGCACCTTCCCCTTTAAAAAAGTTTTTCAAATGAATGAATGAATAAGACTAGTTACTTCCTTGTAACAAGGATGGTGTACTATTTCTAGAGAATTCACAATGTCTCTAATTGTTTAGATTTCAGCTTGGATCTCTTTAAGCCTATCTGCAATGCATTTCATAAAATTCAGCATCTATTTCTAGCATTATTACTAAACTGTCATTTATGGAGCATTTACTATGTTCTTGATATTGTTGTAGTTATTTATATGGATTATCTCATCTATTCCCAGAAAAACTCTACATAGGAAGTACTTATTTCATTCATGAGAAAGGTAAAGTTTAGAATGATTCAGTAACTCAAAGGATTTTTTTTCCCCAGAGGATGACCCAAACAAAGCTTCCTAATTCCAAAGACCAGTAGTGGACCTAGAAAATTTAACATCTGAAACAGATCATTTTTTAAAATTTCCAATTCTATAAAACAAAATTATTTTCAATAATTACCATAAAATAATCAGTATTTTTTATTCTTTAGTTTTAAAACAACTCAGAGAAAATTTTCATTTTTAAACATATCATTCAAGGTCAGTAGAATATTTCACATAGGCACTACAACTTGCACTCACCAAACAAAAAGATTACACCTCACAGTTCATATGTGGTCTCAATGTTTTAAATTTTAAGCACAAACAAAACCTCTAAGTGGTTATACAGACTAATTAGAATGATTTAACTTAAGTTCTGTTTCTTTGTATTCATAATCAATATGGTATCACTGTTTGTTTCAAATCTTCAGTTTAGATGCAAGAATAGGTAGGGTACAGGTATTAGAGACACAAAGCACATATGAAATGAGCAGTAAAGATTCCAAAACATTATGAACTTACTCTCAAAACCAACACATGTAGCTGAATCTATGTATACTGAGCACCAACTCCATAACTTGGAGTTTTCTTAATTAACTTCCATGTAAAAGACAATACTTCCTAAAGAAAAAGATATAAATATGTGCTGCTCTGAAGCTTACATGTATATTATTAACAGTTACCCTAGTAATCATTTAAAACTTAGAACAAAAGATTTTCTCAAGGTGTACTGTATCACCGACACTGTAAATTGTGAGTGTGTGCAACAATAAAATATAAAACCAACTTTAATCACTTTTACTATTGTTTTTAAATTTTCTATAGACAATACACTTCATATCACCTGCATCCTAGGTTGACCCTTCCCACCGCTGCCCCACCTTGGTAAGCCACTGCCAAAGAGGGCTCTCCATCTTCCAGTCACCTTTGTACTCACTACCTATCACTTGAGCTCAATCATACTCTTTCCTCTTTAAAATGCATGCAAATCTCCACATGGTAGAAATACCAGTTCTTCTCCAACATGGAACACTATGAAGACCTCCCTGCTTTTAGAATGAAAGATGAGTTCCTGGCCTCAGTTTCCTTGAATACTCACCTATTAGGCAGAAAACCTCCTTTAAGATTGCTTCCTGTGCACCACTGAGAAAAAGCTGCCTCATTGTAACCACTAGAGTGACAACCTATCTTCTTCCTGTCTTTGTTAGTGTTCCACTATTTGTTTCATGCCCTCTTACTTGTAAATTATGTGCATAAATTAGCAAATCTGGAAAAGAGGGAAAATCATTATACTCACTGTTTATTTAGTGAAAAGCAAAATCATCTTTAATGTCCTTTTCCAATTGCTGAACATATCCAAGAATCCCTCTGAAAATAAAGCCGAAAATAAAACACTAAATAGACTATAAATTGGAGGTGAAAGAGGAAAAACAGAAGAGATTTAAAATAATTCTGAATAAGTCAAGAAGATTTTTAAGAAAAAACTATTGTGCTATTTTTTGTGCATTATACAGTCATATATGTAGGCCATCTATATAAATCAGAAAAAATTCCTAGTGTTTACAGTCTGAATAAATATTTCATGAATGAATGAGTTTGGATAATAAATATTATTTATACTGAGTCAGAATATTTTTTGTCATCTGTAACTCTTTCTCCTAAAATGATTCACCTAAATTGCAGCCAAATTATAATATTTGTCCTTAGGGAAATTTAATCTGACAATTCTTTGCTAATCTTTATTAATCCCTACTGTAAACTGAGATAGTTAATTAGCTTCCCTATTTGGAAATGGTGACTGGGAGTAATTCCCTTGAGTGCCTCTGGGTGGGTGACAAGGTGGCTGACAAGAAAAGAGATGAGGGTGGATCCCTGAGACTTGCTGTCGCCAACTAGGAACAGAGCTCAAAGAAGAGTCACAGAATCTCAAGGGTAAAAGGCACCCAAAGACCATCTCCTACATTCCTTACCCCAGCCTCAGCAAATGCTAGGTCCCCACTAGAGCATTCAGCTTCTGTTGGCAATATCTACAAGAATGGTGATCTCCTCACCTCCTGAGTTGAACCATCCTGCTTTAGGACATCTGCGACTATTTAAAAATTCTTCCTTATATTGAGCTGAACTCTGTAACATGATATGTTCCGCTCATCACTCTGAGGCTGAATAGAACAAGTCTAGTCTCTCTTTCTGACTTACCTTCAAAACTATTAAGGCAGCAAGCATTTCACAGTCAATTGACCCAGTTCTTAACTGGTCCTCATGTGACATAGTCTCAAGTCCTCTCTCCACTCTAGTCACCTACCTTGTAATAACTTGCCCATGCAGAAGGGAAGCCTTGTGGTCAAAGGCATATTTCCTATAAAACTGGATTTTGCTAACTCGTCCTTGCACTTCTTTGCTCATTTATTTGCTCAGGAACAAAGAAGACCCAAAACATGAGAGAATTTCTGCTCCAGATCTTCCCAACCATGCCAACTTTCAAATCATTTTCTAACAACAAAAGTTATCTTGTTAAGGCTGCACTGATTTAGGAAATGTCCTGCAAAATATATATAAGGTAGCTCTCTTTAGGCTACCTTAAGGGTGAAACTTCAGTCAGAGGCCACCTTACTGAAGAGAAAGAAGAGAAAGCTTTTCCTTAAAAAAAAAAAAAAAAAAAATTTATGTGACTATTTTTTATATAAATAACCTTAGAGTGGTGGTAATAAAAATTAAAATGAAAAAAATATACCCAGAATTTCATCAGTCACCAAAATGGTTTTTTTTTCATTTTTCTTTTTTACCTATCCATTCTTACCCACATGCATAAATATATTTACATTTTTATAACCATGTTGTAAATGTAATTTTGGATTCGTCATGTTAAATCTATCATTACATTAAAGTTTTATTCATCTTCCTTCATGGTTTTTACTGTTTTTATTATAATGGATATATATACTATTCTTCAGAATAGACAGATAATAATTTACTTAATTCATTTTAAGGTTTTTTAATTCATTTTAAGGTTTTTTAAGGATTTCCAAAATGTTATTAAAAACAATAGTGCCAGAAACTTCTTAATGCTTATAGCGTTTTCATTCTTCAAACAAAGTACCATTATCCCCAATTTACAGAATACTAGGTCAAAAGGTATAAACATTTTTATGGCTCAAAAAATATTCTGACAATGAAAATTATTTTTTTTAATGGACTGTTAGCCCTATGAGGTAAAATATCTATCCTTTACTGGGGTTACAGACTCTGCTCTGAAGAATTTAAGAATAAAGTTCAATCTAACCCTCCGTGGAACTTAAGAGGAAGGCATTGTTTTATCCCAGTGGTAGCGATGAGTTAACAGGTTTATAGAAATTATGTAATTTGCCTCATTTAGCTAGAGACAAAATCATCAATTTAGATATTAAGGATATGAACCCAAGTCTTTCTGGCTTTCAGACCCACACTCTATGAAACTGTCTGCTCGTCTGTAAAACATGGGATTGAATCGGATACTCCCTTAAGCCTGTCCCAGTTGAAGTGTTCAGAAGGTTTCTGATAGTTTCACATCACGACAATTCCCAGCACTAACATTCTATTAATAAAAATTTCCATCATGGATTACGTGGGTATTGTTTTAGCAATTCTTTGCTTATAAAAGATGCTGATAGCAGGTATTTTCCACTAAAATACCTCATTAGCAATGGCAGCTCCAGATGTTCCCTTCATATCAATAACTCTCACAATGACTTCTTGTATTATGTGAATACACTCCTTTGATTATTGCATAATTGTTACGGCGCGAACGATTCTGAGACCCACGGAGCCGATTGAGATTAATTATGAGCCTTTATTAGCCGGCCGGCGACTGACTCTCTACCACGCAGGGCTAGAGGAGATCAGCCCCGAGCTTTCAGAGCAGGCAGCTTATAAAGCTCAAGACCATATCCTGGTGGTCTCCTGAACAAGCCAGCAGATTACAGAAGTGGAAGTTGGCTTTTAGCATATCTTTGCCCGGAACAACACCCTTAATTAACAAGTAAATGGATTACAGAAGCAGACATTGGCCATCTACATATTTTATACAATACACTTCCTAAACCACACACAAGCAAGTAGGACAACTTCTGATATCTAAAGATATTTCTTCCCTGTAGCTGACTTAGCTAGTTTGCTCGCTTGAAAATTTTCCACCCTTAACATAATAATTCTATAACATTCTTCAGTCACAACTAGGTCTCTTGATAAAGTGCTTCACTTTTTGAAACATACCTGTACCAGTTCCTAATGCTACCAAGAACGTATTTTTTAATTTGTTTTGCTTCTAAATGTTCTCCTGTCATCAAATGAGTTTTACCCAAGCATCTCTGTATATACTACCTAGAATTTACTCTTGAATCATTTGGGGAAATAATCTATAAGACATGAGATTTATTTCGCTCAGTGCGATCTATAGTTATAGATTACATGGTTCAGACTGGAAAAGACACCCTATCTTTGTAACTTGAGCTGCAGCTGACCATTCATACAATGTCACACATCCTATGTATTTTCCACATTCTATTCTTTCTGCACATGCTATTTCCCTCTCCCAAAACAAAAACCACACCCCTAACTACCATCCTGAACTCTTCCTGAGTGAGCTGCCACTCACAGATACATTCATATCCAGGAATGGTATGAGTGACCATCAGCCAACAAACTAGAGAAAGAATAGCAGGACAAGTACTTTCCGCATCACAGGGTTTGATAAACACTGGTTAAAGTGAAAAGGTTGGAAGTTTCTTTGTGAACCTCTTTGGACCCTTTCAACCTGAAGCTCCTGTAGACCTTGCTAGTTGCATTTTCAATTTATAATTAATAGCATTGCCTTTTTTTATTATTCTAAATGTAGCAGGCTAGGCTTAAATCTGGTGTTTTGTGACTGAGATGCAGGGAAGACACGTAAAAGCCAAAGGAGAGACAGGAGACAGAGATGGAGAGCAGACATTCCCATCTTACCTTTAAGCTCACTTCTACCTGTATTCCTTTCCCACAGAGTCTACTGACTGACACAGAGGCGTTCAGATTACAGGGGAAAGGGGCAGGGAATGCAGTGGGGGGAGAGGGAAATTAAAATGCCTGTGTATTTGCTTAAACAGAACATAAACAAACCAGGATTGCCATATCTTTTCATACCCTTGTTGCTAATAAACACATAATCAATCAAATTGCATCTGGGATTTTGCAAATAAAATAGAGACAGTCCCGCCCTCAAGGGGCTCCTAATCTGAATTCCACAAAAACAATGCAAAACTGGGCTGGAAAGGCAAGCCTAGCCAGTTAGGCAACAGGAGGTGTCCTTGACGAAAGAAGCTCCCTCGGGAAGCTCAGTATCTGCACCTAAAGAAAAGTTTAGGAATCTGCAATCTTAAATTTGGGCCCTACCTCTGACTCCCATCTGTAAAACAGGACTGACTAATTGTAAGCACTAGGCCAGATTATGGTGAGAATTAGGTTAAATAAAGTATGGAGAAAGAGCTCTATAAACTATAAAGAAACATGCAAGTATAAATTAAAAAAAAAAAAAACTTGAGATGTAGAAGCAGAATTCATATGAGAATGTCAATCTATGGACGATAATCCTCACACCTTCCTTTGCCTCCACTGTTAACTCTATATTAATATACTTTGAGCATCAACCTACCTGCCACCTTCCCAAAAATCTGCCAGGTAACTACCATTATTCCCAATTTACAGATAAGGAAACACAGCTCTGATGAAGATGATAATAGATTTACAATTTCTCTTACTCATTTAATCATCTTTCCATAATTCTCTTAGTCTGTTTGTAGTATTTCTCTCAATATCTTTCTACCAGGATATTGTTTGGATATCAAGATCCCAGTCTCATTCCTTTATTTCATTAGTTCATTCATTCGAGCAATATTTATTGAGTCCATGCCAGGTGCCAGGGACTCTAACAGGTGCTTGGACACTGTCAAACAGAAAAGAGTAGGGCTGTGCTCTTCTGGAGTTCACATTATAGATGGAGGAGACATCTGATAAACAGGTAAACAAATGCATCGACACAATACTCTCACATAGTGACAGGTGCTATGAAGAATATTTAAACACATTCAAATGATGACTAAGTGAACTCACAAAACTGTCACTTGCACTATTGAAAAGTTTATATTTTCCTCATCAAAACATAAAATGCCATCTATCTTGTTCTTTTGCCATCTATCTTGTTCTTTTGCCAAAGACAAATGATCCAAAGGCCAAAGGTAAATGCTTCCTGTTATGTCAAGGAACTGTACACACTGGAGGTGTGCAATTTCATACAACAATCCTCTTTAAAACATTCTTAGTTGCATCTCCTCTTAGACTGCCCACCAGTCCAAGGCTAGGGAATAAAACGGAGAGTTCTGAAGAAGCTCCTGTCTATTTCCATAGCTCCACTGTGACAAAAGCCCATTATTGTTGGGCATGATGAGATCCAGAATCTGCATGTTTCCTACAAGGAACAGAGACGTGGGTACTACTAATGTCAAAAATAAAACTAGGGGAACTTTGAGCAAATATGAGAGAGACACAGATACCATTCAAGAACATCCTGGAAAAGTGTCCTACAAAATCCATATGGAGTCTTGGCCAAGGCTTCTTGATTTATTACCACCAAAAATTAGTTTGGTTTGGTTGATTACAATGCAAGTCATACTATGTACCTCAATCTTCTATGGTTTTCTAATGACCAGAATAAATTCCAAAACATTGAGCATAGTTCTAAGCTATGACATATATAAATCCTTCTGGTATGTTACCAACAAAGTGCCCATGATAATGTGATTAGTACCTTCTATAGAATAATTTGACTTCCTCATTTAAGAAAGCATTCAAGATAAATAACCTTCCTTGACAGTTTACTACTCCCTGGGTGGAGAAGTAAAACAGTGACAGCATGGTATTTGGAGATTAGGACCTAGTTCGAGAGGTGTCTGTGCTATTTCCTGGGTGAGTCATCTTCTGTAAGCTATTTATCCTCTTTGAGACTCTGTCTCCTCATCTATAAAATGGGGAGAGTAATATCTATCAATTAGCATTTTTATGAGGATTAAGTGAAAAAATGTCCATTCACTGACATCATAACAGGTAAGACATCATATACCTTGCTATGATTATTTCTGGGAGCCCCGGTTACAATCAGGATAAGACGTGTCAAACATACATTTGTTTTCCATCCATCATTAAATATCATGCACTCATTCAATAAGTCTATTCTGAGCCCAGTACTGTGCCGGGAACTGTTCGGTGGCTAGGTTCAAAGTGCAGGAGGGGAAGCAGATAAGTAAGTCAGTGACTACAGTATACTGTGATGAAGGCAATAACAACAGCGACAATGGTTGTAAGCAGCAGATACTAACTCTGGCTTATTTAAACAACAACAACAAAAAAAGAATTTATTGGAAAGAGAGATGGAAATGTTCACAGAATTTCTGGAAAGCTTAGAGAACCAGTTGCTGCAAATTGGCAGACACTAAGAGAGGGCACACAAGACCACAGCCAAAATCCCACCACAGGAAAGATTTGGTGAGGACATTGTGACTGATTTAGTTTCTACAGCTACTCTGGAAAACAGGCTGTTCTTGCTACTGCCAAGTTCAACAGGATAAACCCTCCCAGGTAGTGCAGGGAGATGCGACACTGCCTGAGGCATCTGATGAACCAAGCCCAAGCCCTGTTTCCCAATGGAGAGGGGAAAGCAGCAGCTGACCTTTCAGCTTTCAAGGTGGATGGAGATGGATGCAGTCCTTCCCGGACTCATCCTGAGGGAATCCTCCAAATATAAAGATAGGTTTCAGATGATAGGCAGCTAAATGTTTTCTGAGTGCTTCTCATGTTCCAGCAACTGTGCTAAGCAACGTACCCATAATATCTCATTTGATCTTCACAGCAGTCCTATAAGACAGGTACTTTACAATTAAACTTTACTGACAAACTGAGATTTGGCAAGAGGAAGAAACTTGCCAAGATTGTACAGCTAGTAAGTGGCAAGATCTTGACTCACTCAGTTTTTCACAACTGCACTACACTACAAAGAAAGAAGTATAAAGGTTCTCAGGATTATAAGCAAGAAGCCCCTGAATCAGACCGGAGAGTGAGGGAAGGCACCCCACTGAGCAAGAGAGGTTGCAATGAGATTTAATGGATGAGAATTCTGTTAGATATTGCAGGGATGTGTGTGGGAACTGAGTGTGGCTTTAGTGGGGGTTAGGAGACCCCGAGCTGAGGAACAACATATAAAAAAAGTATCATGAAACAAACTCAGATTTCTTGGAACACAAGGTATTTTGTTCATGTAGTACAACTGAAGAAATGAGTGCAAAAGGAAGGAGTATGAATGGGAGGTGTGGTACCCCAACCTCAAGCACATGTTTGTTCTTAGAATAGAAACACAGAAGAGATTCCAGGTCATTCTATTATTAAAGAGTGCCCATATCTAATTACAGGCATTAGAGAGTGACACCGGAATTATTTAATTGCTTTGTCTTCACTGAAAGAGTAGAGGGCATGAAATAAACAGAACATCCTGACAATTTTCGGCTCCATTTTCCTAAGTTGATACCACCATCCTAGAATCCACAGACCAAGAAATTTTCCAGAAGCAGCAGGAATTCCAAACAGAGAGTATTCAACTTGGAGCGATCCAGAGTGCTGAGTGATATCTAAATATTTGCTGAGAGTGATCAATAACCAGCTCCTAACAAATCTGGCCAAGGTCAGGACTTGCTGAGACTTTCCCCCAGGCAAGATTGGCAAGGAGCAATGCTTGACATCTTATTCACTCAGCCCAGGCCATTGCCCTAAAGTCTCGCCTCATGTTAGCATTAGCAACAACTCAGTGAGTAGGCATGACTGAGTCAAAAGTGCCTTGTCAGATTAAATTTTCAAGAGCTTCGTTTTTTTTCTAAAATCATAAAGTTATGTTTTAAATTTTATGTAGGGGTGTATATCAAAAACTGTTAAATGTCTCCCCAAATCCATTCTTTCCTTCTTCTATTTAGTATTAGACTATACACACCTCCATCCTGAGTGTTAGTCGAACACATAGCCACTTCACCAGAAACACATTTCCCAGACTCCTTTGTAACTAGGTTTGCCCATGTGACTCTTTCCCTAAAGGTATGTACATAGGAAATGATGTATATGACTCCTGGTCACTTTCTTCACAATAAATTACTTGCTTTCCAATCATTTTCTTTCTTCCTTTCCTAGGCTTAGAAAATGGACATGTTCTTGGAAAAAAAAAAAAAAACTGACTATGCAAATGAGGAAAACATTCTAAGAGATGGTGGAGCAATAAAAAAGGAGAGAACTAGGTCCCTGAATTACCTCACAGAGCTGCTCAGCCATGCTGGGACATCTACTACGGTAGAACTGTGATGTAAAAGAGAAATAGGCTTCTATTTTATTTAATCCACTGTATATTTGGGTTACTGTGTTATAACTTAGACTTTCCCTAACTATTCCTGTTTCATCTGAAGGTATGACAGAAAGCATATGTTTTATGAAGATATACAGATCAAAATTCTAATTGCAACTTTACCACTAAATAATCATCTATAGTCAGTTAATTATCCTAGGTCTCATTTTTCTCATATGAAAAAAGCGCAAATAATATCAAACTTTCAGGTTGCTAAAAAGATTATCAGAAAGGCAGTAGTTACCTACAAGAGAGCCCCCATAAGACTGTCAGCTGATTTATCAACGGAAACTTTGCAGGCCAGAAGAGACAGGGAGAAAATATTCAAAGTGATGAAAAGCAAGGAACTACGACCAAGACTACCCTGGCCAGCAAGGCTAGCATTCAAAATTAAAGGAGAGAGAAATAACTTCCGAGACAAGAAGAACCTAAAGGAGTTCATCACTACCAAACCAATATTACAAGAAATGTTAAAGGGATGAAGAAGGAGAAGGAGGAGGAGAAGGAAAAAGAAGAAGAAGAGGAAGAGGAGGAGGAAGAGGAAGAGGGAGAAGAAAAAGATCAAAAATATCATTAATAAAATGGCAATAACTACATCTCTATCAACAATTACTTTAAATGTAAATAGATTAAATGCTCCAATCAAAAGACATAGAGTGGCTGAATGGATAAAAAATCCTTACAAATGAGTTTCCCTACAAGAGACTCACTTCAGATCAAAAGATACACACACACTGAAAAAGTAAAGGGATGGAAAGAGATATTTCATGAAAATACAAATAAACAAATAAAAACAGCTGGGGTAGCAATACTTCTACCAGACAAAACAGACTTTAAAACAAAAGCTATAAAAAGAGGCAAAGAAGGAGCCAGTAATGCCATTTCTGGCTATTTAACTGAAGAAATCCAAAACACCAATTTGAAAAGATATATGCATTCATATGTTTACTGCAATATTATTTATAACAGCCTAGATATGGAGGCAACCTAAGTGTCCATCAATAGATGAATGGTTAAAGAAGTAGTACACATCTACAATGGAATATTACTCAGTCCTAAAAAAGAATGAAATCTTGCCATCTGTAACAACATGGATGGACCTAGAGGGCATTATAGCAACTAAAATACGTCAGAGAAAGGAGAATACCATATGATGTCAGTTACATGTGACATCTAAAGAACAAAATAAACAAAAGAGAAACAGACTCACAGATGCAGGAAATAAGTTGATGGGCACCAGATGGGAGGGAGGTTGGGGGGCGGAGTAAAAAATGTGAAGGGATTAAGAAGTACAAATTGATAGTTATGAAATAGTCATGGGGTATAAAGTAAAGCATAGGGAATATAGTCAATAATATGGTAATAACAATGTGTAGTGCCACGTGGGTACTAGTTAGGGGGATCATTTCGTACATTATATAAATGTCTAACCACTCTGCATACACCTGAAACTAATATAAAACACTGAATGCCGACTACAATTGAAAAATCATAAAGGGAGGGAAAATATGAAGGCGATTAAGAGGTTTAAACTTCCAGGTATAAAACAATAAGTCATGGTGATGTTGTGTACAGCATAGAGAATATAGTCAATAATATTGTGATAGTATCGTGTAGTGTCAGATTGTTGCTGGACTTACCACAGTGATCACTTCTTCAGGTGTATAAATGTTGAGTAATTATGGTATATACCTGAAACTTATATAATATTATATATTAGCTATATTTTAATAAAAATCACTTTTAAGAAGATTGTAAAGGACCTTATATGGTACTGATACACAATGAATGCTATAATTGCTACTATTTTGTTATCTTATTTCAGGCCTCCTGCAAATACCACAGTGCCCTGAGGCATCCAACTTGAAACCCTCTAAATATGTTAGAATTCTCAGGCTCCAATATCCTATGACAATCAAGTTCTTCTGAGGTAACACGATATGAAATCTATTAGCTGGCCCCGGACTTTATCTCACTGTTGAACATCTACGGCTTTTCAATTTGGCACTTTGCACATCAACTCTGCAACTAGAACGGGAGGGGAGGCCTCCACACCTAAGCGGTGGAGGGTAGGTCTGCATCCACTGAGTCCCTGCAGGTGGGCAGGCGCGCTCTGCCTGCACTCAATGTTTCAATTAGAAGCTGCTCCTTTCATTTCTGTGGTATGACTGATACCATGTCACCAGATATAGCTTTTCAGGACAAATTTAGGTGACAAACTTGGTTCAGAAAAGGAGACCCATGGAAAGACTTTATCCCTGGCTCTACTGCCCTGTTACACTTTATCCAAGAAGTTTCCAGATTTGCAATGTGGAGGTAGCAGTCATACTCTGCAATACTAGCATGACGCCCTGGTCAAGGTGACAATTCTATTCACGGAATTCAAAGCTCTGAACCATGTCAGTGCTGATGAGAACTGTAAACTGCCAATTCTTCAGAGATCTTCCAATATCCTAATACCATGTGAAGCAAGGGCAGTGAACAGTCCTCTCTGACCTCCCTCACCAACTCACTGCCAGAGAAGCAACAGACTTCCATCTGGAGCCCTGCGTCTGTCAGCTTTTTGTTTTAACCACTTTATCGAGGTATGACTGACATACAAAAAGTCATACATATTTAATATATACAGCTTGATAAGTTTGGAGATAAGTATACACGCATGATGTCAGCTTTAAGAAGGAACAAATTCTCCTTGGCTCATAAATCCCAGGTAATGACCTAACCAAGATTAATTTTTTCTTTAGGCCCCAGAGAAGCCAGTGGTTTCTGCTCCTACGCCAGGATGGGTAGAAGAGCTCACTGTTTGCCACTAGTTCTCCAGTCAATTTACACTACCTACTATTTAAGTCAATTTATACAGCCAACGTTTCTAGATCATGACTAGAAAATGTCGCACTGGGTATCAAGAGCCAGGCAGCGCTATGAGCAAGCTTTCAACAAAAATTCAGTAGCCCTTTACTGCTGAAAACACAGTTCTGACTTTATTCTACATTGCTGAAACATGAAAAAAAAGTAAGTTTACAAGGAAACAAAACCCCAAATGCTAAACCACTGTACCCTCTGGCATGCATAGCAGCATCCTTTCAATTTTCCATGACCTTTCTGTTCCTAGCTCTCTTTCATAAAAAGACCCCTGACACAAGCTTGCCCAATGGTCATTCCATGGAGCTTTAAGGGAGGAAGGGGGCCCTCATGCTGACAGTGAAAAAAGTCAGTTCCAAGCACTTGCCCAGGGTCACCCAGTGGGTCAGGGTAAAACCATGATCTTCCAGCTTCCCACTCAAAGTGTTTTCACTGCTGCAGCTGACAGGTCATCTGTCATGTGTCTCCTCACCTCATTCATGTTCAAGGGCCATTACCATGCCGGCATTCATGTTAAGACCTCAATGACAGAGGCAAGCACCCTACAAGGCATTCCATGAATGGAGAAACTTACAGCACAAAACCCAGCCATGCCCAGTCCTGCGTGCCATGAGGTTAGAGACCAGAGAATTCTCACAAAGGTGTGCATTCTGCGTGGAATGTCTCAACCTGCCAGATCTCAGGGAAGCTGGACTTCTCCCAAGGAGAGTTTTGTTCTGACTCTTGATAACTGTCAGCACTTCTCACGAAAACAGGAACTCCCGAGACAGAAATGCCAAGCAGCCGGGAACCATTAAGAATAAAACTTGAACTGCTGAAGGAAACTGGAGACTGAGTGATTCGTCTTCTCTGGGTTGAAACCTGTGAACTTTGAGAAGGAAGTGCTATTGTGGGCTTGCTCTGGACCTGGCTCAGCACACGTGACTTCGCTGAGGCAGCACAGTGTAAAGCAAGGTCTCTGAACTGAGGGCACCACTGACATTTTCGACTGGATAATTTGTTGTGCGGGCTGTCCAGTGCATTGCAGGGGGTTTAGCAGCATCCCTGGCCTCTACGCAATAGATGCCAGTAGCACCTCCTCTTGCCACTGTGACAACCAAGGTTGTCTCCAGACATTGCCAAATGTCCCTTGGGAGACTGAATCACCCCCAAGTTAATAACCACTACTGTAGTAGCTAATTTGGCAGGCTCTGGAATCAGAGAGCCAGAATCCAAATCCTAACCCCTTTATCCCATTTACTAGGTAACTTGAGAAAATTCCATAACTTCTCCGTTCCTCAATGTTCTTAACTGAAAATAGAGTTAGTGTCAATATCCACGCATAAGGTGTTTATGAGGATGAAATGAGACATAATACATGAAGCATACAGTATCAGGCCTGGCTCAGAGAAAGCCAATGTTCAGATACCTAGTACCATCCTCGTTTTTCAGAAAAGGAAAGTAAGGCTCAGAGAGGTGACTAAGAGATCAGATGACCAGCAAGCAGCCCAGCTGAGATGTGAACACAGGACTGCATGATTCCTCATGCATTCAATAGCCATAGAGTGAGCTGCTACCGTGCCACTGGCCTTCTTCTGGGCTCTGTAGCTCAAGAGGAATTAGGAGACAATCCTCTGCTCAAGGAGCTGTAAATCCAGTGAAGGGGGCAGTCACGTGGCCTGGTGGTTTCAGTAACACCTGCTGTGGGTTTTGGTAGAAGTACAGAGAAGTACTAGGGTTGTGTGTGTGTGAGGTGATTGAGGCGCCTGAGCCAGCCCAGGTCATGGGGAGTAGGGGAGGGTGACAGCACCCAAATGGATCCTGAAAAAATCCAAAGCTCTTCCCACTTCACCACACTGCTTATTTAGTCAAACAGAAGACAGCTTTTGCCAGGGACTGCAGGTGCACCTCTGAAGCATGAGTCTGCAGTAAGTCTGGACAGACCCACCAATCTCCAACTATTTGTGGAAAGGGAAAAAACCACACAGACTCACTAAGACTGAGTCAGATCTCGTCATTCAGAAGCGCAAAGTGGGTTCATTAAAAGCTGCCCCTAGCCTGGAGTCAGTGCATTCTTCTGCAGTTTGGCAAAAGAGGTTAACTCACCCCAGTCACCAGCGCTGGGCTCCTTTGCTCAATTCCAAAGACAATTAAAACTCACTCAGCATGAATAGGCAGTGATGATGAATAAGTAAAAACCCAAATTGCCACAAGAGCTGGTCTTTTTCCTTGACGAAGTTGATTGCATAAGAGACCATGATCCTCACGATAGACAAAAGGGTTTCACAAGCACAGAAAATTTAATAGCCCTATATTTTACTTAATAAGCTGACTGCTGAAGACACACATTCATATTTCTACTGGTTAGCTTAACACCTGCATCATGGCTGTGTCATCATGCACCTGCACAGAATCCCAACTGCTTGGACCTGTCCTGCATGACAGCCATGGGCCCCTGCTATATAGGTGGTGAGGGTCGAACCCCAAGGCAATCCTTTTGAGAAGAGCATCAGGCGACACTTGTTGTCATGGATCTCTGAGAGGAAAGAAGACCCCATAGGCCAGTGTTGCACAGTGTGGCCCTTAAACTAGCAACATCAGCATCACACAGGAGCTTGTGAGAAACGCAAATTCTCGGGCTCCACTCCAGACCTACTAACTTAAAGTCTGTGGGCTTGGGAATCTATATTTTAGCCAGTTCTTCACATGATTCTTACATTAAAGTTTGAGAACTGATGTCATACACCATCTATCCCATCACCATCACTTTCATTAATTCATTCAACAAATATTTATTGGGTAATTACCATTTAATAACCTTGATACCAGAGGCTGTGTGTATACTAGTGAATAAAATTGACATGGTTTTTGCTCTTGCAGAATTCAAATTCTCTTCTGGGGAGCAACAGGAGCGAAAACCGCTTTTGATGAGAAACCCATGAGGGAATTAAAAGCAAACTCCGATTCCTGAAACGTATGCGAGTACGGTCATACCATGTCATAAACGTAAGAATGCTAGCCCAGGGCAAATCTGGAGTAGGCATTGGATAGAAAATGACAGAAACAGTGGATGAGAATCAAGCAATTCCTACTCTGTCTTTTTTACAGCCGCCTGTCTACCATGCTCTAGGACTCTGTACTCAATTGCTTTTTACATTTCCTATTTCCCCTACCTGAGTCTGAGCCCCTGGAGAAGGGCCAATATGTTCCATTCGCCCCAGTTTCCTCGGGGTCAGCATGGTACCCGTAACTCATTCAACATTTGCTGAATGAATAAGGAAAAGAATAAACCCAAATTAAGCCTGGGAGGTTTCTCAGTGTCCTCTGTGTCCTAGGAACCCCTCAGATAGCCTGAGGCCTGCACCCAAGCTAGGAAAGGGCACCCCCCTGCACATCAATAACATGCATGCCTGCAAAAATTCTGCAAACAGGACCCTGTCTTTACAAGCCAGATCTCCACCTAGAGGACTATGGAGCAGAGCTTCCTGCAAGGAAATCGAATCTTTCTGGAAGCACCTCGCTCTGTGCTGAAGGACTATGAGAGAGGGTAAGAAGAAACTCAGGAGAGGTAGGACTCCCTGGAAAGCTGCCCAGAGGGCAAAATTAGAAATGAGCCTGGTTTTAGGAGGGAGGACACAGGGAAGTACTGTCCCTGCCTAGCCTTCCTACAAAAGAGAAACATCGACCAGTTGACACTAATAAAAAACAGCTCAGATCTCAGAAGATTTGCTCAACTGGAAATCCTTAAGCAAGCCAACAGTGAGAGATTTCTGCCTCATTTGAACACTTGATGGACTTAAGCCAGACTGTGTATTTACTTAGGAAAGAGAAGAATAAAACCGTAAATCGTATACTTCATGCTGAAATTTCATTATCCAAAACAAGGTAAAAACAGGGATATCATATCATCTTTCAGCTCTCAAGGAATACTCTAAAGATGAGGGTTTATTGTTTGGGTTTTGCTCATGTACTTTCTTATAAGAAAAACATGATATATGAAAGTGGGAGCTTTCATGTATAATGGAAGTGAAGATACTCAGGAGCTGCAGGAGGCCCTAACAGGAGAAGAAGAGGTAGGAAGAGCTGACAGAAGCTCCATGGCTCAGGCCACCAGTCGTCAGCAATTGAAGGAAGGAGGCTCTTTGCTTTCCATTTTGTGCCCCAAAAGGATTTTTCTCTGGCTTACCAGAGCAGTCCAGAAGCTGGCGCAAGCCTTACTCATGGCTCAGGTATGAGAAAAGAGGGCCCGAGCTAGGCTCACTCTTATTCTCAGTGTACAGAAACTTCTAAGATGAAGCATGAGTAAAAGGTTTAGGGTCTCCCTCGCTTGAGCAGGAGGAGATGAAGGGAATAAGAGGAAAGGTCTCCCAGCCAACCATCCACCCACTGCTGCCCAGTGAAGGAGCCCCTGGGCTAAGGCTGCAGCAGGACTGCTCAAGGAAGCACTGGGGCACTGGGAAAAGAATCACTGGGCTAAGCTGGTACTGACACAAAGGCCCAAGCAGCTCCTACAGGGGAGACCTCAGGCTCTGGGGACTTTAGTCTCCTAGGAGGGCCTGTGGGCCTCATGGGCCCCAGAGAAGGTGCTTGAGATCCTTCTGCCCACCCAATACCAGCCTCCCATGTGGTGAGTCAGGCAGGGGCAGACAGAAGCCGGTGAACTCCTAGAATCGGGTTCCAGAAGGAAGGAAAGAGAGAGAAAGACTGAGATTGAGGGAATGAGTAAGTGAGACCAGGGTGAAGAGGGCGGCAAGAGAAAAGGAAGTGAAAACAAGAGTCATTAAGGTTAACTGAACACTGTTTTAAGAGTTTCACATATATTTACTCATTTAATTAAATCCTTATAGCACCCTCAATTGCAGGTATTATTATTATCCCCCATGTTATAGATAAACAGACAAAGGTTGAGAGCTAGTAAATGTCCAAACCGAAATTCGAACCTAAATAGTTTGGTTCCAGCATATGAGAAGAAAAGATAAAAGAAGGAAAGGGAAGGGAAGACAAAGGAAGAGAAAGGGAGAACAAAAGAAAATCTTAATGTGGAAGGCACTTAATGGAGTGAATGGATGGATAGCAGGCAATGAAGAGATAAGTGGAGCAAGTCCAATCTATCACTATTAAATCTGACCACTGTAAATCTTAAAATAACCAGTCACTACACGGAGACTGTCCTTAGGTTTGTCTAGCTTTCCTTCTATCTAGTAGAAGGCTGCATAATAGGGCTTATTATTTCACAAATTTAATTCCCCGAATCAAATATTCCCAGAAAGTAAGAACAGAAATAATACATGCAGCCTACAAGGTAGGAGTCAGCTCTGCCCTCCAAGGCTAGAGTCTAAAAACGTGTCCCTTAAGATAATGAGACACCTCGTAGAAAATTAAATCACTCTTAATGTTTTTTAAACTCTATTCAATAGTTAGTTGCTGCATGCTCACCCTAGGCCAGACCCAATATGAGGCAGCACAGGAGAATAAAGAGCTCCTCAGTGGCTCAATAACCCCCTCCGCAGTCCTCAATCAATGCAATGAGTTCTATACACATAGTAGGAGAAAAGCCCCTGGGAGAAAAGAGTAAGGGAGTAACTCGTTTTGCCTGGGTGGGTTGGGGAACATGGCATTTGAGCTAGACCTCGAAGAATGAGCTAAAGTTTCCCTGGTGGGAGAGAGGACACAGGCAATACCAGCAAAGGAAACAACATGAGTGCAGGCCTGGAGGTGTTAGAGTGTAAGGAAGCATCCAGAAAGTTGTTAGAAGCTCAGAACAACAGAACTGTACAGGGAAAAAGTGGAAAGAAATAACTCCAATGAGAAATGTAGAGATCCACATGTGGTGGGTCTTGACTGCCTCTCTAAGGCATGTGTACTTTAGTCTTTGAGGTCAGGGACCTTTCGAGTACCTGGCCAAGCTCTGGATCCACTCACATATACACACATACAAAATTTTAAGTTTGGGAGAGCTTCCAATCAAGACGACAGAGTAGATAAATGCTGTGCTCATCTCCCACGACCACATCAAAATTACAACTAGCCTACAGAACAACCATCATTGACAATCACCAATGTCTAGCTGCAGAGAAATCCTATAACTAAAGATATGCAGAAAAAGCCACAAAGGGACTAGTAGGAAGGGAGAAGATGCAGAACGGGCTGGTCACACATGCACATGTGGCAGTAAAAATTGGGAGGAATATGATTGCAGAGGTCTCCCTTGAGAAGTAAAGGGTCCCAGTCCCAAACACCAGGCTTCCCAGTCCAGGGTTCCAATGCCAGGAAAAGAAGTCTCCATAATTTCTGCATGTGAAAACCATCAGAGATTGTGGCTGAGACAAAGGGCTGCTGGAGTCCCAGGCATTCATCCTAGAGAGTAGGCACACATACTTACTGACAGACCCGCTCACTCTGAAGTCCAGTGCTGGAGCAGCAGCTCAAAATTCACCAGAGACATACAGTGAGGAACTGAACCGTCCGGCTTCAGGGTGAGGGCTGAGGGGGTCAGCTTTCTCCCAGACAGAAGTGCTAGAAAAAGCCATTGTTCCTTTGTTGAGCCCTCCCTCCCCACAGCCTGCATTTGCAGGCGGGCATCATAGCTGAGTCTCCATCAACCTCACTAATACCACTTGCCCCAATCTAGTAATTCCCTGAGACCCTACCCTACCCAACTTGCAGCTCACCCAAGCCACTTCCATACCAACTGCCAGTCCTGGTC
This sequence comes from Pteropus vampyrus, assembly GCF_000151845.1. Classification (NCBI taxonomy): domain Eukaryota; kingdom Metazoa; phylum Chordata; class Mammalia; order Chiroptera; family Pteropodidae; genus Pteropus; species Pteropus vampyrus. Next base: position 2,125,381 of record NW_011888884.1, on the reverse strand, counting down.
CATGCTTCAGACTTTCCTAAAATCTCTCAAAGATTCATAAACCCCAATCAAGCAACATCTGGCCTCGGCAAGCCCCATACCTCTTGCTAAGCAGCCCCAAGCCAGGAACTAGCTGCAGCCAGCCCTGGTCTGCAGCTTAGCCTCTCCTATGCATCTCCAAGGCCAGCACAAGTTGCAACCATCTGCATATCACTTTGTTGCTGATACCACAAGGGCACAGGCAGTGGCTGGCCTTGCCTGCACCAGAGCCTCTTCCAAGGGGACCCAAAACCAAGACACCCAGTAGCTAGCTTCCAACCATACCAGAGCACTACCTAACTACCTCCACAAACAACAAATCCAAAGGGAAGACTCAGCAGGCACCAGAGCCCCGCTAAAGCAAATCCTGCTCTGTAGAGTCAGCCACTGCACAACAGCTCCTCCACTGAAGTCAAAGCCAGTCCTCACAACCCATCAGCCAGAGGGTCAGCCCCATCTATTGACATACCAACAGCAATCAAGGCTCAACTACAAGAGCACACTTAACCCACACAAGAGACACACCTGGAACACCTGGCTCCGGTGACCAGGGAGACTGTGCCATTGGGCGCCACAGAACATCTACTATATAAGGCCACTCTACCAAGACCAGAAGACATAACAGCTCTACCTAATACACAGTTACAAACACAGGGTGGCAGCCAAATGAGGAGACAAAGAAACATGTCCCAAATGAAAGAATAGAACAAAACTCCAGAAAAAGAACTAAACAAAATGGATGCAAGTGAACTACCAGATGCAGAGTTCAAAACACTGGTTATAGGGATGCTCAATAATCCCAGTAAGAACTTCAGCAAAGAGATAGGAAACATAAAAATGGAGACAGAAAACATAAAAAAGAATCAGTCAAAAATGAAAAATATGATAACTGAAATGAAGAATACATCAGAGTGAATCAACAGATTAGATAATACAGAGGACTGAATCAGTGATTTTGAAGATAAGGCAGCAGAAAACACCCAATCAGAATAGCTCAACTGTTCAAAAAGAAAAAAGAATCTAAAAAACTGAAGACAGTTTAAGGGGTCCCTGGGATAACATCCAGCATACCAACACTCACATCATAGGGGTACCAGAAGAAGGGAGAGAGAAAGGAAATGAAAACGTATTTGAAGAAATAATAATGAAAGACTTCTTTAACCTGGTAAAAGAAATACACATACAAGTCCAAGAGGCATTGACTCTCCCAAACAAGATGAACACAAAAAGTCTCACACCAAGACACATCATAATTAAAACGCCAAAGGTTAAAGACAAAGCCCATGGGAGAACAGAGTAAGGGAGTAACTCGCCTTAAAAGCAGCAAGAGAATCTTAAAAGCAGCAAGATAAAAGCAGTTAGTTACCTACAAAAAAGCTCCCATAAGACTATCAGCTGATTTCTCAACAGAAACTTTGAAGACCAAAAGGGATTGGCAGGAAATATTCAAAGTGATGAAAAACAAGGAACTACAACCAAGACTCTCTAGCCAGCAAGGCTAGCATTTAGATTCAAAGGACAGAAAAAGAGCTTCTGAGACAATAAAAAGCTGAAGAAGTTCATCAGTACCAAACCAGTATTACAGAAAATGTTGGAGGGACTTCTTTAAGAAGAAGAAAAGATCAAAAATATGAATAATAAAATGGCAAAAACTGCATATTTATCAATAATTACTTTAAATGTAAATGGATTAAATGCTCCAATCAAAAGACATAGAGTGGCTGAATAGGTTCAAAAAAACCCAAAAAACAAGATTCTTTCATATGCTGCCTATAAGAGACCCACTTCAGGTCAAAAGATACACACAGAGTGAAAGTAAAAAGCTAAAAAATTTTTTTTTCATGAGAATGGAAGCAAAATAAAACAGCTAGGTAGCAATACTTATTATAGCAGACAAAAGAGACTTTAAAATAAGAGACAAAGAAGGAGCCAGTAATGCCACTTCTGGGAATTTATCTGAAGAAACCCAAAACACCAATTTAAAAAGACATATGCTTCCATATGTTTACTGCAGCATTATTTACAATAGCCTAGATATGCAGGCAACCTAAGTGTCTATCAATACATGAATGGTTAAAGAAGTGGTACATATATACAATGGAATATTACTCGGCCATAAGAAAAGGATGAAATCTTGCCATCTGCAACAACATGGATGGACCTAGAAGGTATTATGCTAAGTGAAATAAGTCAGACAGAAAAAGACAAATACCATATGATTTCATTTATACATGGAATCTTAAAAAATAATAATAAATGAACAAACAAAACAGAAACCATTGAGTACTAGAATAATGGATTAAAATGTATACACACATCATTATGAAATTTCACAGTATTAGAGATACAGAGAACATTTTGATGGTTGCCAGATGGGAGGGGAGTTAGGGAATGGGTGAAAAAGGGGAGGGGATTCAGAAGTACAAATTGGTAGTTATAAAATAGTCATGGGGACACATAGGGAATGTAGTCAACAATATTGTAATAACTATGTACAATGTCAGACGGGTACTAGATTTATCGAAATGATCACTTCGCAAGTTATATAAATGTCAGATCACTATGTTGTACACTTGAAACTACTATTATATTGTATGGCAACTGTATTTCCTAGATCTGAAGGACCCCAATTTCTAGACTGAAAGAACCCATTGAGTACTAGAATAATGGATTAAAATGTATACACACATCATTATGAAATTTCACAGTATTAGAGAACAAAAGAAGCTCCTACAACCTTCTGGAGAAAAATAAACAAGTCATAAACAACAAGGTCATACATAAAATTGCTTTAGACTAGTCAACAACGCCTGAAGCCAGAAGACAAGGGAGCAAGGTGCTTAAACATCTATAGAAGAATTATTTCTAACCTAGAATTCTATACTCAACCAAACTATCAAGTAAGTTGTAGGAAGAACGTATTTTCAGATATGCAAAGTCCCCGAAAGTTTACTTCCTATGTGTTCTTTCTCAGGAAACTATAGTTAACCCTTGAACAACATAAGAGTTAGGGACACCAACCCCTGGCGAAGTTGAAAGTTCACATATAACTTTTGACTTCCCCAAAACTTAACTACTAATAGCTTATTGTTGACCAGAAGCCTTACCAATAATATGAACAGCTGATTAACACATATTTTGTATGCTATATTATATGCTACTCTTACAATAAAGCTAGAGAAAATAAAATGTTAATAAGAAAATCAAAAGGAAGACAAAATATATTTACAATACAGTACTGTATTTATCAATACTGTAAGTTTATGTTGTCTGTTTACAAGACGAAAAACATCTATGTATAAGGGAATCCACACAGTTCAAATCCACTGTGTTCATCTTATTCGAGGTCAACTGTACTTAACCAAAATGAGGATGTAAACCAAGAAAGAGGAAGATGTGGGATGGGAGGACACAAGAGCAAGGCAAAGGGATCCCCAGGATGACAGTGACAGGAAATCCCAGGATAACAGCTGTGCAGCCTGTAGAGGGGGCAACCAATTCACACCGGAGCAGTCAGAAGGCTGTGGGACGCCTTCCTTCAAGGAGATGAAACCAACGGACTGTGTCATGTGCCTAAACCTCTTAAGGGGATTTAGGAAACTGGCAGAAAGTTTGGGGTAGAATTTGTGGTAAGTATGCAGAAAACAAAGCAAACTCCAGGGAAAACAGAAAGCTGTTGGGGGAAAGAAATCAAGGTTTACAAAATGGCTTCGCAAAGAATGGACAAGGAATAGACAAGGAAGAGTCCAGGTGTGTCAAAGGGGCAGAAGGAGGGAAAAGACTAATATTGTCTTCTTCCACAGTGAAGTCAATAGATGCAAAATTGAAAAATTAGGAAGCAGCAACGCAAAAAAAAAAAAAAAAAAAAGGGTAAATTCCAAAGGAACCAGCGAAGAGTTGAAAGTAGCTGCCTCTGACTCTAAACTATAAACATGTATGACTTTGATAAAAATAAAGAAAAAAATGTTTTGCTTTTGAAATCGAGGTGTTCTCAGATCTCCAGGCACCAATATAAGTGTCCTCACTGGAGGCAAGAGAGAGCTATAAAGAGATGGCAGGAGAGCGGAAGGTAAAAGCCCTACTTCAAAGTTAAACAGATCTGGATTTGAGACTCTGCTCTGCCCTTACTAACTATAACACCTCAGGCAAGTTGGTTAAGAGTCAGTGACTCCCATTCTTCATTATGAAATGGTCACAATAACAGTTCTTACCTCACAGGCTGTAGCAAAGACTAAATGAGACCAAGCACTTAAGGTTTTAGCACAGAACCCAGAGCACATGGTGAGCACTGGCTCCACAGAAGCTTTTTAAATAATGAACACAGTTCTGGTGGACACAGTGAGGGAAGAGGGAACCCCCCGAGAATGATCCTAGGGAACCTGCCTCGCATACTGCTCCAGGAGGTGCCTAGCCCCAGGTGCCTGCTCTGTGGATACCTGGCTATGTTATGCACATTTAGAATGAGGCTGAGTTCTGAACAAAGTAGGCCTGCCCATAAGAGATGTGTGTCACTACTTCCTTTACAAACAGATGGTGCCTGAGCCTCCTGAAGCCAGAAACGTGGAGTTGGAGAATGACCGAGCAAAACGATTCGCTCATAGTTTTTCTAAACAGATTTCATAACCAGATTATGCCTAAGATTTAAACTTGGCAAGCGCGCATCTATTCGTCAGATTGTGAAACCAATATTCAAATAGCTGATGAGGCAGTTTCCCAATAGAATGACACAGGTTCCATTGAAGATGCCGACAGTAAATATGTCATGGACACTTCACAATGTCTCATTCAGCAGGAAGTGCACAAACCATTTGAGAGAACTCTGCCTAGAGAACGCAAATTCCAAGTGCCTGGCACATAATAAGTATTCAGTAATTAAACAAGTGAATGAAAAGAAAGTTACCACTAGACTTTCCAAAGTGAAAGAGAATAGATTTTATAAAGCAGGCTTTAGGGTTCATCCAACTAGTCCAGTCTCCCATTCTGCAGCTGTGGAAAGGAACGCTCAGAGAGGCAAAGCCATATTTCCAAGGACTTGGTACTTGTTACTGATTGAACTGTGTTCCCAAAATTTTATATTTTGAAGTCCTAACCCCTAATACCCCAGGGTGACCTCACTTGGAGACAGGGCCTTTACAGAGGTAATCAAGTTAAAATGAGGTCATTAGGGTGGGCCCTAATCCAATGTAACTGGCATCCTTAGAAGAAGGAAAAATTTGGACACAGATACACGCACAGGGAGAATACCATGTGAAGACAAAGCAGAGACGACAGTGATCCCTCTACAAGCCAAGGAATTCCAAAGGTTGCAAGCAAACCACAAGAAGCTAGGTGAGAGTCATGAAACTGATTTGACTCTCTCTCACAGCTTTAGAAAGAACCAATCCTGCAGACACCTTGATCTTGGACTTCCAGTCTCCAGAACTGTGAGGCAATAAATTTCTGTTGTTTAAACCACCAAGTTTGTGACGCTTTGTTACAGAAGCCCTTGGCAAACTAAAACAATACCTTCTCTGCTGCACACCCAATAGCTCCAGAAAAAGAAAAAGATAGGAAGCCATTTTAGCTGACTTTTTACAGGCAAGTCTTATTATTATGACCCTTTATAGGATGACCAGAAGGTCAATGAATTATAGGCTAGGAAATTTGATTATTCGTTCATTTAACTAATATTTCCTGGGCACACACAAAGTGCCACCACAAGCACAGTTCTGTCCCTGCCATTGGTGAGCACACACATGAGCCGCAGAGGTGGACGCAATACCAGGCAACTGAAATACAGCATGGTCTGGCTCAGAGATAGGAGACCCTCGCTCTGCCTGGGAGAGTTGGGGGAGGGTATCACAGAAAATGTGATATTTGAGATGGTCTTAAGGGAGGATTAGGAGTTTCCCAAGCAGAAATGGTAGATGAGGGCATTCTAAAAAACCAAAATCCCATAAGCAAAATTCTGGGGTCCCCATGGCAGAGGTATTCTGAGGGCATTATGAGAAGTGTCTCTGGGATGAAGAGGAGGTGCAGGAGGCTATGTGTCACACTGTAAAGGGCTGAGTTTGGGTTGTTATCCTATATGCAGAGGACATGGAGTCCTTCCGGCAGATCAGATCCTCTTTACAGATGACCATTCTAAGGAGGGAGCCTAAAGGTCAGGAGAGCAAACAGCCAAGAGGCTCTTGTCACTATATTGGTGAGGGATGACAGGGGCTTGAACCATAGAAGTTGCAGAAGGTATGAATGGATCCCTCAAGCCATTGCTGAGGCCAAATTAGCAGTCTGTGTTACCCAGGCTCCACAGGAAGTGACACTGGCCTACAAGGGATGGTGCCAATGTCTTCTTCCTGACTTCAGGAAGGAGAACGGGTGCCCCCAGGTTCTCAGATCGTACATCTGTCTTAATAACTCTAGAAATAACCTCATATGGAATTGGGAGAGGCCATTGAGGGCAACAAAAGGTGATGTAGATGTCATTTCCCTTTAAGACTTGTGCACACTCAACTGTGGCAGGTGGTGGTCTACTCAGGGCTCTCTGCTGTGCCAGAAGGCTCCAGATCAACCTAGCAGGCCCTGGCCTCACAAAAGGAGGCAGCCCCATGACTGCAGAAAGAAGCAGATGTCAGAATTCCAGGCAGAGGAGCCAGGTCTGTGAAGGAGTCACTGGGGATCAGGTGGAACTGGAGTCCTCCCAGTAATATCCCACTCTGTTCTAGGAGCCCAGAATCTTGGAGTTCACAGGGATTCGGCAGCCCTCTAAACTAATGGCTTCCACAACCTTCCATCAACTGCTTGTCCAGCTCAACGTTAAACTACTCCAGGAAGAAGAAAGCCGGGCTCTCACAGCCCCGCTGATCTTTAAATGGATCTGACTGTTAAAAAGCCTTCATTATACTGAGCCCACGGGGCCTCCCTTATCAACCCAAATGCCCCAGGAAAAAGGTTTAATGCCACTGCTGCCTCTCTTCAAGCGTCTGAGGGCAACACTCACGTCCCACTCCCTCTTCTGGCTGATGCCCTCTGGTGGCTTTACATCAACCCTCTGTCTATTAAATGTCCTCTTTATCACTTGAAATTTTTGCCTTGGAAGGAACTTTATGCCCAAGATTTCTCCTTTCTTCTCTGACACCCAAAATCACAATGAACTCTTCAACATGTTACCAGACCTCTGTGCATTCGAAAGACATCTCTGATCTTTTAGAATAAAATGCACAAAGAAATATCAAGTGGATGATAGAGGTAGCCATTGGAAAAAGGAAAGATGGGGTATATATGTTGAGAAAGCAAAATAAGAGTGGTGAATAGGGGTGGTGGGGTAGAGATGACCCCCTTTGCCTTCACTCTGATTCTTCTGAGTGCAGACTCAGGCATGTCACTGTCATTATCTGAGATGTTTGAAAAACAGTGAAGCATGGTGCTGGGGTGACCACAACTGGAGGGTCAATTCCTTCATACAGAGATTTGCTTTGTTTAGCAGGAGGACATTGATTGTTCTGAATCCTGGAGGTAAACATCTCCAAGTGGCATGCAAGACAATCCAATGTTAGGTGAGGAGGGTAAATATATTAGAATTTTAATTTCTGATTGATTTACCTTGTACTTTTAAATCTGATTTTTGCATGCACTATGAGTCCATGACATAGTTTGTAAGTAAACAAATACACGTGTATTAAAGATGCATGCTCAATATATTTTTACTGAGCTGCTTGCATAACCTTTGGTACGTGCATTAAGAGGGTGTTATTTAAGCTGCGTTAATAGTGCTGGCATACCTAGAATGAGGAAGGAGACAGTCACATTCACACTACTTGTCCAGACTAAACCTAGAGAATTGTGTTCTATGTAGGAAGTTCTACTTTATGAGCTAACTCCAAAACGAGTCCTTTCAAACAACAGTGACAAAAGATGTCAAGGATACTTGAAACTGTGTCATCACAGGAACACTGGATGGAATTGGGAGTGTCAAGCTTGGCTAGTGTGTGGGGTACCTGAGAGCCGGCTTCAGATTTCTGAAGGGCTATCTTTGGAAGTGAAAGTAGACACAGTCTATGTGACCCAAGAGTTAAAGTCAATGGGTGAAATTACAGGTAATAAAATTTGGGCACAATCTACAGAAGAACTTACCAGCATTGCTGCCTCAAGAGAAAGAGTGAGCTCCCTGTCACTAGGGATGTGCAAACAGATGCAGGGTGACTACTTGTTGAAGATACTGCAGAGCAGACTCCATCTACAGATGGGTGGCTCATCTGGAACACAAGTTTCCAACAAAGTTGGAGCATAGACAACTGCTGGTCTATGGGGTGATTTTAGGTTGCACGTGAACGGATATTTTTTATTTTAATAGTTATAACACAATCTCACAGATATCTTTGACTTGGATGAGGCTGAATTTACTTAAGTCAGTCAACTGATGTAAAGAAAACTATCAAGTAAAAGATAATAGAAGGTACGTGACAAAACTCTTGAATGACTGAAGACAAGGAAACAATGGAGATGATGAGAAGATCAAGAATGTTCCTCCTTGCCTCAAGATTCCAAGAGTCTCTGACCTTCATGCTCACCCTCCAACCAGAGATCACTTCTGATTTCTGCCTTTCTCCTTCCAGCAAAGTGCAAGCCCCAAAGCTGGAGTCCCCAGAACCCCTGCGTTCACCTGGCCTCCCAGAACATCAAGT
>NW_011888884.1:2106157-2114390 GCF_000151845.1 Pteropus vampyrus | reverse complement strand
TGCTTGCATAACCTTTGGTACGTGCATTAAGAGGGTGTTATTTAAGCTGCGTTAATAGTGCTGGCATACCTAGAATGAGGAAGGAGACAGTCACATTCACACTACTTGTCCAGACTAAACCTAGAGAATTGTGTTCTATGTAGGAAGTTCTACTTTATGAGCTAACTCCAAAACGAGTCCTTTCAAACAACAGTGACAAAAGATGTCAAGGATACTTGAAACTGTGTCATCACAGGAACACTGGATGGAATTGGGAGTGTCAAGCTTGGCTAGTGTGTGGGGTACCTGAGAGCCGGCTTCAGATTTCTGAAGGGCTATCTTTGGAAGTGAAAGTAGACACAGTCTATGTGACCCAAGAGTTAAAGTCAATGGGTGAAATTACAGGTAATAAAATTTGGGCACAATCTACAGAAGAACTTACCAGCATTGCTGCCTCAAGAGAAAGAGTGAGCTCCCTGTCACTAGGGATGTGCAAACAGATGCAGGGTGACTACTTGTTGAAGATACTGCAGAGCAGACTCCATCTACAGATGGGTGGCTCATCTGGAACACAAGTTTCCAACAAAGTTGGAGCATAGACAACTGCTGGTCTATGGGGTGATTTTAGGTTGCACGTGAACGGATATTTTTTATTTTAATAGTTATAACACAATCTCACAGATATCTTTGACTTGGATGAGGCTGAATTTACTTAAGTCAGTCAACTGATGTAAAGAAAACTATCAAGTAAAAGATAATAGAAGGTACGTGACAAAACTCTTGAATGACTGAAGACAAGGAAACAATGGAGATGATGAGAAGATCAAGAATGTTCCTCCTTGCCTCAAGATTCCAAGAGTCTCTGACCTTCATGCTCACCCTCCAACCAGAGATCACTTCTGATTTCTGCCTTTCTCCTTCCAGCAAAGTGCAAGCCCCAAAGCTGGAGTCCCCAGAACCCCTGCGTTCACCTGGCCTCCCAGAACATCAAGTCTTGGCACCTTTCCCTTCCACCTCCCCAGCCAAATATACCTTTCCTTGACCATGAACAACCTGTTTTCCTGTTAGGAAACAAGCTGAAACTATTAAAACTCTTAAACATACCACTACCACCACCCCATTTATACCTGGGCCACCCCTCCCTACGTTCATCTCAGGAAATACATATTTATTTGAGCATTGGTCTCCTGTAGGGTATCTTTGAATCCCAAAAGGAAACTCCAGAGTCAAAGAGAGCAATGGTTTTTAGTCACAAAGGGCCTTAGGACACACCCCCAACCCAGTAATGCGTTTACAATAACATGAGAATCATGCAATCAACTCTTCACAGTTTACAAAGCATTTCCCACACCCATTTTTCATCTGATCCTCACAACCAGTGAGGCAGTTATTTACAGTGATTATCTCCATTTTTGGACAAGGAAATTGAGACTCAGAGAAGCTGCATAATTGGCTAAAGGCCACACAGCCTTCAAACCCACATCTAAATCCCCTTATACCAAATCCCCAGCTCAAACCACTGTACCACACTGCCCCCCAGTGACCCAGAGGACAGCAGCCCATCTATGAAGGCAGCAAGAGCAGCTGCTGTCACCACATTCTCTACAAAAAAAAAGGATTCTTTCCAGTTTTTTTGACTGTCTCGATTGTGATGTGGGTTGTGGACCTCAAAATGATCCTCACAGAGCTCACATATGCCCCTCACAAACTCAAGCAGCTTCCTCATCTGCTTAACTTATGTGGCTGATATCTGCCTATCTCCTAGGATGGTTCTAAATGGAATAACTTAAGCAAAAGGGTCTGGCATACAGCAGGGGTTTGCTAATTGCATGCTAGGTCTGTTGGTACTCCTTACTTTTCTATCAGAGATCCTAGTTAGAAAAAGAACCTATAAACTGGAACCGAAACCCCAGATTTCTAGATCATGCGTTTTCATCTGAAATCTAAGTGCGTGCCTCTTCTTGTTTGGAGCCTGCAGGAATTTTGTAAAAATGAATCATTCCAGCAAAATGCATCTTCATATCAGAGAAGGCAGAAACCCAGGAATTCGGGGGGCGGGGGGGGAGCAATAAAATGAACATTTTTAAATTCTACTGACTCTTGGGGCAGAAGGTGTCTTAAGCATGTGTACCAGATTTTCAACGATGGTCCTTACTTCAGATGCTCTGTGCTCTGTTCAGACCATGTGGTGGACACCGTGCCAGGACATATAACTCAATCTTGGATCAGGAAAAGATGGTCAGTGAGAGACCTCAGACCCATAGGTGCACAGTCTAGAAAAGAAAGCAATGGAGAAAGCAAAGGATGGCCCAATGTGTAAAATGACATGGTGGAGGAGGAAACTGAAGGATGTTAGCAATTCTGAACATACCAGAAAAGTCAAAGATTTCACAAGGAAGGGGCATTCAATTTGGATACCGAAAGTTGACTCAGAATTTGTACATGGAGAAGAGAGAAAATGTACCTGTATCAGCGCTCTGTCTGCAATCCCTCGCCCACCTGCTGCAAACCTTCCGCTCCTTATCTGACTGATAGCTCATCTTTCCCACCCATCCTCATAAGATGGCCCAATCTTCCTTTCTTCCCCTGTGATTCCCATCCAACCCATGCCTCCTCCCTCCTCCACATCTTCCTTTCGCCATGAATCACGAGGCCCATTCAGACCTTCCTTCGCTCTGAATAACTCAAAATGGCTTATTTATCTAAGACTCTCCCTCCACTCCCAGTCCTCTGTCCTCATAGGACAGCAAAATGAAAAAACTGCCAGACCCAACAGAGGACAGAGTATGGAGGTGCTGCCGGCTCATGATTCATAACTCAACAGAGATGAGTGAGAGGCTGTGGTGGGTGTGGGAGCAGTAAAGCCACAAAGAGAAGAAGAAGGATTAACTGAACTAAGCCAAGCTCAACCTTAAAGATCCTGGTTTGTTCCCGAAATAGGGCTGAGCTTATAGCTGGTTCTTACTTGTTAGTAACCAGTTCACCCATCCCTTCTCTTAAGTCCTTATTCATTAATCTTCTTAAAGAAAGCAACTTGACTCTGTCAGGTTTGCTGGCTATGTGTCAAAAACCTGTTCTTCCACTAAAAGATTTCAGAAGTGAAGTGCATATATAGAAACCTTCACAGAGAATTTCCATATAGAACAGGTAAATCATTCTTCTGACCCACCGTTCTGAGTTATACACTGGCAAAGATGCATATGCTTAAGCACCACGAGAAGCTGCATTTATCCATTCACTCACTCATTCATGTATTTTAAAATATAGATACTGACTAGGATCCAGACATGAGCTAGGTATTGTGAATATGAGCAACAATGAACAAGTCAGGCGAGGTCTCTGCCCTCATAGAATGATGCGGAAGCTAGACACATACACAAATAACTGCAACATTTTGTAATTGGTGGTATAAGAGAGACCCTAAAAGCATGCTTTAGGAAACATCAAAAGGATTAAAGATATGTTCACAGAGAAAGTAACACTTGCGGTCTCTGTGAGGTCAGGGACTGTGTCCTACTCACCATTATAACCCCCAGGCACACAGCACAGGGTTTTGCTCATCGGAAGTGCTCACAGATGCTTGCCAAATAAATAATCAAGACTTCAAAGAATGAGTAGGAGTCACCAGACAAAAAAGAGAAAGGAGGTTCATTACAGGAAGAGGGTGCCATGATGATAAAGTTCAATGCATAGACCTTTATGGGGAAGGACAAGTATTTCAGTATGCATGTGGCATTACTAACAGCAGTACGTGATGCTGGAGAAGGGTTCAAATTGGGAAATGCTCAGTATGCCATGCACAGAGTTGGAACTTCCTCCTGGGAACAAAGGGGAGACTTATTATCGTGGACTTGCCCTGGGTAGATCCATGTGGATGTACTTTCTCAATTAAAAACATTGTCTCGTAAACTTCAGTAAGGTGGAGACTTTTTTTTTTACCAGTAAAACTGTTCGTGTAGGTAGCTGTGGCCTTGCCCAGGGAGTGAACACATAAGGACTTCAATCGGAGTCTAGCCAGGTATCTGCCTAGTCTCTCTCTCCTACCCAGAGGCCCCCTTAACCTTCAACGTCTTAGAAATGACCCTGCTGACTGGCTGCTGCTCCTCTGAATCTTAGAATGGGTGGCATATGCACAGAGCCAAAAGAGAAGGCACTACAACCAGAGGGACCTGTGGACACTCCCAGACATCTAACAAGACTCTGGCACACTGAAATAATAACAAGTCAATGTTTTCTAAAATTTCAGCCATAAAACAAAAAAAGCATAAGATGTTCAATTTTCTTTTCTTCTCTCTTTTTAATTTTCTTTTTAGATAACACTAGATAGGTAGATAGGTAGATAGACAGACAGACAGACAACTCCATCAGAAAACCTGGGTATAATCCTAGCTCTCCAACTCACTATGAGACATCAATCAAGTCACTTAAAGTCTGTGACTCTCAGTGATGTCATCTATAAATGATAACGCTTCCTTCCATATAGCTGTTATGAGAACTGAAGGACAGGAGGTCTCCAAAGCTCCCACCAAAAGCCTGGCGCTCAGAAGGCACTCGACACACCTGATGCCCCTCCTGGCTTCCCACCCTTTCTAGTAGAGAATCATGTCACATCTGGTTTACAATGCTCAGTTTTGCTTCCCTAGTAACCTCGGATTGCAGGTGCCCTTAAAGGAAAACCTCACTGCCTGTTCGCTTTACAAGATAGTGATGTGTCATTTCCTAGTGACTGGGGATTGGTAAATCAATAACCAGGGAGTAGATACAGCATCAAGTCTCTGCTCTTTTCCCTGGTCCTCTCACCTTCTCAGACGCATCAGCCCCTGCCCTACCCCCACCCATTACACACCTAGAGCTTGCAGATGCTGCAGGTACCTGTGTGCCCTGCTGTCCCACTTCACTGTGCTTTCTCCTGGGAATGCCTTTCTAACATCTCCTCAGCAGGATGGATTCACTCATCTTTCAAGTCTCAGCTCAGGTGTCATTTCCTCAAGGAAGCTGTTTGCGAACTCCCGTATGAGAATGAGCACCCCTTCCCCTGCTCCTTGAACGCCTTTTGCTCTCTTTATCTTATCATATACCATGTCATGTCAAAAATCTCTAGTTTTGAATCTGTCTCCCCAAATGGCCTCTAAGATCCCCAAGAACAGAAACCATGACTTGGGTGTAATTTTATCCAGTGCCTCTCACAGAAATGGAGAGAAAGTAGGCATACATTAAGAGAGTTATTGAAATAAGCTGACAATAATCATAAAAAACATACTGGAATATTGTGTCTATGAGTAGACTGTTAACAAATCCTTAGTCTCCAAAGGTGACTCTCTGTCCCCTGCCCCCACAATAAACCATATCTCCCTGTATTCATGCCATTGAATAGTCCTCTCCCCTAGAATCTGCGCTCACTTTGGACCAGTAGAATGCAGAGGCAGTACCCCTGCCTAACTTCCAAAGTGAGGTCATAAGAAACCTTGCAACTTCTACCTGGGTTTCTTGCAATACTCTAGGACAGAGGTCCCTGACATTTTGGGCACCAGGGACTGGTGTTTCTATGAGAATCTAATACCTGATGATCTGAGGTGGAGCTGAGGCAATGATGCTAGCTAGCGCTGGGGAGCAACTGCAAAGACAGATGAAGCTTCACTCTCCCACCTGCCACTCACCTCCTGCTGTGCATCCTGGTTCCTAACACGCCACAGACCAGTACTGGTCTGCAGCCAGGAGTTGGGGACCACTGCTCTAGGGTAGTGGTTTTCAGCCCGAGGCAATTTTGCTTCCCAGGGGACATTTGGGACTGTCTGGAGATATTCTGGTTGTCGTAACTCGGGAGGGGGTTTGGGGAAGGTGCTATGAGAATCTAATGGATAGAGGCCACTAATGCTGCTAAATACTCTACAATACACAAGACAACCCCGCACAACAAAATGGCCCAAAATGTCAATAGTACCGAGGTCGAGAAACCCTGCTCGAAGGGAAACCAGATGCCATGTGAGAAGTCCTACTCCCCTTAGCTGGCCGGGCTAGGAGGAAGTCCAAGCTAGTCATGGGGAGAGAGAAACCTGGCCTGCCTGTAACTATACCAGCCATGCAGCTGAGGTACCAGACATATAAGTGAGAAGTCATCTCAGAAGCCAGCCCACTCAAACATCAGTTGACTCCAGCCTCAACGCTATCGGACAACAGCCACATGATGAGACCCCAAATAAAATGCACCCCACTGAGCCAGACTGTAAAAGACAATAACATATTGTTGTTTTAAACTACTAAGTTTTGGGGCAGTTTTTTAACTGCAATAATATATAACCAAAGCACCTAGATTCTGATGTTTCTGGGGCTTTTGTCTTTCCTATATCTCTCATTTATCTTTCTCCTATCCTGAAGTCTGGGATGGCAGGTTTTGTTAATGCAAATTGGTACAGCTGCTTTCTCAGATATTCAGACAAATGCAAATTCCCTGATAACTGCCCATGATCCTCCCAGTTAGGGCAGCAGGAATCCTGTACACTTTGTAAGTGAGGAGCTAGGGCCACTTGCATTTTACTGCTGGGAAAAGGGAGACATACGTACAAGCCAGCCTGCTGCTGCAGTTCGTCCACCCGGCAGGCCTCAGAGACTGCACTGACCAAGGTAAGAAAGTTCTGCCAGAGAAACATGAGTGAGCTCTGGCTGAGAACCAGAGTCAGTACAAGGGGACACACCGCAGTATCCTTGGCTTCCATTCCACACTAATTCATCACCTAACTCAACTCAGTTCAGCAAACATTTACTGAACACCTGCTGTGTGCAGAAATTAAGCTTAATCCCAATGGAAGACTTGGAGATGAAATGATCTAGTTCCTACATAAAGGGGTTAATATTTTAGTCAGATGAACTAACATACCAATGGCAAGTGATGGAACAAAATGATAAAATAAAATCGATGCTCAAGTGAGATGCAAGCAGGTGAAGGGTCTGTGAGTTTTCAGGATGTTAATGAAGGGACACTCATGCATCATATCACCAAACACCCACTATATTCTAGGCTTTATACTGTAACCGAACCCAATGGTCAGAGGTTCGTGACTCAATATACACTTATAATTCATATGTTCAGACATAGTACATAGTCCTAGGAATTTAGTAAATAAAAAAACTGTTAAAACAATGATACGTTCCAAGAATTAACAAATGACAAGTTATTTTAGTCTCTGTATTGAGACTCTAAATCTGAGGACTAAGAAGTCTCACTCTATTTGCTGTATTTTAAAGATTAAGAATGATAATCTTTCTAGAAAAGGGAGAGAAATCCAGGCCTTGAAACTTTTCATTCCTCATCTGTGTTCATCTTCTAAAAGATGTGGTTCTAGACAAGGTGCTTTAGGTCACACTTTCGAAATGGAGTAGGGGCTCTCCTTGGGAAACCTGAGGCACTGATGGAGATGAGGAAAGTGTCAGTCAGGATGGGCTGAGTCATATGGTGATAACAAACAGCCTCGAACTCTTGGTGGCTATTAACAATGGCGTTTACTTCTTGTTTACCCTGCCTGTCCAGCCCAGCAAAGTAGAGCATGGCTTATCAGTCTCGTGGGAACCCAGCCAAGGGCAGCTTCCTCTCAGCCCAAGCTTCTACCTCTCCACAGCAACACAATGTGGCCGACTGCGCACTGGCCAGAACTGATATGCTTCCCTTAGCCAAGCTAGTCACATGGTCCTATCTGACTTTAGGTAGACAGGGACATGCAATCCTACTGTGTGCCTCGGAGGGGGAAGAACCAGAAATCTGTGATGACTAGCGCTAATGGTTATCACAAGGAGTCATAGTTTTAGAGGAGCACCTTCCCAAAACATCGGTTCCACTTGAAGAATGAAAATTCAAAACACTAATTGAACATTAAAACAAACATAGATATATAATAGGCTCAAGTTCAAAATCTGTATAAATTTTCAAGTTCGAATACAAAATTTGGAAGGGAACTCAGGCTTCTGTATTCTTCAGACTATAATCTCCAAATTCTCCTCAGCCACTATACTTGGCTATTTTTGGTGGTTTCATGGAAAAACTAAAAGTACTAGTTTAAGATAAATATCCCATTTGAAGACAATGGAAGAAATAGATCTCTGGGTCCCTCCAAATAAGCAGTGGGTAATGTTCTGGATTTCTGACAGTTGAAGCAGAAGGAAAAAAAAACACAGTAACATCATTTAATTTTGGTCAGAAAAATACCCAGATGGGTAGGTGTCTAAAAGTGCACTATATGGATAATGAAGCTATCTCCAGTTG
>NW_011888884.1:2102451-2106107 GCF_000151845.1 Pteropus vampyrus | reverse complement strand
GACAACAGCCACATGATGAGACCCCAAATAAAATGCACCCCACTGAGCCAGACTGTAAAAGACAATAACATATTGTTGTTTTAAACTACTAAGTTTTGGGGCAGTTTTTTAACTGCAATAATATATAACCAAAGCACCTAGATTCTGATGTTTCTGGGGCTTTTGTCTTTCCTATATCTCTCATTTATCTTTCTCCTATCCTGAAGTCTGGGATGGCAGGTTTTGTTAATGCAAATTGGTACAGCTGCTTTCTCAGATATTCAGACAAATGCAAATTCCCTGATAACTGCCCGTGATCCTCCCAGTTAGGGCAGCAGGAATCCTGTACACTTTGTAAGTGAGGAGCTAGGGCCACTTGCATTTTACTGCTGGGAAAAGGGAGACATACGTACAAGCCAGCCTGCTGCTGCAGTTCGTCCACCCGGCAGGCCTCAGAGACTGCACTGACCAAGGTAAGAAAGTTCTGCCAGAGAAACATGAGTGAGCTCTGGCTGAGAACCAGAGTCAGTACAAGGGGACACACCGCAGTATCCTTGGCTTCCATTCCACACTAATTCATCACCTAACTCAACTCAGTTCAGCAAACATTTACTGAACACCTGCTGTGTGCAGAAATTAAGCTTAATCCCAATGGAAGACTTGGAGATGAAATGATCTAGTTCCTACATAAAGGGGTTAATATTTTAGTCAGATGAACTAACATACCAATGGCAAGTGATGGAACAAAATGATAAAATAAAATCGATGCTCAAGTGAGATGCAAGCAGGTGAAGGGTCTGTGAGTTTTCAGGATGTTAATGAAGGGACACTCATGCATCATATCACCAAACACCCACTATATTCTAGGCTTTATACTGTAACCGAACCCAATGGTCAGAGGTTCGTGACTCAATATACACTTATAATTCATATGTTCAGACATAGTACATAGTCCTAGGAATTTAGTAAATAAAAAAACTGTTAAAACAATGATACGTTCCAAGAATTAACAAATGACAAGTTATTTTAGTCTCTGTATTGAGACTCTAAATCTGAGGACTAAGAAGTCTCACTCTATTTGCTGTATTTTAAAGATTAAGAATGATAATCTTTCTAGAAAAGGGAGAGAAATCCAGGCCTTGAAACTTTTCATTCCTCATCTGTGTTCATCTTCTAAAAGATGTGGTTCTAGACAAGGTGCTTTAGGTCACACTTTCGAAATGGAGTAGGGGCTCTCCTTGGGAAACCTGAGGCACTGATGGAGATGAGGAAAGTGTCAGTCAGGATGGGCTGAGTCATATGGTGATAACAAACAGCCTCGAACTCTTGGTGGCTATTAACAATGGCGTTTACTTCTTGTTTACCCTGCCTGTCCAGCCCAGCAAAGTAGAGCATGGCTTATCAGTCTCGTGGGAACCCAGCCAAGGGCAGCTTCCTCTCAGCCCAAGCTTCTACCTCTCCACAGCAACACAATGTGGCCGACTGCGCACTGGCCAGAACTGATATGCTTCCCTTAGCCAAGCTAGTCACATGGTCCTATCTGACTTTAGGTAGACAGGGACATGCAATCCTACTGTGTGCCTCGGAGGGGGAAGAACCAGAAATCTGTGATGACTAGCGCTAATGGTTATCACAAGGAGTCATAGTTTTAGAGGAGCACCTTCCCAAAACATCGGTTCCACTTGAAGAATGAAAATTCAAAACACTAATTGAACATTAAAACAAACATAGATATATAATAGGCTCAAGTTCAAAATCTGTATAAATTTTCAAGTTCGAATACAAAATTTGGAAGGGAACTCAGGCTTCTGTATTCTTCAGACTATAATCTCCAAATTCTCCTCAGCCACTATACTTGGCTATTTTTGGTGGTTTCATGGAAAAACTAAAAGTACTAGTTTAAGATAAATATCCCATTTGAAGACAATGGAAGAAATAGATCTCTGGGTCCCTCCAAATAAGCAGTGGGTAATGTTCTGGATTTCTGACAGTTGAAGCAGAAGGAAAAAAAAACACAGTAACATCATTTAATTTTGGTCAGAAAAATACCCAGATGGGTAGGTGTCTAAAAGTGCACTATATGGATAATGAAGCTATCTCCAGTTGCCACTTATAAAAGAATAGAAATGCTACTGTTGCATCAACTGCTATCAGCTAAAGGGATCACATCAAAGCTGGGCAGGTGAGAGTTGGTTGCTTTCTTTAGATCAGACCTAATTCAAGAGTGGGCTTGGGAGGACTTTGAAAGATTGATAATAGCTGCACACACTGAGTATTTATTATGTGCCAGGCACTGTTATAAGCCACTTCTGTGTATTAGGTCATTAAATCCTCCAAAACACTCTATGTGGTAGGTACTAGTATTATCCCCATTTTATAAGTAAGAAAACTAAGGCACAGAGACATCAACATACCCAAACTCTTAGAGCTTATAAGTGGGGAACCAGGATTCTAACCTAGGCATTCTGACTTCAAATTCTCACCATATGCATCAGGCTGTTCCACCTCAACTCAATCAATTGTGGGCTGAACAAGTGCTAGAACTCACTCACCTCCTTATTAAGCCACCCAAGTGGGAACAAGGCAGATAGGCTGTGCTCTACATTACAGCACAGTCAATGGCCCTTCCTTCATGATCCCAGGGAGGCCCTGTCTCATCCAACGACACTTCTAGAACAGATTCTACTCCTGCCCACACCCAAGGAAGCCTACGTCAGCCTTGGCATGGGCACCCAAGGCCAATGTGATTTTCTAAAAGGAGATTTGCATTTTCTCCAGCTCACTTTCCAGTGATTGATGGAGACCCCAAAGCTCCACGTACTACATTAAATGGAAGAGATGACCTCAGCATGGAAACATTTTTGGAGATGTAATACCAGCTGTCTGCCCTTTCCATGAGAAAACTGAGAAAAGTGAATTTAATATAGCCCTAGAAATGTTCCTTACTTAGAAAAGAAGAAAAAAACTTCTTTAATTGGAGGTATCGGAAGAGGCTAGCTTCAGATTATTTTTCTTTTATTTAGGAAACACTGACCAAGCATCTAGTATGTGCCAGGTCTGTGCTATACATTCAACATCCCCACTATCGCCGCCACCACCATCATCCGTGCCCCCCAAAAGTCCAATAACTGTACCAGAATCTGTGCTTGCCACAGTGGTTTGGGTCTATTCAATCCAAACCTGATAGTCCACGAAGTTGAACAAACTGTAATAGGGATAGCAGTGACCATCAATCAACAACCACTAAGTCAGAAAAGACCCAGAGAGATCAGTAGTGCAGTGCAGGCCCTGTCAGAGGGAGGCAATGTACTCCTAAGCCCACTAGAAAGAGCACTGGCTGTGGAAACAGTGAATCTGAGCTGGAATTACACACTCAGCTACCCACAGGTTAGAGCTTGGTAGTAGAAAAGAACACAATGAAGTGGAAAGCACATGTCTGGCCTAAAAGCATCCCCCTTCCATAATTCTTCCTCCACAAAAATAGGAAACCCAAAAACCAAACATGCGTTGAGGCAGAATGGTGAGCTGCCAGTGGGGACCTCTAACGATGAGTTGCGCTAAAGGCACCAGCACTTAGGGTTATAGGACAATGGGCGGCCATGGAGCGTCTATGAAGCTTGACTTCCTTACCATTCAAGGAAGAAAAATAATCTCTGCCTCAAAGGGGTTGCCTAGAG
>NW_011888884.1:2076734-2102401 GCF_000151845.1 Pteropus vampyrus | reverse complement strand
TACTACATTAAATGGAAGAGATGACCTCAGCATGGAAACATTTTTGGAGATGTAATACCAGCTGTCTGCCCTTTCCATGAGAAAACTGAGAAAAGTGAATTTAATATAGCCCTAGAAATGTTCCTTACTTAGAAAAGAAGAAAAAAACTTCTTTAATTGGAGGTATCGGAAGAGGCTAGCTTCAGATTATTTTTCTTTTATTTAGGAAACACTGACCAAGCATCTAGTATGTGCCAGGTCTGTGCTATACATTCAACATCCCCACTATCGCCGCCACCACCATCATCCGTGCCCCCCAAAAGTCCAATAACTGTACCAGAATCTGTGCTTGCCACAGTGGTTTGGGTCTATTCAATCCAAACCTGATAGTCCACGAAGTTGAACAAACTGTAATAGGGATAGCAGTGACCATCAATCAACAACCACTAAGTCAGAAAAGACCCAGAGAGATCAGTAGTGCAGTGCAGGCCCTGTCAGAGGGAGGCAATGTACTCCTAAGCCCACTAGAAAGAGCACTGGCTGTGGAAACAGTGAATCTGAGCTGGAATTACACACTCAGCTACCCACAGGTTAGAGCTTGGTAGCAGAAAAGAACACAATGAAGTGGAAAGCACATGTCTGGCCTAAAAGCATCCCCCTTCCATAATTCTTCCTCCACAAAAATAGGAAACACAAAAACCAAACATGCGTTGAGGCAGAATGGTGAGCTGCCAGTGGGGACCTCTAACGATGAGTTGCGCTAAAGGCACCAGCACTTAGGGTTATAGGACAATGGGCGGCCATGGAGCGTCTATGAAGCTTGACTTCCTTACCATTCAAGGAAGAAAAATAATCTCTGCCTCAAAGGGGTTGCCTAGAGAATTCATTATTAATGATAACAAGGTTTCCCATAGACACTCAACTTTGAGCTCTGTGAGGATAGTGACCTTTCTACCACTAGTTGTTGACATTAGGTCTGGCACACTGTACATTGCTACATAAATTTTGAATGAATGAATTGCATGCCTGTTGTGTGAAATGCATGCCAAACACTGCCCCGCGTGCTCTACAACTAGCTCATTAGAAAAGAAAGGGGTTCAAATGCAACCCCACTAGTCATAAACCCAAGTCTTCCAAATTCATTCCTTGTCCATTTTTTCACCACATATGCAGCAGATTCTTTAAAAACAGTGGTAGGTTTTTAGGCAGGAATTGGCTAAGGGGAAGGTAGGGTCAGGTTCATGGCTTTTTAAAATTAGTTTCACCTAAAAAAGTGTTTTCTCTCCTTGTACCAAGTTGTTAGCTTCACTTGCTTATTAATTTATTCGCTTCAAGCTCCCCGATTCCCTGCTCTGTGCTGGGCTTCCTGCTGAGACAGGGGACAAAGAGCCAGTACTCTCGGTCCTGCCCTGGAGGAGCTCAACCTTTTAGGGTGCTGCATTTGTAGGACTCTAGACAGGAATACTGCAGCCTACGCCAAGCCTCCAAATTACGGCAATGTTCTAAGGAGCAGCTGGGGTTTTATTTTTCATTTCCTCAGCACACCCGTCTCTCCACATTTAGTTGATATGCTCTAAAGAACAGGCCCTGACACCTGGGGGTATGTTTTTGAAAAATGTGTGGACCATATGCATACCTAACATGCAACAGGGCCATGGAGAAATTGGTACAATGCGGCTTGGCACCAGTCAGCTTTTCTTTTTTTTTTTTAATTCCTTAACATCTTGCCTACAAATTGCATCCTCAAGCACTTCAGAGAGTTTGAATAACCCCCAAATGCTTATAGCTTATTTCATTATGCTTTATTTGGGGCTTTAAAGGAGGGGGGACCAGAGAATGTCAGGAACAGTTTAGCAGCATCAGGGCTGATCAGGCTGAAGAGCATTCCAGGAAATTTCTGTATTCCTCTTGTTACCAAGATCGTGTGTTTTGCTGAAAGCAATCTTGTGATTGCCTCACAAGTATGTATCCTAACCTCTCATGAGCCCATTAGCCATTGCCAGGCTGCTTGTCATTATTTTAAAAAAAGAAAAAGAAAAGAAAAGAAAAGAGGGCAGAAGGCAGGACTAGAGAACACTCCTAAGGCAGTAGCCAAGGGGGAACAGGCTGTGTTCTGGAAATGGGGAAATCCAGGTTCTAGACTCCTCCATTCCTTCTAAGCTGTGTAGGCTTAAGCAAGCCATTGCACATCTCTGGGCTTCTGTTGCTTCCTGTGTTTATATGCAACAGAAGTGGTGCTGTCCATCTCCGTGAGATTGTGTTGCTCACAAAGCCCTGCCACGTGTACTGTCTCAGGGCATCAAGTGAGGCCTGGGATGGAATCTCAGCTCTAACCTGTAAGCTGTGTGGTCTTATGCAAGTTAACTAACCTCTCTGAACTTCAGTTTCCTTTTAAAATGGGGAAAGGAACAGAAGAGTAGGTGTGAGGCTCAAATGAAACACAAAATCCAAAATTCGTCTTTAAAATGTTATAAACATTTAAACTCAACTCTCCCCTGGCCCCATCCCCCGCTCCATTATCTTCACCAACATTTCCCCCAGCTGCCCCAAATGAACAAATGAATGAAATAAGCAAAAACAGTGCATGTGCTATGCAAGGGCAGCTTCTAGACAAGTCTCTTAGCATCTACTTTCAGTCAAATTTCTTTCCTCAATTCCTCCTATATGGCAACTGCCACTTGAGTAATGCAGACGTTGTCCCCCTTTTGCTCTCCCTTCTCCTCGTCACCATCCACTGTATGATGTACCCAGTTATTCTGAAGTCTCAAAACTTTGTAATCTAAAGGACCCACCTTTCAATGATAACCATTGGGAGGCTCTAACTCAGGTGGGTTGTGACAGGACATAGTATTCCAATAAATAACTAATATCTACACAGTTAATTTACAAGAAGTTTTCACATGTATTCATTATCCCATTTGAGCCTCATAATGGTCCTATGTTATGATTTATTCTATTATATCCATTTTACAGATAATGAAACTGAAGTTCAGAGAGATGAAGTGACTTGTCCCAAATCACGTAGTAAGTCACTGGCCAATTGTAAATGGGAGCCCAGGTTTTCAGATTCCAGATCTGGTAACTTTCCACTTCCCCACTCTGCCCCTGGCATTTCACAGAGGGTCACGTTGTAAAGACACTTGCCCTGGCTCTGCTTCCAATGGCTGCCCTCATTTGAAGTGAGGGATCCTGCATAACTAACATTTTGCCTCCCTTCCCAGGAAAAGTAAGACAGAAGGAGGTGGGACGGTTCTAGCTAGAAGGCTCCTGCCTACCCTTCTCCCTTAAAAAGCTTTTTGGCCTACACTGGCAGAATGGCTCTAAAATTTATACATATAAAGACTTTTTACTTCCTACTTGTATTTTTAAGAGTAGTGTGTTTCTCTTTAGCCAACTTCTGAGGCTCAGCCCAAGGCTAGTTACTCTTCACTGTCAGGCACACAATTCATCTATATTTCTCACTTTCCAGAACTCAATGGCCACAATTTGGGCAAACACACGTAAAGCCTCATGCATTTTTTTACATATCGGTATCAGAAACCAAAATTGCTATTAAAGTGACTAGAAAAGCCAGTTTAAATGATATTGTATACAAAGAAAGGAAGGAGCCAACTTACTGAGCCCATCCCATGTGCCAACCTTGTAAGAGGTCATCGGTCCTCACAGCATTAGAGAAAATGACCATTACCCCATTTTACAGATGAAAGAAATTAGAACCAAGAGACGATGAGTCGCTTGCCCAGGGTCACACAGGAAGAGGAACACAGAATTAGAAGCCAAACCTGTGTGAGTCCAACACCTAAGCTTTCAACTGCAACACATGCATGTGCACTAGTTTTGTAACCTGGGTCATGTGCTTCTCCCAAAGGCAACTTCACTTTTAGCTGGTTCACTTTTACCTAAGCGTAGAAGGAAGGACTCTGTTTCCTGGTAAATGTGGTTTCAGTAATCTAAGAACTAGGGAGGGGAAAAGGGTGAGGGAGATCAAGAAAACCATAGAAACCTCACTAGATCTAGCCATAAATTCTACCTGGAAGGTACAGCAGAAGTTAAACCAGAGAAGGGAATGAGAAGAAGCCACCAATAATGGCTTCTCTCTGGCTGCTCTGAGAAGATAATTGTCACCTCTACTGAAACTTCTTCTGCTAAATTGAAGTAGGGGACAGTAGCCAGCAGGCTCTGTCCCTCCAGACTTCCCCATGCTCTGCCTTACTTCCCAATGGCCTGACTATAAACCGCTCTGTCCTCCCCCATCTCTGCCCAGCCTTCTATAGGCGTGTGTCATGACAAAATGTTGACTTAATTGGCCAACACAGTACTTCTTAAACACCTATTCTGTTCCAGGCATTGTTTTTAGGCACGATTTAATTTTAACCCTATCATAAATGTATTATTATTAGTGTCATTCCCATTCTACAGATGAGATAAACGAGCCTCAGAGAGTGTGACTCCCTCAGGGTCATCCGGATAATACCAAGATCCTACCTCAAATCTTCTAGGTCTGATGTCCATGTTCTTTCCTACCCCCACGCCATTCCTGAAGTCAGTTGAGAGGGAGAAACTTATTCAAAGATACAGCACTGGACAATGTTGCAAACTTGTGCAAATGATAGTGACTGCGTTAATCCGGGTCCTCTGTGAAGCAGCTATCAGGATGGGATTAAGAAACCAGAAACGTATGATGAGAAAAAGCTGTGAGAAAAACACAGCGAGGGAGTCAGGGGAGGCGGGGAGAGCTAGCTCCCATGATGTAGGTCCGACCCTGAGTGAAGGAGAGAGGGAAGGAAGGGAATAAAGAAGGCTGAGTAGGAGTATCTCAGATTGCCATTCGGACCTAAGGAAAGTTTGGCCAGGCCGCTGGGGTACATAGAGAGTACCCCATTGTGCAGGAACGGCTCTCCTTCACTATCTCCACCCAGCTCCCCACTGCCCAGAACAACCTGTGCAAAATCTTGCCTTGGCCTGAATGCAGTGAAAAACTTCAGAGCAGTTGAGGCCTTGGTTAATCACACTCCCTATAGTCAGAAAGGTGCATGCTTAAGGCTTCAATGGTAATTTTGTACAGAATCAAGTAAAAATATTTAGAACTCTTCTGAAACACTTGTTCTATTTACAATCCCAGTTGGACATGTTACGAGTTTTCTCTAAATACAAAAATAGCCAATAAAACAAAGCCTTTTATAAGAGACATGGACTCAGCATGGAGTGCAGTTCAGGTGTGCTGTATGTGGTAAACCTCAATTCTCACAAGGATACAGAATACAGATAGTAACAATTCTGTGATGAGTAGGTTTCTCCTTTCCCATCCTAACAAAGTCAAGTGGAGTATTCATGTTTCTGATGCGCCTGAATGGCCAGTTCATTGGCAAACTGCAAAGGTCATTATTGTAAACAGACCCTAAAGTGATCCCCAGTTCCTAGTGTTCACACCGTTGTATAATCCCCTCCTTGAGAGTGAACAGGATCTGTGACTTGCTTCTCACCAACACAACATGGCAAAGATGATGACATGTCACTCCCATATTACACTGAATTACATAAATTTCATCTCTCTAGTCACTCTTGCCATCCTACTGGCCTTGAAGAAGTAAGTCACTATGTTGTGAACTTCCTATTAAGAGGGCCATGTGGTAGGGAACTATGCAGCCTATAGAACTGAGGTATTCAGCTCCTACAGGCCACAAGGAAATAAATTCTGCCAACAACTTGATCTTGAAAGCAAACTCCTTCCCAGTTGAGCCTCCAGATGAGAATACAGCCCATCAGACATATTAATTGCAGCTTTATGAGACTCTGAGCAGAGGAACCAGCCATGTCACGTATAGACAAGTGACTTACGTAAATTGTGAGATAATAAATATATATTTTTAAATTGCTAAGTTTGTGGTA
This sequence comes from Pteropus vampyrus, assembly GCF_000151845.1. Lineage (NCBI taxonomy): Eukaryota > Metazoa > Chordata > Mammalia > Chiroptera > Pteropodidae > Pteropus > Pteropus vampyrus. The sequence continues at coordinate 2,096,533 of NW_011888884.1, read as the reverse complement.
ATTTGTTACACAGCAATATCTAATTAATGCAGTCATAAATATATTTTATGTTGGGCACTGTTCTAGACACAGTGGCCATATTAGCTTAGTTAGACCATGGAATCAGTCTTAGGTGGAGACAGAGGGAAGAAAACCAGTTAAGAAGAGATGATGGTTATGCCCAAACTACAATATAACTTACAAAGTGTTATAACAGACTTAAAAACAAATTTCTGACTGTGTATAGCTACAGAAGCAATTATTTCCTCTCTAGGGAGTTGGAGAAAGCCTTATAAACACAATATCTTAACTGGGAAGTTAAGTTCTAACACAGCGAAATCATTTCACATTCATAGAAAGTTCTATACTCTGGGTTTAAATTACAGCCTTCTTGACACGATAGATATTCATTTTTTTTTTAATTGTCCATTTAAACTCTGACGAAGAGAAATAGTTTTTCTATCATGGAAGAATGCATGATTAAGAATATTTTTATACTGGACTTTCTCCTCTGTTTCCCAAGCTTAACAAAAGACACACCTGTTCCCTCCCACATAGGGTGTGAAAGAATTGCTTGCATGCAAAACCTGAAGGAATAAAACAGCTGTTGGCCACGTCACTGAGGAGGGTTTCCCTAACCCAACTGCCAGTCTCCATGGCAACTGCCAGACACAACCTACAAACAGTTACATTGATAGCATTACACATCCTTGCAGAACTCCCATATAGGGAATCCTTGTTGATCTCTTGGTAACCATGGTTTCAGTCTCCACCATGATCTTAGATGTTCTCTAAGCATGTGTGTGCGTGCATGTACGTATATTAATGTGTGCACAGCAGCTTACTGCATGCTGCCCTTTGCTCTTGGTGGAAGTCAAAACATGCTTGAAGAGTGACTAGTATAATTTCTGATGAAAATGACACAGTAATCCTCACCTCAGTGAAAGATCTGTGGTTGCTCATAGGATCAGTTGAAATTCCTTCAGACTGACTGATGAGAATGCAGCATGATTGAGTCTCCCCAGAGAAGCGTACATCTGCAGGCACTAAAACTACTTTTTAATTTTGACTTGTTAGGAAAAAAATTCACACCGAATGGGTCAGTTTTACTCAGGTTCCAAAGACAGTCAACTTTGGATTGGAAATTAGTGTGCATACCCATGATATTTGCTCCAAATGACTAATATTTACAGTCCCAAAGGGCAGCCGTCTCATCCAGAATATCAGAAGCATGAACAAGAGAGTTGTCATTGGAATTACTTCTAAATGCTGTATTTGTACTTCTATTCTGATGCTGAGGAATCTGCACCATTATAATGTGGGAGCCATCATTGCTTCCCAAACTTTAACGTCAATGTAAATTACCCTGCGGGTCTTATGAAAATGCAGATTCTGGTTCAAAGGGACCACTACTGTAAGGCTCTAAAGAGGCTTTACTGTAACTAGAGCATGCAAGGATTATAGTGAGGATCCTCAATAATGACATTATGTAAAATGCCACACGCAGTACCTTGCATAATGTGGTAAACTCAATAAATGTCATTTCATCTCATAAGCTAAGCAGGGTTGGACCTGGTTAATACTTGAATGGAGACCACCTAGGAAGACCAGGTGCTTGCTGTAGGTGTAAAAAATAAAAAAATAAGAGATTGTAAGCTGACAAGGTCCTTGCAATCTGTGAGGTCAACCAATGGTTGCCTCGCCTAAAAAAAAAATAATAAAACTATAAAAAAATAAAAATAAAAAATAAATGAATGTTTTTCTTCTCTACAAAGAGTTTCAAGTCTCATTATCTCATTGGACTGTCATGACAATCTTGTGAGATAATTGGAGCAGCAACTGGGTGCAATCTTCATTTTAAAGACAAGGAAATTGAAGTTTAGGGAGGTAAAATAATTTGTCTAAACTTATAGTGCTAATGGGGCAGAGGCAGGAATTCAACCTTGGTCTTCTAATTCCCAGTCCTGTGTTCTTTCCATCACACCATCCTGAGAGCCTACATATTCATGTTAGAAATGTCACTTAATTAATTCAAGATGAAGAGCATGTCATTATAGTTTTGAAAGCTAGAAAAACCATGAAATCAAAACCTGGCACAGACACTGCTCTCAAAAAAACTCTATAGGCCAATCTCAAAAACATACAAGCAAAACTTCTAATATAAAATATTATCAAATCAAATCCAGCCGTGCATTTGAAGAATAATACAGAATGACTAAGACTTTATTCCAGGAATGTAGGATAAGTTTGATATGAGGAAATCTATTAGCATAATTCATCACATCAATAGGTCAAAGGAGAAAAACCATATGATCATTGTACAAGATGCCAAAAAGACATTTGATAAAATCCAATAGTTATTCATAATTTTAAAAAAATAAAAACTGGGAATTGAAATTTACTACTTTAATTTAAGAAAGGATACCTATCTGAAAGCACCAGCCAGTAACCTACTTAACTGGGAAACACTTGATATAAGATAGAACTGCCAACCCTCACTCCTATTTTTAACCCTATTTTAGATGTCTTAATCAATGCAATAAGATGGGAAAAATAAATAAGAGGTAGAAATAATTGAAAGGAGGAAATCAGCTTATAATTTTTTTCGGATGCTAAGATTTCCTTAGAAAAATTCAAGGTACTTTATTTTAGAACCACTAAAAAGAGTTCAATGGGATCAGCAATAACCAGAGAGAATATAAGGGTTTTTTTAAAGATCATTCAAACTAAGGAACAAAAAGAACGCCAACAAATTTAAATAGTATTCATTAAACTTCAGAATTTTATAATGAGGCAGAGATTAAATAACTGAGAAAAATTCCATGCTCCTGGATGGGAAGTCAGACTTTGTAAAGGTGGTAAACTTTCACATTTATTCAGAGACTTACTACTTTTTCAATCAAAATTATAATAGTACTCTTGGAATTGGAGAAAGAAATTCCTAAGTTCACCTAGAAAAATAAATTCATGAGAGCCTTTAAAAAAATACTGAAAAACAAGAATGTAGATAAACTTGCTCTACCATATTTTAAAATATACTATAAACCTATAATAAATAAAATATTGCTGTACAGGTGCCAAAAGAGAAAGATAGATCAAAGAAGCCGAATAAAAAGCTCAAAAATGATTCCAAGGATAGGTACATAAGAATTTCTTAAATGACAAAGGTAGCATTTATTCCATCAGAAATTTTATTGAACCAATGGACTGACTATGAGAATTAATGTTTTTAAGTAAATAATAAAAGATAAAATAAATAAAAAATATATATGTACATATTTTCTACATATAACAACAAAGTCATAAAATTTAAAGGGAACTACTGATACACTGAACCATGTGAAAATAAAGAACTTCTATAATGTAGAGGAAAAAAGCAAATGACAAACTAGAAAACTTAAAATATATATGATATAAGGAATTAAAATATTTAATATATTAAAGAGAATGTATAATACAGTAAGAAAAAAATTAGCCCTACATTATAAAGATGGGGACACTATATGGAGTCAGTTTCCAAAAGAAGAAATACAGTTGGTACATACATGAACAAATATTCAATTTCACTATGATATAAAACCATTCAAATTACAAGCTCAAGGTAAAATATGTCTCCCATAAAATTCGCAAAGACTATAACTAAGGATATTTGGACATTGACACTTTTCTACACTGCTCAGAACATAAACTGGTATGCACTTTTTGAACGGCAATTAGTAGTATATCTCAAATCTTTAAATGTGTGTACTCTTCAGCCCAGCAGTTTTACCTGGACAAATTCACTCCCTTTTCCCAAAAAAAAGTATAAAACATAAATATGCATGAGACAAATGATAGAAATATATTTCATAATATTATTTATAATAGAAAACAATCAATGCTTTACAAATGAAATTAAATAAGCCAATTATGGTAAATCTATTCAATTAACTGCAATGACGCCATTGAGTCACTGAATTAGTCTAACTAATGACCTGAAAAAATGTTTAGAATGTATTACTAAGGGAAAAACTAGGTATGGAACAGCGTACACTGTTTTATAGTATTTTTATAAAATACAGAAAAATAGAAATGCTTACAGTGATTTCTTAAAGTGATGGAATAATAGCAATCTGTTTATTCCATTTGCTTTTCTGTATTTCGTTATTTTGGCACACCGAGCATGAGTTGCTTTTGTAATAACCACAAAAATTGTATGTGCACGCATGTGCGTCTTATTTTAAAGAGCCAACTGGGAGCCGGTGTTTAATTCTGAGCAGTGGAGTGACGCAAGCTAAGTGAAGCTTGGGGAAATTTGTCATCACTGCTGAGAGTGGGTTAGGTCAAAGGAGTGAGAACTAGAAAAGGAAGAGATGAACATGTGAAATAGGCTGTCGCAACTGCAGAGTAAGATCTTTGGGGCACAGCCTGGAGATGGTGGCCAGGTTGAAACAAGTGAGATCCAGGAAGCCTGCTGAGGGTGAATCATCATGAAAAAGTGATAGAGAAATAAAGAGATGGCCACCCGGCACGGGGAGGGGGGGGGCGGGGGCGCGGCGCAGGTAAGCCCTGGGGATAAAGGGCTGGTGATGTAAATGCAGCCACAACAAAGTGGATGAGCACGCATGTAGAGGCGGGTCATCTTAACTCAGCCAAGCAAGGTAGATCCTGAACATGAGGAAGTTCAGGGCAGAAGCTTTAATGGGATGGAGGTTCGGAATCTCTCTAAAACACTTCCTCCCGTGGGAATAATTCTTTACAGTTTACAAAAGTTTCTCTCTCATCTGATTCTCACGGGCGACCTGGTGAAACAGGCATGGCAGTCGTCATCACTCCAACTGTTATGGATGGGAGAACTGAGACTATAGTAAGCAGTTCCCTCCAGTGCCTCAACTGGAACTCAAGCCTACATATCTTCAAATCCAGTATTTTGTCACATACATCAAGCTGTTTTGCTATAAATGTAAGTAGTAGTTGAAATCACATAAGCAGATGGAAGGAAGGAAGGAAAGAAGGAAGGAAGGAAGGAAGGGAGGGAGGGAGGGAGGAAGGAAAGAAAGAATCCTGATTTTCTTTATCCTCCAGCACAGAAGTGAAAAAGGATATCTAAATATTGAAGAACCAGAATCCTTCCTCTGCCTCAAGTGAAACTATTTGATGTTTCTGGTAAATTCTTTGATATGCTTGACTTGGAGTGGCAGCAGGATGCACTCAGAAAATGATTAGATTCTGTATTAGAAAGCTAAAGTCTGAATCTTAACTTCATTCAAGTATTTACAATATAAACTGACAGTAATAACGTTGGCTCACAAGGCTGCTATAATGGGGTAAAGTATGAAAAAGGCTAACACTTAGTAGGTATTCAATAAATGCTCTTTTCCTCGCTTTAATATAGCATCTCAAGTTTTAGAATATCTGCCGCATGCAAGATTCCAGATGTGCAAAGCATGTTTATGACCTCAGATTTCATTTTACAAGTCTTATATCTGGACCTTGTGTAGTAACTTCAGTCGAGAAGGTGTTAGATTTTTTTTCTCACGTAATTTCTTTTACATATTGTACCTCCTTCGGAGGCCAAATTGCTAGTTATAAAAGCAACCCCTTCCACAGGTTTGCCTCATATTATATGACAATTAGATAGTCCAAGAATAAAGTTCAAATATATTCCAGCTAGTGATGAGTTTGAGGGATTCATCAGCTGACCAAACATGAATACCAGAGAAACAGCCTGTTAGTGATACTCAGGCCTCTCCTCTAAGCCAGGTTAGAAACAAAAGTATTTGCCATAAGGACCTAATTTATCATTGGAAAAGATAGCAAATATGTTATTAGTGAACAAATAAATCACTCTCAGGCAAGCAATGACTTCATTTTCTCTCGGGGATGTTCAGCATAATATTTTTCCTGCAAACAGTACCCTTAGGCCAGCTCATCAGCATCCTAAAGCAGAGGCCAGAATGCATTTCTCTGCAGGGCTCAAGGACCATTCTGTAAGCAGAGCAGCAGATACCTCAATGCCCTGCAGTGCAGAGCCCTGTCTACTGGCAGAGGAGTCTGTCTGCCATAGACTGAATCATTGTGTGCTCCCCAAATTCACATGTTAAATTCTAATCTCCAGTGTGTTTGTACTTGGAAGTAGGGCCTTTGGGAGGTGATTAGGTCATGAGGGTGGAACTCTCATGAATAGGATTGGTGCCCTTATACAAGGGATTGCAGAGAGCATCCTTGCCCCGTCCTCTATGTGAGGTCATAGTGAGAAGATGGCCATCTATGAACCAGGAAGCATATCCCCACCTGACACCAAATCCACCAGTGCCTTGAGCTTGGACTTTCAGCCTCCAGAACTGTGAGAAATAAAATCTCTGTTGTTTATAAGCCACCAGTCCATGATGTTCTGTTTTAGCAGCCCGAATGGAATAAGACACAGTCCAATCTGGTGAGGCATGGCCTGGATCAGGGGTCCCCAATCCCTGGGCCGTGAACCAGTACTGGTCAGTGGCCTGTTAGAAACTGGGCCACACAGTAGGTGAGCAGCAGGTGAGCTAGTGAAGCTTCATCTGTATTTGCAGCTGCTCCCCAGTGCTAGCATCACCACCTTAGCTCTACCTCAGATTATCAGGCATTAGATTCTCATAGGAGCACTGGTCCCTGGTGCCAAAAAGGTTGGGGACCGCTGGCCTAGAGAACAGATCTCTTCTCGAAGACCTTTGACCTCTTCTAATTGTGAGAAAAACTACCCAAAATAGATAACCACATACTGCATTGTGCATGGGCTTTTCAGGAAATACATACCTTCAGTGATTAAGCCATAAATTGCACAGAGGGCAAGCGCAAACGAAGAAAGGGATGGAAGAGATTGGAGAGAGCGAGAAGAAGACAGCTGGGACAAGGAGAAGGGGCACCACAGGAAGATCTTCTGACAAGAGGAACCATGAAACTTACAAATGAGTCACAGTGAAGCTGCTACTAGGGATCTGGTAATGAAGACAATGGTGTGAAACAGCCAAGGACATGGAATAAACACGGCACATGGCAGCAGAAGACCACCCTTTAATCCTAAATTGGCTGTGTTACTTTGGAGAAATCATTTGGCCTCTCTGTGCTACTGCTGCCTCATATGTAAAACAAGGATGTTATATATGGTTTCATATGTAACATCTCATTTAATCTTCATTCCAGCTCTCCATCCCAGAGAGTATGTCTCATGATTTCTGAGGCCAGTGCTTCTCAAGCTCAAGCAGGCATTCAGAATCATCTGGCGGGCTTATCAAACCACAGATTCCTGGGCTCCACCCTAATGTCTGCTTCAGTGTCTGATTCTCGAGTGGGCCTGAGAACTTGTATTTCTAACAGTCCCCAGGGGATGCTGGTGCTGTTGGTCTATGAACCAGACTTTGAGAACTACTGATCAGTGTTTCACTGTCTCCCAATGCCAGAACTGTACTAGCAATACAAGTGTACAAGCTACCTCACTGCTGCTCTCAGGAAGATGGCAAAGACGACCAGCACTAAACTTGGATTCCAAAGACCAGCCTTGTAACAACTGGCAAATCAGAGAACCTTAGACCACTCAAGCCTCTTCCAGCAAAAAATGGCAGTCACAAGCCCATCACTGCCTGCCCCCACTGGTTTGCTGTGTGAATACAATGGAAAAATGACCGTGTGTCTAAACCTTAGAAAGCCCTAAGTAATGAGAAATTTTATTGGAAAACATAAAACAAAAAAAATTAAGGTACGAGGGCACACCTTTAAAGTGAAGGGTAATTCTGAGAAAGTTCAGAGACAAATTTCTCCACATTAATCAAAAGTTTTTACACATGAACAGACAGCAATAAAACTCTGACTCTAATCACTGAAGTGTTAGTTTGTTCCTTTTTATCACTGAAAAGTATTCCATAGTAGAGATGTACTATAGAATTTATTTAACCATTCACTTATTGAATGAGAAAGCATTTTTAAAACACATGGAGGATGAGAAAGTTTGAGTGGTGTTCAGAAAACATTAAACATTTTTTAACTTATCCTATCTTATTCCAAAAATTACTTAAGACAGAGACAGAGTAGATCCATTTGGTTAGAGCAATGGGTTCATCTAGAGCAGGAGTCAGCAAACTTATTCCGTGAAAGGCCAGTTAGTAAATATTTTAGGTTTTGTGGGTCATGCAGTCTCTATCATAACCATTCAGCTCTGCTACAAAAAAGCCTCCATAGATAACACGTAAATGAATGGGCATTGCTCTGTTCAAATAAAACCTTATTTACAAAAACAAGACCAGGACCTAGTTTGCTGACCCCTGATTTAGAGTAATAATGGAAGATAAAGTTGAAAAGGCACCTTTGGGATTGTAGAGAGCCTTGAATACCACGTCAATTAACTTAGACTCTGTTTAGTAAACACTGAAAAGTCCCCAGAGATTATTTGAGCAGGTATTCGGTTGTAAGAGGAATATTTTAATCACAATGGAAGTGAAAAGTATGGAAGATTAATCTGGAAGTAATAGATAAAATAAATTCATGGTGTGAGCAAGAGAAAATGGAGGTAGGAGATAAGTTAAATACTGTGATCCTCCAAGCAAAAATAATAATGGCCTAAAGTAGGCTGATATAATTAGACATAAGAGAAAAGGATGAAAGTAAATTTTAAAGACATGTGATCCTGAACTGGAACAAGCAGGTTGGAAAATAATTATCTTACTTGCTTTTATTAATCTTTCTTAAATGTATATATAACTCACATTTAGTTCATTGTTTAATATTAGAAGTGTTTGGGGTCTTTATTTATAAGTTTGATTATGTTTTTGTGACCAGAAATATGCCATAAGAGGTTAACTTCGGTTTACACCAATTAGCCTATGGTAACACTGGTTTTATTATATGTCATTTCATTTAAAGTAGCATTTTCCCAGAACCTATTGATGAAGTGCAAACTTACTGTACAGGCTTTGGAATTAAGCAGACTTGAGCGTGATTTGTTTGTTCTACCATCTACTTGAGCAAATTGTGCAATCTCAGCTTCAGTTTCCTCATCTGTAAAAGCAGTAAGAACAGTATGTTCCTCAGAATGCTGTTGGGCTGATTGAATAAAATAATGCAGGTAAAGCCCTTAGCACAATAACTGGTTATTAAATGATAGTGATCATGACTATACCAAAAGATTCCTCTCCAATTCCATCTCCATTCTAGTAACAATTTTGCAACCTAATTTTTTCACTTTACATATCAGGAGCATTTCATGGATCCCACTGAGTGAAAGCACAAATTTGACTACTCCCTCCCATTGTTGGATGTCGTTTCCAATATTTTGCTACTTTTAAAATCACATATGATGTTTTCAACTTCAAGTGAAAGAAAAAAATCGAACTTAAAAATTTTTTAAATAAAGTAAATTTGTTAAGAAATAAAGGTTGATTTTCTCAAGTATTATTCTATCCTGCTAATTCTGCCATCTCCCTATCTGGGTTATATTAACTTTGGGATACAACATTCAGCTTTTTTTACCTACACAGACTCCAAATTATGGAACCATATCGCATGCCATAGGCAGAAAGAACTTCTAGTAAACTTGTATTTTCTTCCCTTTCTGCATTCAGATAGGCCATCTTCAGCAAGGCTTGTTCCTTTCTTGTAGAATCTTAGAAGACAATTAGAATTATGCCAACCTCCTGAGTTGTTCCTACCATTCCCCCAGTACTATACCTCCAAAGGCTTATAGTCAAGATCCTAAAGTATAATAGGTGAAAAGTTAAAAAAAAGTTTCATGGTGATATAAGAAGGGGTCACCAACTACTCAACCTAAAACTAATGTCAGCCCAAGACATTTCCTCTACTATTCAGCCACTTCCACATTTTAGGTCAATTACTTGTAGTAGTCAACTTCTGGTACCAAATTATGGGTCAGAAAGGATTGCAAATAACGACAACGAAAAAAACACAGTACTCAAAATGGCTGAAATATGCATTATTTCACATAGCAAGAATAACTGAGGTAGGGCAGCTCCTATAATGGTTAACTCAACATTCGTTCGTATACAGGCTCATTGTCTATATTTCTCATTTTACGACTTGCTTAGTTATGCCCTATGCCCTGTGCCCACTTTAATTGTGATATTGTCTTTTTTTTTTTGATTTGTAGAAGTTCTTTATATACTAAAAATTTCAACTATTTTTTCTAATATATGTCAAAACTATTTTCCCAATTGGACAGCCCCTTTTTAATTTTGTGATTTTTTTTTTAATATATAGAAGTTTATACTTTTATTCACATATTATAAAATTTATCAATCTTTTTCATCGGAGTTTTATATTTAGTTTATTTGCTTAGAAAGCCCTTTTCTACCTAAGAATGAATAACTTTATCATCTATTTTTTTCTAAAATATTTATGGTTTAATAACTTAATATTGAAATGTTTAAATTAATTTATCTGAAATTTATTTTGGTGTAAGTGTAAGACAGAAATTTAATTATTTTTCTAAATGGTAGCTAGTTATCCCAAAATACCTTTTAGGGTACGTCCTTTCTCTCCTCCGGATTTGAATGTCACCTGTGGTATACACTAAGTTATCATGTAAAATTGATTAGGCTTCTTGAGTTCCATTCCACTTCGTTCATATGTCAGCTTATTCATGGGCCACTGTTTTAATTATTGTAGCATGATAGTTTGTTTTGCTATCAGGCATAAAAATTCCCTACACATTTCTTTGTGAGAAGACTCTTGGTTGATCTGATTTTTTTTCTCCTAGATGATCTTTACATTTGTTTTTTTCAAGTTGCCTTCAAAATTCTATTAGAATTTGGATTAGAATAAAAATAAATGTTGATATTAATTATGGAGAGAACTAGAATTTTTATAATGTTGAGTCCTCCCACCCTGAAACATCTTTTTAATCATATTTATCAAGGTTTCTTTAAGGACTGTCTGGGAAGTTTTATAGTTTTCTTCTTATGGATCACATATAATCCTTACTTTCCAGGGCTTGTGGTATGGGCTAGGGGTGGGGTATCTTGTAGTGTTGTTATTTTCTTATTGTTGCTATTATGAATATTTTTATTTTCTCATTCATAATTATCATTTTCTAGTTTGCTATATTTCATGTGGCCATCTTACAAAACAAAACTCACTTATTAGAAGTCTTTACTAAAAGTCTTAATTTTTCAATTGACTATTGTTGGTTCTGCAGGTAAGCAGTGTTATCCTCTGTAAATAGTATTTCAAATATTGTACCTGTATTTTTTCTCATTTTATTATGTTAACCAGAACTGAAGTTCCATGAAAATGTAATATATCATTGATAGCAATCGTCTTGATCTTATTATTGACTTTAATGGGAATATTTTTTTTAAATATTAGGATGAACCAGAAAAAAAGGCCAAAAAGAAAGGGTCAACTGTCAGCAATTTCATATCTTTCAATCTGTTATTTGGCCATTAAGTAAAATATTAAAATTTGATTTCAAATAGGAATTATTAATTTAACAATGATTTTTGAGTGCCTACAGTGTAACAGACATGGAGTCAGGCCATGGATATATAATTCTAAATAAGACAAACACAGTTTCTGACCTCTTGGAGTTAACATTACTATAATAAAAAGGAGATAATAGTTCAGCTAACAAAACAAAATTAACAGGCTAAAAGAGTGAAAAGAGCTCAGAAAAATTACTATGTGCTAAAACCTGGAGCAAGGGCACAATTCAGGCAGGGTGGTCAGTAATGGTCTTTTTAAGAGGGGACGCTTAGGCTAGGAGCAGAAGACTAAGATAAAGCAAGCCGCATGACAAGCTCTGAGGGCACCTACCAGGCAGAGACAGGCTAGGAGCAGGCTCTGTAATGTAATGTGGCTGGTGAGTTCTGGAATCTCTCAGGAGTCCAGTGTGGCCAGAATGCCATCAAATGGGTCCCCAAGGCACAGGCCAAGCCTGGGCTGGTGTCTGTGTGAAAGAAAACTTTTAAATTCGATGTGGAACTAGACTTAGCTTTGGACTGGGCTTTTAATACTTGAAAATGAGGCATCTCTCACGGCTGACAGTGACCAGCAAGGAAGAGGATCTGTCTCAAGTTGTTACATGGGGTGGGAGAAGGAGGGCTAACGGAGCGCCTCTGGAGGCTCTGGTAGCAGAAAGGTACCACCACTCCCTGCCTATACCAAAATGCATTCAGTCGTCCTGTAAACCAGTTCCATAGGCTGGAGAGGCATGCAAAAGACAGATCTGGGGAGATGCTGAACTTTATTTTAGAAACCAAGAGGAAGTAGCATGTTTTTTAAACAAAGACTTGAGTCTCCAAAATCAAAGAAGGGTCATAGAACCCTAGACAGAAGAGAGAGCAAGGGTTCACCTCCCTGTGGCTCTCACCTGTGGCTGAGTCCGTATTGCTCTTAGATTTTTCTTTAAAAGCCGGCAGAAAGCTCCAATAACAAGATAAATTCTCATAGCCACTGTCAGGCCAGAAAGTGACTCAAAAGCTGTCCCACTGGCCTGCTGTCATATTTCATAAAAGATGAACAAGTGGTATCTGGTGCTAGCTAGAAGAGTGGTGGCAGAGAAAAGCCAGAGCTAGGTTTGAGCCAAGCCCATAATGACTAGGGAAGATTCTGGAGGGTAAAGGCCCAGATGACACTGGGCATTCCAGCAGGCAGGCAAAGCATAAGCGAAGCACAGTCCAAAGGAGAAGGAGTAATGCTCAGTAGATGGTAGGAGTCCCAGGTAAACATACACAGACTGTACTAGCGAGGGGCAGAGTACGACAAGGGGCAGGGGACACTTAAAAGCCCAGGCTGGAGCAACTGATAATGTATGGCAGAAGTGGTGGCGAGAGGTCATCAGGCCCCTGTCCCCAGGAGGCAACTGGGTCCCAGGGCTGGACCAAGGCTCCAGACCTTGCAAAAGGCCTATAGGACCGGACATTTCACTGGAACTAGGAGTGTAAGACACAAGAAAGAGATCTCCAAGAGGCTGGGGTTGTTTAGTCAAATCTGAAGAGATCTGAGACCTGACTGAGCAGAGGCTAGTTAGAAGATGAAAAGTTAGTGAGTCTGGCCTGGGAGAAGGTAGCAAAGCAAAGGCAGGGCAGGGACTGAGTCTATCTGTCCTCACAGGACATTCTTAGCCTGACAACAGCAGCCATCCAACCTCACCCCCTTCTCTCCCTGTGAGCAGGCTCTCCTCCCCGCCTTTGCCTGGCTATGTCTGGGCATGTTTAAACTCTGACGTGAGCTATTGGAAACATAACTTGCTACCTAAATGTAAAGATGTAACAGAAGAACCAGGACACACTGTGAGCGTCACACAAGAGACCGGAGACCAATGGGCCACTTGTTGCCTTGGTAACCGCAATCAAAACAATTCCAGCTTTCCTGAAGCTGGAGTTTAATGACAGTGTTTAATGACGATTGTGTTACACAGAGAGAAACTAATCCCACAGTGCACTTTAAACAGAGTTGCTAGTATCCAACATCCTCAATGAAGGAGAAAAATAACTTGTAACTGGACAAAGTACATTTCCCAGGGTATATGTGTAGTTCATGCCAAAAGCCCAAAACACAAGGAAATCTCTTTCAGCTAAGCTTGAAGTTATTGCTTTATCCCAGCCTCTCTCTTTTCCCTCTCCACCCGATTTTAGGGAGGGGAGGGAAAATAGCTTCATGAACTCCTAAAAACATGATAAATTTGCTTATAAACCCAGATTTGCATATTCCTAGCCCTACAGGTAAATTAGAAATGTAATGATTACTATGAAATATTCACATTTGGAGTAGATCTAAGAGCTTTCCTTTAGGTAATCAGGGCAAAATATAATCCAGGTTTATCTCTTTGAAGCACACTGTTCCCTTCTAAATGACTGCGCGAATGTGAAACTCGGCCTTCCTTTTTAACTAGTGTCCCTTTCCCCTGGCTGGGAAGTAGAATCTAGACTCTAGGTCCATTGCTGCCACACACTGGTTGGGAAACCAAGTCACAGCTTGCCTGGGCTCAAGTTTCCTAAGTCTCTCTAAGGTTACCTGGCAAAATCACAGTGACCCTGGGATGGAGTACAAGTTCAACAATCTCTTTTCTGTTTCAAATCCTGTTCCCCTCTCCATCTCCCATCCAGGTTTCATCCAGAGCAATCTGGACCAGAGGGAAATAAGCAGACAGCGAAGCTATCCAGTTTTCTTTTCCACTCTGACTCATGATTTGGGCCAACGGCCCAAGACCAACTTACTCTAGTTCCCACGTCCCATTTCAAATTTGCATAGAAAGTCTGATAAGCTGCTTGCTGATCAGGCAATGAATTGACCATCTCCATGGTCAGGTGTCTGCCCCTGGACCAATCAGCTCCAGCTGGGGTGGGGGTTATCTGGGACAAATACGATAGTACAGAGGCCATTCCCAAAGAATGGGGGTACAGTAGTGTTCTCAGGAAACCATACGCTTCCTTAGGCTCTGACACAGCTTAAACCTCAGCTGTCACTTTCTTTCACTGTGTGTGCTACTTCCTTGACTTTAACATGGTAATGGTGTCACACACAGAGTTGTAACCAAGTGCCTCTCTTTGTTGGCTACACCATTTTCTGGCTATGCAACCACAAGCAATGACCTAATCTCTCTGAGCTTCCATTTTTTACCTATAAAATTAATCTGTTTCATGAGATTATCATGAGAATTTTTTAAAAGATCATGTATATAAACTACTTAGCATGAGACCTGGTACATAGTCAAAGCAAAACTATATCAGTTGTTATTATCATCATCATTTAGTCAGGAAGACTGTTTTTAGAGCTTTAAGTTGAGCACCAAGTTTAGTTCCAGCCAATTTCAGCTGCCCCTGTCCTATTTATTGCACCAAACATAATCAGCTGGTCATGAATTGAAACACTTGCTATTACCACTCAAGATCTGAGTCTTCCCATCCACTCACCTGAGTGGAACAAATAATGTCGGTTCTGACCAAACTATACTAGAAACTAGGCCAGAGATGCAGAAGGACATTGTGTGAGATGTGGGAAAAGAGGCACCTTCTCAGGCTTTATGATTCCTGGATGCTGGAGTAGGATTCCTCAGAACGATGTGAGAGCTGAATAAATGAGAAGAGATGGATTCTAAAGATAAAGCTGATCCTGTGTCAAGAAGTCTATTTGGGAAGAAAATATTCTCTGAGAGTATGAGGATATTTCAATGGGCTCATCAATAAATCCTTTAAAAAAATAAGAGGCTCCATGTTGTGACTGTGGGTTTTGGTAACATTGCAAAGCATTCTGGCCATTGGGCCGTTCACATCCTCAAGATCCGAAAGACCAAATGCAAGGCCACACTACCTTGCATTTCAGAGAAGTGACTCTGCAATATACCAGCTCAGAGACCCTAGACAAGCAACCCAACTTCTATGTAATAGGAGAGAACTGAAAATAATTTTCAAGCATCTCCACCAAGCCCTACAGTCCCTCAATGAATTCAGAGGCCACTGCAGGTTTGGGGGAAAAGATATCAAGGCATCCAAGTGTGGGTGAACCTCTGGGTCCCACCACCACCAACCCTAACTCCTTCAGCTAGAAAGGAGTTAAACTTTTTTTAATCCTTCAGTTTTTTTAAGAAAAAGAACTAAATAATCGCCAAATTCATTGCAGCTCTGACAGTCTATGATTCCAGGTGGAGGGGATAGGGTTACTTTAAGAAGAGAATGGAAGAGAGGGTTAACACAAGATCATGAGCAGCCTTGCATGCCATGCTTGGGCACTTGTGCTTTACCCAATATGGAGTCATCAAAGGCAAACAATATGACCAGGTCACTGTGTTAGCAAAGCACACTGAAGTACTGAATGAGTAGTGAATGAACTGGTAGTTGAGCAGTATAGCCCAGAGCCCACATTATTCCAGCACTCTCCAGACAGGAAGTAGTCTATCAGTGTTTTATCAGAGAGGTGAAAAACAAGAAAACTAGGAAAATGGATAGGGAGGTGGCAGCATCCTTCACTAGACAACACCTCCAGACTGGTTTGGGTTTTTTGGTTCATTTGTTTGCTTTGCTTTTGCTTTTGTCTTCTAACTCCATTCCTGGCCTCAAAAAGCAGAGTAAAAATAGCTCTTCTCACTTGCAGTCAATGTTGTTGACTAGTATCCTTATACCAGATGAGCACAATGACATGATGACAAAGAGTATGTCTTCAGCTAATTAATAAAAGACAGGACACTGTTCCTCAGCCAGAGCATGTCAATGTTGGCCACCCATTCTAGACAAATTTCCACTTCCCCCTGACCCAGATGCTCCTAAGCTCCCAGTTATGCAGCTGCACTTCCCTAATCAGTTTCAAAGAGGGACTTTCAGAATGTCTCCATCCTACCAGCTTCCTGGCTCACCATACCTTCTACCGTCACCTCAGCCAGGGCAGGGAATTCCCACAGATGTCCCAGTGGACATTTTAAAGATAGAAAAACCACATCGGGGCCACTGATTTGCAATGTGGCATGAACTCAGCACTTTTCTTGTGTTCTTGAGTCCAACATAAATGACCAAAGGCAAATATTTAAAGCTGGCACTAAGAGAATACGCTGTACCTTTTAAAACACCTACATATGATATAGTTCTCACTAAGTAGCCCTCAGCAATCAAAAGCAGCAGCTGACCTTGGCCTATGGGGGAGCCCCTCCCAAGGAGCCACAAAACCAACGCATCTGGAGGCTGGCACCAGACCACAACAGAGCCACTCCTAACTAGTTCCAGTAGTGATACACACAAATGGTGGTTGCAACAAGTACACAAGCCTGCTAGGGCAAATCCCACTTAGAGGGGTCAGCCCCCACACAACAACTCTTATCCTGAGGATGCAGCCAATTCACACAATTAGTCAGCCCGAATGTTAATCCCACCCACTGATCTACTAACAACAATAAAGACTCGGCAACAGTAGAAGATCACATACAACCCACACAAAGGTCATGTCCAGAGCTCCTGGCACAAGGGATCAGGGAGAGTGCACCACTAGGCCACACAGGACACCTTCCACATTAGGCCATCTGGCCAAGGCTGAGAGATGAAACAAATATTCCTGAACATAAAAACAAACACAGAGAGGCTAATAAAATGAGAAAACAAAGAAATATGCCACAAATGAAACAACAAGAGAAAACTCCAGAAAATA
The DNA here is from genome assembly GCF_000151845.1 of Pteropus vampyrus. NCBI lineage: Eukaryota > Metazoa > Chordata > Mammalia > Chiroptera > Pteropodidae > Pteropus > Pteropus vampyrus. Next base: position 2,079,460 of record NW_011888884.1, on the reverse strand, counting down.
AGCTAAATGAAATGGAGGCAAGCAACCTACCAGAGACAGAGTTCAGATAACGGTTATAAGGGTGCTCAATGAACTTCTGGGGAGAATGGATAAGCACAATGAGAACCACAAAAGAGAGAGTAAGCATTAAAAAGGACATAGAAACCATAAAAAAGAACCAGACAGGAATGAGGAATACAATAATTGAAATGAAGAATACACTAGAAGGATTCAACAGTAGATTGAACGAAGCAGAAGATCGAATCAGAGAACTGGAAGACAAGGTAGGTCTTCCTGAATACACCTAATCAGAACAACGAAAAGAAAAAAATAAATTTAAAAAATGAGGATAGTTTAAGAGACCTCTGAGACAACATGAAGCATAAAAATATCCAAGTCATAGGAGTACCTGAAAAGGAAGAGAGAGAGCAGGGATTAAGACTCTATTTGAAGAAATAATGACAGAAAACTTCCCTAACCTGGCAAAGGAATTAGACATACAAGTTCAGGAAGCACAAAGAGTGCCAAACAAGAAGAATTCAAACAGACCTACACCAAACCACATCATAATTAAAATGCCAAAGTTCAAAGACAAAGAGAGACTCTTAAAAGCAGCAAGAGAAAAGAAGCTGGTTACTTACAAGGGTACCCCCATAAGAATGTCTGCTGACTTTTCAATGGAAACTTTGCAGGCCAGAAGGGAATGGCAAGAAATATTCAAAATTATAAAAAAACAAGAATCTACAACCACGGATACTCTATCCAGCAAGGCTGTTGATTAAAATGGAAGGTGAGATAAAGAGCTTTTCAGACAGAAAAAAGCTTAAGAAATTCACGACCAACAAGCCAGCATTACAAGAAATATTAAAGGGTCTTCTGTAAAAAGAGAAGGGGTAAAAAAGAAAATAAAAATAACAAATATGAATAATAAAATGACAGTAACAATGTACCTATCAGTAGTCACTTTAAATGTAAATGGATTAAATGCTCCAATCAAAAGACATAGGGTAACCGAATAGATAATAAAACAAGACCCATGCATATGCTGTCTACAAGAGACTCACTTCAGATCAAATGACACTCACTGACTGAAAGTAAAGGGATGGAAAAAGATGTTTCACGCAAACGGAAATGAAAAAAAAAAGCCAGGGTAGCAATACTTATATAAGATAAAATAGACTTTAAAACAAAGGCTATAATAAGAGATAAAAAAGAGCATTACATAATAATAAAGAGATCGATCAATCAAGAGGATATAACCCTAGTAAACATATATGCACCCAACATAAGAGCACCTACATACATAAAGCAATTATTGACTGACATAAAAAGAGAGATCAATAGTAATACACTCATAGTAGGAGACTTTTAACACCCCAATGACACCAATGGACAGATCTTCCAGGCAAAGAATCACAAGGAAACAATGGGCCTAAAAGATACCCTAGAACGGATGGACTTAATAGATATTTTCAGAGCATTTTATCCCAAAACAGCAAAATATACATTCTTGTCAAGTGCACATGAAATATTTTCAAGGACAGACCACATGTTAGGACATAAATCAAGTCTCAATAAACGTAAGAAGACTGAAATCATATCAATCCTCTTCTCTGATCACAATAGTATTAACCTAGATATCAACTACAAGAAAAAAACTGGAAAATACACAAACACATGGAGGCTAAATAACATGCTACTAAACAATGAATGGATTATTAATGAGATCAAGGAAGAAATCAAAAGACACCTAGAGACAAATGGAAATGAAAACATAAATGAAAAAAACATTTATGGGACACAGCGAAAGCAGTCCTAAGAGAGAAATTCATAGCAATACGGGCCTACCTCAAGAAACAAGAAAAAGCTCAAATAAACAATCTAACCTTACAATTAAAAGAACTAGTAAAAGAACAGCAAACAAAGCCCAAAGTGAATAGAAGGAAGGAAATAATAAAGATCAGAGAGGAAATAAATGAAATAGAATCTAGAAAAACAATACAAAAGATGAATGAGACCAAGAGCTGTTTGAAAGGACAAACAAAATTCTTTGAAAGGACAAACAAAATTGACAGACCCTTAGCCGGACTCATCAAGGAAAAAAGAGAGAGAACTAAAATAAATAAAATCAGATATGAAAGAGGAGAAATAATCACAGACTCCACAGAAATACAAAGGTTCATAAGAAAAAACTATGAGCAATTATACGCCAACAAATTGGACAATCTGGATGAAATGGACACATTCCTAGAAACATACAATCTCCCAAGACTGAGTCAAGAAGAAACAGAAAATCTGAACCGACTGATTACCACCAATGAAATTGAGTCAGTAATCAAAAACATCTCAAAAAACGTAAGTCCTGGACCAGATGGCTTCATAGGTGAATTTTACCAAACATTCAAAGAATTATCACCTATTCTTCTCAAAGTATTCCAAAAAATTCAAGAAGAGGGAAGGCTCCCTAACTTCTTTTATGAGGCCACCATTACCTCAATTCCAAAATCAGGCAAAGACATTACAAAAAAAGAAAACTATAGGCCAATATCTCTTATGAACATTGATACAAAAATCCTCAATAAAATGTTAGAAAACCGAATTCAGCAATACATTAAAAATATCATACACTATGATCAAGTTGGATTTATTCCTGGGATGCAAGGTTGGTTTAATATCTGCAAATCAATTAATGTGAGACATCACATTAACAAATCAAAAGATAAAAATCATATGCTCATATCAATAGA
>NW_011888884.1:2056791-2076459 GCF_000151845.1 Pteropus vampyrus | reverse complement strand
GAATTAAATTAACCAAGAAGGTAGAGGACCTGTTTTCAGAAAATTATAAGTCATTGAAAAAAGAAATTGAAGAAGATACAAATAAATGGAAGCATATACCCTGTTCATGGGTAGGAAGAATCAACATTGTTAAAATGACCATACTACCCAAAGCAATCGAAAGATTCAATGCAATCCCTATCAAAATACCAATGGCATTTTTCAGAGAGCTAGAACAAATAATCCTAAAATCTATATGGAGCCATGAAAAAAACCAAATAGCCATGGCAATCTTGAGAAAGAACAAAGTTGGAGGTATCATACTTCCTGATATCAAACTATACAACAAGGCTACAGTAATCAAAATAGCATGGTACTGGCATAAAAACAGATACATTGATCAATGGAACAGAACAGAGAGCACAGAAATAAATCCATGCCTATACACTCACTTAATATATGACGAAGGTGGTAAGAATATGCAATGGAGTAAAGACAGTCTCTTTAATAAATGGTGTTGGGAAAATTGGACAAATACATGCAAAAAAAAGAAGCTGGACTATGTTCCTACACCATATACAAGAATAGACTCAAAATGGATTAAAGACTTAAATGTAAGACCCGAAACCATAAAACTTTTAGAAAAAAACATAGGCAGTAAAAACACCTACATATGATACTTCTCAGCTGTCTGGCAACCTGGTGTGGAGGACACCATTCCTTTGACTGTGGCTAAGGACCTGGTTCTGGAAAGAACTGCCAACCCATGCCCCCCATACCAGGCTTCTCCTATCTCTTCCCCTGCAGGTCGCCTAGCCCATGCCGGAGTATGTACACATGCTATTCTTCTGCCAGGAACACCCTTCCACAGACTTTAGTTGTTCATACATTTACATCATTTTCGAGCCAGTTCAGCAGAATGAGCTGATGGCAACTGCTACTTATAATCTAGCTTCTTGAAATCACAGCAACAAAATTTTGGAACCAGAGAACTGAAATGTAGAATTTTCAGTCATCTTCAAGTCCAACTCTTGCATTTTGAATTTGAAGAAACAGACTCAAAGAGAGGAAATGCCTTCTCCGAAATCACCCAAGAATAACCAGTGTCAACAGTTACTGATGCTAGGGCCTAGGGGCTAAGTGCTTCACACACATTATCATATCACATTTAATCCCCACGATCACCTTATGAGGTAAATACTATTATTAGCCTCATTTTACAGATGGGAAACCTGAAAGCGGAAAGGACTAGGCTCGATGGTATCAGATAAAATTCTAGACAGGTGACGTCTCGGGGGTGGGCAGGGAGAAAGAAGAAAGGTACAGTGGAAGGCTCTCTCCATGAATGGGCCAATCTCCTCACCACTCTGAGCCTCAGCTGTGATATCTGGGAATTGAGGATAATTACACTTAGCTGCGCAGCTCTATACAAATGAAAGAGAAAAGGATTTTTTTTTTCCAAAATAAAAAGAGGGTTTATTATTACTGTCTGTTTAAAAGAATAATACCTGCTTGTGTTAAAAAAGAATAAAATACTGTAGAAAAAAACATGAAGAAAATAAACACTATCCAAATTTCCACTATCCAGAGATTATTAGCATTTTAATCAGAAATCTGTTTGTGTTTATATGTGTGCATATAATTATTAATAAATGGAATTGTATATTCACGCTGATCTATTTTTTTTCACTCGTTATACATGATGAAAAATCAAGATAACTTTTATTTTCAGGAGGCCATTCTTCAGAGCTTAGATAAGCCCTGTGAAAAGAACTAGGTGGTTTATTTATCATTCTCTTTATAGCTCATGAACCTGGTCCACCGAGGCAGCATCATCACCTGCAATGGTATAGACTGTGCCCTGCAGAGGCCAGGGGGGACACATAGGAGCTGAAAGCCAGCCCGTTCCAGTCTCCAGGGCAACGCCCCCGGCATGCTACAACACCCGGGGAAGGGGGTCCTTGTGTGATCTTCACGAAAGCATCTTGTGTTCTGGCTTTTGAGCAGGGTCAATGCTAGCTAGCCATGAAGACCCTGGAGCCAAAGAGCCTGCTTCCGAGCAACACTGGAGCCAGAGAGGGTGAGCAGAGTCGGCGCCGCCTATCTGCCACATCAGGGCCAGATCTATGCCCTGTGCCCCAGAGCACAGGGTCAAATTATGGCATGTACAGAGCAGACTCTGAGAATGCGTGCTAAGTCAGTTGTGCTTTATGTATGGGGTGCTTGTGGTGGTTTCATTCTTTTCCTCTAAGAATTTTAGGAAAATACCCAAGTGATAAGAAATTGAGCAAAGCTTTGGCCCAAATCCAGTTCCTGTGCTGCCTGAGAGAACCAGAGACTCCAAGCCCAGTTTCCCATTATATGCTACTTCCAGAAGGTCTCTATATTTACCCAAAGTTCACTGAATGCCCTTAAAGCAGTTGCAGGGTGAATTAATTTTCTACTGTTGCATAACAATCACCCCAAAATTTAGCAGTTAAAAGCAAAAAGCATTTCTTCTGTAGAAGTTTCTGTAGGTCAGAAATCTTGAGTGCAGCTTAGCAGACCACTTCTGGTTCAAGGGCGCTCATGAGGTTGCTCTTAAGCTGCCAGACAGGGCTGTGGTTGTCTCAAGGTGCAACTGGGGCTGGAGAATCTACTTCCAAGCTCACCCACCTGGCTGTGGGGAAGCTTCAGTGCCTTGCCCCATGCCCCTCTCCACTGGGCTGCCTCATAACAGGGCAGCTCACTTCCCCTAGCACCAGGGAAAACCAGAGAGAGGAGGAGGGGAAGGGAGAATGGAGGGGAAGGGGGGGAAGGGCAGGGAGGAGGGAGGGGGAAGGGCAGGGAGGAGGGAGGGGAGGGGAAAGGAGAGGGAGGGGAAGGGAGAAGGGAGGAGAAAGAAGGGAAAGGAAGGGAGAGAAAGGGAAAAAACGAGAGAAGAGAGGCTAGTCTTTTTGTAGCCTAATCTCGGGAAGACATCACATCACTTTTGTCGTATTATATTCCTCAGAAGTGAGTTACTAGGTTCAGGCCACACTCAAGAGGAAAGGATTACAGAAATGCGCCAACCTCCATCCTCTTGCCTGGAACATGGATATAATAGCTAGAGTTCTGCCAGCCATCCAGCCGGTGAGGATGAGGGCCATACTCTAGGAATGGTGGATCAGAAAACAGGAAGGAGAAGCCTGAGTCCCTGGTAATTTCATCACATCATCATTGCCTCTTACTCAAAAAATAAAACCTTAAGTGTTAAAAGTACTCTCGAGTTTCTTTCACATGCAGGTGAGTCTAATCTTAGTTAATATAGGTTGTTAGCACTAACTTCAGATTCAACCAGCGTTTATTTCTTTTATAGATGGGACACCTAAACTCAGGGACATAAAGTCATTCCCCAACATCACTCAGCTAGAGATTGGCAGGGCTGAGACCTAAGCTCCTGGTCTCTGCATTTACCCAAGCTGGTTCTGAGTGTCCCCAAAGTTTGCTGAACACTCAAGGCTCTGTTTGGGATGTTCCTGGCAGCTGGAAAAGTTCTGACTCCCTTAGGCTATGTATTTGTACCAGAACATTCCCTGCTCTGTTTCTCTGCTTACCAAGTAAACAAGTGAAATAGAAGAGGGAAAATATTTTGGATGAATTGATGTTTGCAGTTCAAAAACTTTTGTCTTATGCACACTCAAGCCAGTAGCCATGGAAACCCTCATTTCATTTCCTCAGCCTGACTCTTAGCACACCATTCCTTCTTTTGGAACCCAGAAGTGAGCAGCAGCTTTAGATTAAATATGTTCAGTACCTCAGAAGGTGACATTCGTCAAAGAACCTTGGTATACCCATCCATAACCTAAAAAATATGTTTTCATTACAGAGTTGTCTCAGATGGCTTATCTCTTCGGAAAAAGGCTTCCACCCCACTTGCCAGAAGAACTGTCAGCAGAGCCATTCAAGACAGAATCATCATAGCTGTAATGTTAAACATTTTATGTTATAGAAGACATGGTTGGAGTTCTTGCCCAGCTACATCCCTTGCTCCAAGAACAGCTACACTCAGCACCTGCTAAAAGGCTGAGCCTACACCGCCATATTTGAACTGTTTGATACTGCTTCCATGGTCTCAGGTAGTTGGACCTTGGCTTGTCACCTGATCCAGGGAAAGCCAATGTATCAGTTAACTCTTTTCTCATTTAGAAAAAAAAATTAACATCAAGGGTAAGAATACTACATTTTCTAGGATTTGACATTTTCTAGGATTTGACACTTTCAGTGATTGAACTACTAAAAACAGAATGCTATAAAAATAACGTCATTTGTTTCCAAAGACTATCGACGTACCAGAGCGATACAAAAATAACAATAAAAACGAGATATCTCATGGCAAACTTTGGGGGTGAGGTTAGTACTGTAATCCACAAGTTACCTCGAGGTAAGCACTGCAGTCACAAGTGTCACTGGCAAGTGTCCCCAAGGCAAACAGGGAAAGGGTTAAGAATCTTTCTCTTGAGTATTTGAAAAAATGCAGACTGCCACTGATAGTGGGCAGTTAAACTAAAAGGTCATGTAGCAATAGGGCTGGAGCTATTCTTTTTGGCCTCGTACATAATAACAATAACCAAAAAAAAAAAAAAAAAAGGTCTGCAAAGACGGGGTAACTTGCTCAGACAGAAAAAAAAATAAAAAGAAATTATGTGGTTCCAGAAAGAGAGAGAAAGCAAGCAGCCTCCTCAATTTCTAATGGCTTCCTGGCTCCCAGCTCCGATTCCTGCATATTCTTGTGTGATGCCTGGAGGCCCTCTTAGGGCCTGGCAAATGAAGGGCTTTCCCTCCTTGCCATAATGAGGTACCTTCACTTTATAACCCTTTCCACCTACATTATCTCGTTCACGCTTCCCCAAATCCTGGAAGATCCGTAGGCCTCCTCTTATTTTCCAGGCAAGAGGAAGGGAATTTTTCCAAGATTACTCACTCAGCTAGCTCTAAGTGTCAGAATCTGAGCTCGGGTCTTTTAACTCAAGGCCTGATGTTTTACCTACCACACCATGTGATCAATTAAACAGAAACTGAGAGTTAATTTTGAGTGGAAGCCCTATAACACTCTTGGGCACTCAAGGTTTCAGGAAGAGATAAGTAGATGTGAATGCCTCAATGGTGAGAAAAACAAGCCAAATCATAAAGCCTGTTTTTTTTTAAATTATTTTACTTGTTAGTTTCTTTCCCTTTAGACCGTAGACTGCTAACTCAAATGCCTACAGGGGCCAGGCAAGTAAAGAAAAAGAGGGTAACAAGCTAGTGTGTGACAACTGGGAATGGTGGACACGGGCTAACTGGAGTACTCGCGACCACTTGAAAAAGTCAGTCGCTATTGAGCTCCAGTCACATGGGAATGCAGATCTTCTGTGAACAAATCTTCTCAAGTTTTGTGAAAAGCTAGAAGTCTGACTCATGTGGAATCTCTTAATTGTTAAAACACGTGTCAGCCAAACTACACCTGCTGACTAGAAACTACCCTTATACTACCAATTGGCCACCACCGCTCTGGATAGCAAGCATTAAGGATAAGACTATATATTATTATTCATCTTTATGTCCCTAATACTAAGCACAGAGGAGGCACTCAGACGATTTGATTAATTAAATGAAAAACCATGTCATTCTGGTTTCTATTCAAATGATGCCTCGTCAGTGAGGTCTTCCCTCACAAATTATGGTTATCCTCTAATTTCCATTCCACTTTTTCTATGAAGAGGACCCCTGAATTTTAGTCAGGCTACCTGGAATAGAGAAAACATTTCCTTGGCCTCTCCTGCAGCTAGGGGTGGCCATGTAACCAAGATCTGACCAAAAGGACAAAAACATAGGTAATATGTACCTTTCCGGAAGGATCTTCCCAGAGAGGGCCATGCCCTTCTCCTTTACTTTCCTCCTTCCTGCTAGAACGCAGATGTGATGACTAGAGCTAAAACAGCCATGTAGCGCCATGAAGTGCAAGCTACATATTGAGGATGGTGGCACAAGAGGATAAAAGGACTGGATCTTTAATGATTTGGGAGCTGGCTTAGCAGCAATGGATTGTTTGATTTTGCAAGAGAAAAAATACATATACTTCTGCCTTGCTCAATCTGGTGTTTGTGGGAGTCGGGCGGGTTCTAAAAGAACAAATCCGCATTCTCTATCATCTCATCTGCTTTTGTGTTGTACTTAACATACCTAACATATAGTATGTATTTATTGGGTTTTCTTATTTTTGTCCCCTACCAGAATGTAAACTCCATGAGAGCAGAGATTTTGTTTTGCTTACAGTCATTTCCCCACTGTTTAGTGCCTGGCATATAATAGGTGCTCAAAAAATAATTGGTGAATGAATGTATGATAAACAAGATTGGGTTAAAAATGAAACTGAATTAAATAATAGCCTAACCCTAGTTTCATACCAGTCACATCGGCCAAATTTTCTCAATTCTTTCAGTGAATTACCTCAAAAATTTTGGTCAAATGCAGGAGGCAAAAAAAACTTCAGCAATCCAAAGGACTTATCCGAAATGTACAAAGATTATGGAAAAGGAAAAAAATTCCCCAAACACGTTTCCACTTTCACAAGCAGCACTTTCACAATCGCTGCCCCATTTTCACTCGGGGACGGGCAGATCCCAGGTCCAGGCAGGGCTCCAAGGTGGGTGCAGCGTGAGAAAGCGCATGCCTCCAGTGAAGCGCTGCTGGAGGGAGCCACTTCATGTACTGGGTCCAAGGCTGGCCTCCTAAATTCTGAGTAATATTCTTTTGAATTGTTTAAGCCACATTCCAAAAGGGGAGTGCTGCCTCCCTCATAGGAAGATAAGCCTCTGCTCTGAAAGTGAAGCCACCACACAAGGCCTGGCCCAGCCCAGTGAAAGCCTGGAAGATTTGACCCAGACCACCACAGAAGATGGCAAGCCCCAAGGCACTGCATGGCTCCTTCTCAAAGCAGTAGCAGTGATTTTCCTAATTAACAGAGCAAGTCTCCAGGGAGCTGGGGAACCCCAGAAAAGGTAAGAGCCCAGTTAAAAAGACTCCAGACTCACTGCTGGCTCTAGGGCTCAGGCCTGAAGCTGGGGCCGAGCCTGGACCTTTCCTGAAAGAACATTTGGGGTGAAGCAGGGAGGGAGTAGGAGAAAGAAAGACTGCATGTGCTAAAATGCCATATTATATCCTCAAAATAAACACCTGGCAGAACACCTCCACATCTGGTGCACGTCACAAGACTCAATTACATTTGGTCAGGCCAAATGCCCCACAGCTGTTACAGGGTAAAGGCAGATAATTAAAAACAGCAGGTTACCATGGCGCGAAATTGGTCGCTGCTGAACAATTTGCGTGTTTGTCTTTGGAGCTAAAGTACTAGAAGTGAGTTATGACTTTAGGGGGGACAGGAAGGTGATTTCTCAAGACACCCAAATGAGAGGAAATAAAGGATAAAAGAAACTAACTTATTAAGCAGCTCCCCTGTGCCAGGCACCACACGTGCATTTTTTCTTGTAATCCTCAACACAATCCTATAAATAGGAATTATTATCTCCTTTCTCCAGATGACAAGATGGAGGTTCGATGACATGCCCAGAGTCTCACAGCAGAGCCAAGTGGCCCAGGTGACATTCAATCCAGGTCTGACTCCAAAGCTGTCTTCTTAGCCTTCTACTACCAGCTCCCTGGTCTAGGCTTAAAAATGCAAATGCTGCCCGATGATGCCTAGGCAACAGGGGGAAGAATGCCAACGAGCCCACAGACGTGGGAAAGGGCTGGTTCCCCAAGGCACTTGCCAAAGAGGACAGTCTCTGAACACACAAACAGATACACATACACAAGTATTTATTATATGTTCATCATCTGGTAAAGAGGAGCCTCAAGGCTTCATGAGAATCTGCAAACAGCTCTTTGATCTAAAGGTAAAGAAAGGCTTTAGCAGGTGGTATATATAGCTGCACATTTGTGTGAGAAAGGCAGGGCAAGAAGGGGCTCCGGCATTCGGGATCAAGGTGGTTGTCTGATTGAAAGAGAAGACAATGCACGAGGTCATGCACAGCAGCATGGAGTAAAAAAGAAAGACCATCCCACTTTATTCTCTCTAGCTGCTCCCCATCAGCCAGATCATTAGGCCTCTAACCTTGACCCTCTTCAGTGGGTTAAAATTGGTGGTCTCGAAAAAGATATGGTCACATCAAGTCCTTAGAACCTGTAAATGTTGCCTTATTTGCAAAAAGGTCTTTGCAGATATAATATTTTACTAAGAATCTTGGGATGAGATCATCCTGGATTATCTGGGTGGGCCCAAAATCCAATGACAAGTATCCCTACAAAAAAAAGGCAAAGGGAGATTTGAAACACACAGAGGAGAAGGCAATGTGAAGACGGAAGTAGAGATTGTAGTAAGGCAGGCACGAGGAATGCCAACCTTCCCGGAAGCTGGAAGAAGCAAAGAACAGATTATTCCCTAGAACCTTTGGAGGAAGTGCAGCCCTGCCAACACCTTGATTTCAGACTTCTGGCCTACAGAACTGTGAGAGAATAATTTTCTATTGCTTTAAGGTACCCAGTTGTGGTAATTTGCCACATCAGCCCTAGGAAATTAACAGAACCTTTTTCAAAGTTTCCTCTCTCTGCCTCAATGGGGCAGGGTGACCACACATGGACACATGAGCAATAAAATTTCCATGGTTTCTTTTTCTCTTATCGTGTCATGTTTTGTCAACTCTTGGGCCTCTGTTGGGTAGCATGTCATGTAACTGTGCCTCCTGCCACCAAGCTGCCAGCATCCACCAACAGGGCAAAGCGAATCATAGCAGAGGCTCTGTCGCTTGATGCTCCCAAAGCCGCCAGCCCCGCTTCATGCTGATAATACTACTGCAACTGTCAGCCCTCATTTAAACCCCTGATACTGCCACCTAATAAAGATGCTGGTACCATATCTGCCATGGGAAGCCTCAGGAAAATCCCCCAATGGGACCTGAAACACCTGGCACTAGCCTTGACAGGATTCTTCCTCCCTAGGGGTACAGGGGGAACTAATAAACCCAAGGTAAGCCTCCTTTCCTCTAAGATATCTGCATGTCTGAATTCAAGAAAATGGAGGTGCTGTCCACTAACCCACACAGGGAGCTCCTCTGGTGTCAGAAGTGTGTTGTTTGCTCTTCTGAAATGTTTGTCTCCATAAATAAAGAGACACTTGTCCATATGTCCAAACGAAGCAAAACAAAGTATAACTGAATTTCATCTTGAGTCCACAATTTCTGCACTAAAGCAAATAAAGAAAAGGGGCAGAGGAAGCCTCTCTCTTTACTAGAGGGCAACCTAGGCCATGAGGATAACCCCTCTGTCTTGGTTCATCCCCATCAGTTCTGAGGCCCAGGACCCTTAAGGCGATTGAAGGCCTCTTCCATCACGGGATATAGCTTGAGCATTGACTCTGATAGTGAATAAAACCTGAGTGAGACTCTTTACCAATCTCTGTCCCTAGTGGCTCCAAATTTCCATCTCATTAACTTTAATAAAAACAGAAGAGTCAGGCCCAGAGAAAGAAGGTATCCTTAAGTTGGAAAGACCCTGAAAAGAGACTATGACTCTACCCACTTATGTTGGCCACTCTGCCAAGATTCTTACTAAGCTAGCCAGAACCCTGCGTTGCCCCCTGCCAATGCCACATTCTACTGCACTGAGCTTAAAGTTATATGGACTTGAACTCAGCATCACAGAATCATTTCATTTCAACAGACTTATTGAAGTATAATTGACACGCAAAAAAAACTGCACAATTTGATGCATTTAGACATATGCATATACCTGTGATGCTATCACATCAATAATAAACATATCTATCACCTCCCAAAGTCTCCTGTGTCCCTTCGTGTGTGTGTTAAGAACACTTAACATAAGATCTACCCTCTTAACACAGTTTTAAGTGTGCAGGACTTGTTAACTATAGGACTATGTTGTACAGCAGATTTCTAGAACTTACTTATTGTGCATAACTGAAACTTTATACCCATTGAGCAACAACTCACAATTTCCTTCTCCCTCTGTCTCTGGCAACAAACATTCTACTCTGCTTCTATGACTTAGACACCTCACATAAGTGGAATCATGCAATATTTGTCCTTCTGTGACTGTCTTATTTTACCTAGCATAATGTTCATGTTGTCACATCTATGTTGGTACATCCATGTTGTCACAAATGGTAGAATTTCCTTCTTTTTTAAGACTAATAATATACCACATTTTATTTATCCATTCATCTTTCAATGGATCCTTAGGTTGTTTCTATACCTTGGCTATTGTGAATAATGCTTCAATGAACATGAGTGTACAGATATCTCTTTGAGATCCTGATTTCAACACAAAATGATTTTAGACCAAATTAAAAAGAAGTTTTTATACACAGCACCCTCTCCTCTCAGGATGAAGAGAGGACTCCACAAGGGCTGCAGCAGAAGAGAAGTCTAAATGAGAGCAGGATCTGAGTTGCCCCTTGAGGGCCTGGATCAAGCTTATGCACCTGACTCCTTCTTCCCTTGGATAAACTTTTCACAGGATGCTCCATTATGGATGACGAAAATAGATTACCTTTGGGCACATCCCACCAGCTCTCTATCCAGGTTTGAATCCAATGGGGTGAGGTTTGAACTGGGTTACTTGCTACATAAGTTCTGAATAGTTCCATAGAGTCGCTACATGAAAACAGGAAACTCGTCTTCAATTCTGAGAGCCCCTTTCTTCTAACTAAAGGTAATAAGAGGTTGTATTTATTAAGCACCTATTACATGCCATCTATGTCATAGACATTACCTCATTTTGTCATTACTAGCCTGTAGGATAGGTTTTATTATTCTTATTTTACCTACTTCTGCTGTGACCCATCCTCTTACTAGGGACAAGATTGTAGGCAGCCTAAAACAGAACATGAAAAACATTATGGCCGATAAACATTAGCTGCTGTAACAAGTCCTGGGCAGGGTGTGTCACAGGCTAGAAGTTTTCATTCTTTCTCAAAACATGAAGCCCACAAATTAGAGGGCACCAGATCCTGGCCATCACGTCAGCATCTGCTTTCCTGGACTCTTTTCTTTAATGACCAAACTATTTTTCCTGAGGAGAGGACTCTTTGAATCCAACACAAAAGCTGAGTCTGGCATGTTCTATGAGCATTTAAGATTCAGCAACTGAGTGACTGATGGGGTGGGAAGCGGGTGTGGAGGTTGATAAGTAAGAACTCACTGAAGTTGATGAAAGTTTATTTAGCAGGGCTTTGCAGCAAAAACTCAACTCATGATTCTGGGTATTTGTTTAAAAGTTTGATGCATTCCAATTAGGATTTAGAGTCAGAAGAGACTATTGTTCCCACCATAACAATAAGACCAAGCCAGGTATATTATAAAATCATAGTTTTTTAGAAACACATCAGAGAGGTGATGACTTAAAGAAACCCAAATGAACTAAACTCTAGAAAGTCTTCCTGGGGGAGAAACGAAAGATCCATTATACGTAAAGAAAAACCAGCCGAACTTTTAATGAACTATTAACATCTAAGTGTAAGGTGTAGTAATATATCAAAATTCCAAGCGTCCCAGTCACAGGGTAACTCTGACCCCACAAACCAAGTCTTTGCCCCAGATCTTCACCAAGTGCATGGGGATGGTATTCCAAAGGCTTGGAGTGGGACGAGAGAGTTCAGAGAGATCCCTCTGAGCTACATGAGACTAGCCTCGTCCAAGGCAGGGACCTACTGACAACTGAGAGTAGGAACAGGAGAACTGAGGAAAATCCCTCTGAGCCAGTACAGGACATCACAGAGTGTCCAGCAGTGGCCTTCCAAAAATGGGGACAAGCAAAAGAGCTGAAAGTACTCTCTCGCAGGCCCTCCAGGCCTTCACTCAGTGGACAGTAAAACATCAAGGGCAGGGCAGCAGGATCTATCAAGGAGCAGAGCCTAGAAGCAGAAGAGATGAGGGAATATGTATCAAAGACAACAAATAAAATAAAATAAAACAAAACAATTATCTATAATACACATATACGTTTCTTTAAAAAACTCTTGACTAATACAAAAATAGCAACAATGTATTATGGGGTTTATAGTTAAAATGAAAGCATATGACAACAAAAGCACAATGGTTGAGAAAGGGTAAATTGCATTACATTGTTGTAAAGTTCTTATACTGTTTGTGAAGAAGCATAACATTCTTTGAAGGTAGATGTTACAAGGTAAAGATGAATACTGTACTCTCCAGAGCAGAAGTTCCCCATCAGGACAACACTTCCCCCAACCCAGGGGACATCTGACAATGTCTGGAGATATTCTTGGTTGTTACAACTGGAGAGAAGGGTCACTACTGGCATCTAGTGAGCAGAGACCAGGAATCCTGCTCGACATCCTACAATGTACATGCAGGACAGTCCCTCACAAGGAAAAATTATTTAGCAATGGTTATCCCAAGGTTGAAAATCTCTGCTCTAAAACAACCACTAAAAAATAAAAAAAAAATGAGATATAGAGAAAAGATGATAGTGGCAATAAAATGGAATGCTTAAAAAAAATACTCAATTCACCCAAAAGAAATAAGGAAAGAAGAAACAAACAGACAAAAATTAACTGGCAAGATTGTAGGTTTAAATTTAACCACATTAGTGATTACATTAAATGTAAATAAACCAATTAAAAGACAATGATAATCAGACTGGATAAAACAGCAAAATCCAACCATATGTTATTTTCAAGAAATATGCTTTAAATATAATAGCACAGAAAGGTTGAAAGCAAAGAGTGAAAAAAGGTACACCTTGCAAACACTACACATAAGATAGCTGATGTGATTATATGAATTAAACTTCAACATAAAAAACGTGATCACATACAAACAAGAACTTTTCATAATAATCACAGGTCAATTCATCAGGAAGACATAATACCAAATGTATATGCACCTAAGAGCAGAGCTTCAAAATACATGAAGAATTAACAGAACTAAAGGGAAAAATAGGCAAATCCACAAACACAGTTGAAGATTTTAATGTTCTTTTGTCAGTAAGTTAAGGAACATGTACGCCAAAAAAAAAAAATTAAGGATATAAAAGATTTGAACAACACTATCAACCAAATCGATCTGATTGTTACTTACAGAACACCACACCCCACAAATGCAGAATATACATTCATTCTACGTAAGAAATATTCACCAGGATTGACCATATGCTGGGCCATAAAATAAATCTCAATGAATTTCAGAACTTGAATCATACAGAGTATGTTCTCTGGCCACAGCTGCATTAAATAAGAAATCAATAACCATAAGATATCTAAAAAATTCTTAAATATTTGGAAATTAAGCAGTGTAGTTCTTAAAACCTTTTTCAAAATTACAGGGGAAATCGGAAAATATTTTAAACTAAATGATAATGAAAATGTGCTGTTATCAAATGTGCCGGATACAAAAGTATGAAAAATTATATAGATTTAGATGCTTATGTTAGAAAAGAAGGTGTAAATCAATAATCTAATCTTAAACATTAAGGAACTAGAAAAACAAGATCAAACTAATAAGTAGAAGAAATAAAAAATTACAGCAGAATCAATGAAATAGAAAATGAACAAAAGGAGAAACTTTTAAAAGTCAGAAGTGGGTTTTTGGTCAGAAATAATAAAATTGATAAAATGTTAATAACACGAACAAAGAAAAAAAGAGAGAAAACACAAATTGCCAACATAAGAAATGAAGGAATTGGGCATCACTCCAAATCTGATACATGATAAAAAGATAATAGATTATAGACAACTTTATGCTAACAATTTGAAAACTAAGATAAATGGACAAATTTCTTTTAAGAAGTACTTTACCAAAACTGAAAAAGAAGAATTAGAAAATTAAACTCCCTCATATTCATTTTTTTTAAATTTGATTCATTTTGAAAATCCTTCCAACAAAGAAGACTCCAGGTCCAGACAGCTTCACCAGTGAATTACATCGACTATTCAAGGAAGATATAATAACAAATTTTACAAACTCTTTTAGAAAACAAAATACTTTTCAACCAATTTTTCAAGGCCAGCATTATCTGATATCAAAACCAGATAAAACATAAGAAAATAAAATTACTCAGAATATACATGTAAAAGTCCTCAACAAAACTATTTAACAATAGGTAATTCAAGAATGTATCAAAAGGATAACACACCATGACCACTTCAGTTTTATCCCAGAAATGCAGGCTGGGGTTAACATTAGTGAGTCAATCAATTAAATTCATTCATCACATTCACAAAATAAGGGGGAAAAATCATGTAGTGAGAAAAAGATGAGAAAAGTATTTAACAAAATTTTGCAACAAATCATTGCGGGGTAAAACAGAAGTGAGGAAAAATAAAACTTCCTCAAACTTCCTCAAGAGAATCTGCAAAACTCTTACTGCTAACATAATATTAAATGATGAAACTGTGAATGCTTCTCTTATAAGATCAGAAATAAGACAAAGATGTCTGTTCTCACAACTTTCCTCTAACATGTTATCGGAGATTCTAGCTAGTGCAATAAGACAAGAAAAATAAAAGGCATACAAATTGGAAAGAAAGTAGTAAAATTGTGATCATATACAGGAGAATCAGTAGGTATGTAGAAAACTCTATGGAACCTAAAAAACATATTAAGTAAATTTGGTAATTATTCAGAATACAAGGTTGACATATAAAAATTAGTTATAGTTCCAAGTATTAGCAACAAAAAAATTTTAAATAAAATTTTAAAAACAAATACCATTTATAATAACAATTTTTAAAAATTAGATATCTAGGAATAAATCTAATAAAAAATGTTCAAGAGCTCCACACTGAAAGTTATAAAGCACTGCTTAGAACAACTAACGACTTAAATATGTGGAGATAAACATTGGTTCATGGATTCAAAAAGGCAATAGGGTTAGGTATCGATACCCCCAAATTGATCTATAAATATGAAGATATCCCAATCAAATCCTGACAAGTGATTCTAAAATGTATGTGGGAGGTAAAAGTCTTAGAATGGCCGAAACAAACAATCTTGAAAAACAAAAACAATGTTGGAAGATTTACACTATCTGATTTCAAGGCTCACTAAACAGCTACTGTAATCAAAACAGTGTGATATTGGCATTACATAGACAAATCAATAAATAGAACAGAGTTCAGAAATAGACACACACATAGGGTATTCAATTGGATTTTTTTTTACCAAAGTATCAGCTCAGTTCAATGAGGAAAGTTTTCAACGAATGGTGCTGACACACTGGATATCCATGTGGAAAAATGAAGATAAAAAGAACCCTTACAAATTAACAGTAAAAAACAAATAATCCAATTTAAATGGGCAAAAGACTTGAATAAATGTCACAAAAGTAAATATACAAGCGGCCAATACAAAGAAAGTCTCAACATGATCAGTCATCAGAGAAATACAAATAAAATCATGAGACCCTTAAAATACCTCTCACAAAAACCAACTCGAAATGTAAAACACAAAATTATAAAACCTGTAAAAGATAAGAGGAGAAAACCTAGATGCAGTAATGCCTTTTTAGTTAAATACTAATGACACAATCAATGAAATAATTGAAAAGCTATACTCCATTCAAATTAAAAACTTCTGCTCTGCAAAAAAACAAACATCAAGAGAATAAGAAAACAAGCTACAGATAGAGAAAATATTTGCATAAGACACATCTGATAAAGGACTGTTATCCAAAATATGTAAAGAACTCTTGAAACTCAACAATAAGAAAAGAACTTTAAAAATGGGCCAAACATCTTAACAGCACATCACCAAAGATATACAGATGGCAAATATGCATATGAAAAGATGGTCCGTGTCATACATAGGTCATCAAGAAAATGAAAATTAAAACAACAATGAGATACTACTACACACATATTAGAAAGGCCAAAATCCAGAACACTGACCACACCAAATGCTGGTGAGGATGTGAAGCAACTGGAACACTCACCAATTGCTGGTGGGAATGCAAAATGGTACAGTGCTTTGGAAGACAGTTTGGTGATTTCTTATAAAACTCAACATACTCTTACCATAGGATCCAGCAGTTGCACTCTTTGGTATTTATACAAAGCAGCTGAAAACTCATAGCCACACAAAAACTAGCACACAGATGTTTATAGCAGCTTTATTCATGATTGCCAAAACTTGGAAGCAACCAAGATGTCCTTCAGCAGATGAATAAACAAACTGTGATTCATCCAGACGATAGAATACTATTCACTGCTAAAAAGAAAAGACTATAAAGCCATGAAAAGACATGGAGGAATCTTAAATGTATATTAGCAGTAAAAGGAGCCAATGTGAAAAGGCTACATACTGTATAATTCCACTACATGACATTATGGAGACAGTAAAAAGATTAGAGGTTACTAGGGATGGGGCTGGGGAAAGAAGAATAGGCAGAGCACAGAGGATTTTTTAAAGCAGTAAAAATACTCTGCATGATACAACGATGATGGATATACGTCATTATACATTTGTCCAAACCCATAGAATGTCCAACACCAAGAGCGAATCCTCAGGTAAACTATGAATTATGATGTGTCAATGCAGGTTCATCTTTGGCTAAAGAAAAAAAAAAGAACCATTCTGTCTTTTCAAGTTTTTATGGAGGCTTCATTATATAGGCATGATGAAGAAATCACTGGTCATTGGCAATCTATTCAATCACCAGCCCCTCTTCCCTCTCTACAGATGGGGGAGTGAGGACTGAAAGTTCCAATCCTCTAATCACATGGTTGGTTCTCAAGCCCCTATCCTTAGGTGCTTTCCAAAAGTCACCTCATTAGCATAAACTTAGGGGTGGTTGAAAGGGATTTGTTATGAATATCAAGACACCTTTATTGCTCTTATCACTTAGGAAATTCCAAGGGTTTGAGGAGTTCTGTGCCAGAAACAAGGACAAAGACCAGAAATATATTTATTCTAAATCACAATGTCACATACAATATTCCTGAAACTGTATGCAGAATATTGTGTGCATATATAAACATATGTAAATATACATGTACATATACACATAATATGTATGCAGAATATTGTGTGCATATATAAACATATGTAAATATACATGTACATATACACATAATATATATGCTTGGAGTTGGGGAGGGAGGGGTGTCCTTGCCTTTTATCAGATTTCCAAAGAGGCTTGTGATCTTTTTGAAAGACGTTTAGAATAATCTAGACTCAATAATCGCTCCTTTGGCAATTTCCCACAACTTCAACCCCTTCCTATATTCCAGCCACTCTCATACTAGTTGCTTAACCTCACTAAGGTCCTCCTCCCTAAAATGAGATAATAAACTAATAAAATTTATCACACAGGATTGTTGTGAGAATTGAATGACATAATTATATAAGGAATTAGATGTACACCTAGTATATCTGCATATTAGTAATAAAAGAAGCCAATCTGAAAAGGCTACTAAAGGCTACTTTTTACTACTAAAACAAACAAATATAATTGACTGAGGGTCAGTTTTTTCTGTAAAGGGCCAGAGAGCCCACACCATTCCCTGAAGAAACATTCTTTCATGCCTATACCTCCTGCCTCTTACCACTTCTGACTCCAATATCTCTCTTCACTTCTCATTCCCAGGGTCTCTAACTGCCTGTAGGGAAACTTCACTTGAATGTTCTTTGAAAAACACATCAAAAATGGAAATAATCATTTCTCTTATCAACAGAACAGCTCTCACCAAATCTAACAGGTCAAACCGTTTGACATTCTCCAAACATGTCAGCATCCCCACGCTCTTCTACTTCCTCCCAGGCAATTACTTCTGCTCTCCTTCCACCATCCACCTCTCAAGCAGCTGTTGAACTCTTACTTATCCTTCAAGACCCAGGTCAAATGACACCACTTCTCAGGGATGTTTCCCAACTTGCACCCCACTACCAGCAGCAGCAGCAACCTTGGGAGATGGATTGTGCCTTTTGCACATGTATGTTATACTTTCCTTTATGGTATGTGTTATTGTTATTTTTGTACATGTCTACCTCCCCCACTGGAATGGGAGCTCCGTGAGGGCAGTATTTTTAAAGTCAATGTTAATGCAGAAATTAATCCAAATTAATGAAAAGTTAATATAACAGGACTAATATTACAGAGAGGCAATTGAGATAAGTCATGCAAGTTCTAGGTCGAATCCTGTCTTAATTTAAAATTCTGTTCATTGTAGCTTTTTTTTTTTTGCAGTAATGCTGATTTTTAAAATATTATATTAAAATATTGTTTACCTTTATTACTGAGTTTGTCAGTGACCTTTTAAATTTGTACCCAAGGTGAGTGCCTCACTCTCCTCACCCTTGTCCTAGTCCTGAATTAATTAATAACCAACAGCTGTGGGATTCAAATCTGGGTTTCTCTGATTCCAAAGCCATACTTCTTCTAAAAGTCAAAAAGACAAGACAGTATTAAACCTCTCAAGGAGTTCATAGTCTGATAGCAGATAGTGACAAGTACATGGACAGTTACAATAGAAGTGATGTCTGTATCTGTGACAAGGGACAGCGTACATTAAGAGTGAGTAGCTAACCTTGCCTGAGCCCATGAGGGAAGAATCCACAAAAGAGGAAAGTCTTGAACTTAAAACATTTCCCTGATATGGGCTGTCCCATTCCTCTGAGAAGACAGCAGCAGCTACGGTGAATTTTGTACTTTTTATCTCTCTACAAACTATATTATAATGATCTTTTACCTTGTGTTTCTCATTAGAGTCTGAGCTCCTTAGAGACAAGGCTGGGTGACACACAGCAGATGTTCAGTAAGTGGGGGTGGAATGTATGAGTGAGTAGACTAGTGAATGAATGGCATTGCCTACAATACTGCAACCTCCCCATTCAGTGCATACTAACAGAGGAGCAAGGCTCCAAGCACCAGGGCACTGCACAGGGACATTTGTGAACAGACAACAGGGGCAAGCACACCAACCTCTTTCCTGAGAGGCCTTCTGATCCCAGGGGCCACGTCTGGGGGCTGGGATGCCTCGGCATATACACACACATGGGCCCATACAACGCTGCCTTTGAGTAGTACATGGAATGTGCCTCTGGAATGTATATGCTATAAAGAGCCTCCAGTGTCCACTGGGCAAGTAGATGGCACCAGCCTGGGAAAAGCCTAGTTCTATGTCCACAGCAATAAAAATACCATCCACAGCCACAACGAGCAGGGCTGGAGACACACCAAGGGAGGAAGCGGCACATGATGAGGACTGAAATGAACAAGAAGCCACAGTCAGATCAGAGTACAGCAGAGGACAAATGCAGGAGCTACCACTCTTTTCTTGAAGAAGGCAGCTCAATTCTGAAGAAAGTCTGACGTTCCGTGTTATAAATGTGACTTGAGCAACTAGTTCACTTTCCTCTATTAAATGAGAGTGAAATTTCCCACTTGGTTATGAGGATTAAGAGTTTAGATATGAAAATTACTCCTCCACTGCTTGACACAGAGTAGATGCCCAATTAATATTATTTCGATTCGGGGTCCACCTTCTCAACCAGATTATGAAAGTATGGCTCTAATCTAATTGTCATCAGGGGTTCATCAGAGCCGAAAGTGATAGCTACAAGGGAAAATAGAGCAAAAACCACTTCTGCTTCTCTCCGGTAGAGTCCCAGGACAAGACCAGCCAGGCCATTTATTGACTGCCACCTTCTGCAG
>NW_011888884.1:2038136-2056006 GCF_000151845.1 Pteropus vampyrus | reverse complement strand
TTGTCTTCATCCCTGCCTTATCCTGTTGCCCTCACTCTCTTAAAGGTTTGTCTTCTGAGAGCATCCCCTCAATAAATCGTGTGCAAAACTATCCCCATCTCAGACTCTGCGTCAAGCAACCTGACCCAAGACAGTCCCAGGAATGAGTGAGAATGTGTTTTAATTATGAAAAAAGGGAAGGACATTTCAGTAAGAGGGGATGCCTTCAACAACAACAAAAAAAACTATTAAGCACCTGCTTTGTGTCAGGCACAGCAGTATGTACTGAGAGAGAATAAGCAATCAAAAACGTTCCCAGCTTCAAGAAGAAGGAGGGGCTCACGGAGTTCCGTCAGAACAGAGGGGTTCTGTGAAGTGAAACATAATCAGGACTGCACTTGAGGAAGATGCCCCTTGTCCTAGCAGGATCATGAGCGATTAACTGGATTGAAAGAGGGAGAGACTAGAGGCAGGGAAATTGGATGTAAGATGGTGTTATCATCTAAAAGACTGAATTATGGACACGGAAGGAAAAGGAGCAGAACATTAGAGAAAAAACAAGCAGTATCTGAAAATATGACACTTATTAACAACACTTTCCAAACATTAATGTAATCTGTTCCTGTTGACTTTCCCTCTCTCCAATGAGTGTTTCTTCCAGGGCTCAGGGATATAAATCCAATTCATCTGGGAGCCCCGAGTGCCAGACCCTGTGCTGGACACTGGTCCCTACCCTCAAAGCACCACGGTCTGGTGGACAAGACCACGGGACAGTTGCCTCAAGGACTCAAAGACAAACCAGCAATAACCTTTTCTTTTTAATGTCAGTCCTCCCTTGGCCCGTTAGTAATATTTCTCCTTTAATGGACTCTAATCCAATGTGTCATTGATGAATAGTGTCATGTGGGCAAGACCAGAGAGTCCTGATAATCCAGTGTTTTTATAAAGGCTGCTGCGGTTTAAAAAGACCATGGACTCCCACATCAGAAAGACCTGGGATCAAAGCTCAGCTCTGCCTCTCACTGGCTATCAGCCCCGGGCATATAGTTTAACCTCTGTGAGCCTCATTTCTCACCAAAAAATGGAAAACTATAATATATATATTTAAAATTGAGAGAATTCAATAGGACATGAGAAATAAAGTACTTAGGATAGTACCTGGTAGATGTTCAATAAGCGGTAGGTATTTTATTATCATTTTTTTAAATCCTTCCTCAGTCATTCCCAGACACGGACCTGGCTTCCTCATCTGGCCTTTCATCTCCTGATTTGCCAATCACTGTATCACTTAAAGGGCTACTGTCGAAAATAGATGTCATCATGTGCCATAAGTGCGGGTATATGGTTTTGGGACAATTTGTGGCTCAGGCGGATCAAGTGGCATCTGAAAAAATGCATAGGAAATATGTATCCTGGCACACTATTCTGAGAAGTGAGCCTTGTTCCCTCCACCACTTTACTTTCAAAGCAAGGAGGTGCCATCTGTCCATGTTCCACATACCTGGGATGCCAGAGAGACACAGCCAGTGGGTGGGGCCCCACACTGGGCCTAGTGTCTCAGCTGTATCGAAAGGCCAGGAACTTGAGGGCTATGAAAGTGATCACCTTCCCATTGCCTTGCAAGGCTGCTTCCGGGCCTCCTGCAAGGAGAGACAGAAACTGAGAAGGCCATAGCTGCAGCCCCGACTCCCATCAGGATTCTAAGATCTGAGACTCAAAAGTCTCTGCTAGGTTAGTTCTAAGGAAATGGGCATCTGAACTCCCATGGGCCATGCCCCGCGGCCCCAGAAGATCCTTGGGGTTGCTTTCACCACCATTAACGGAACAGGCCAGAGGATGAAGTAGTGAGGTCCCCATTCTGACAGGAACATAAACACTTCCTGGAATATTACATTCTGAGAGACGATCTCTTTCTTCTGAAAGAGCTGATGTTCTAGGGCCTCCTGATGCTGCATGAGGAGAGTCTCTGAAGCACCACAGTTGGGGGCAGGCCCAACCCTATGTTCCACTGACCATCACTCCAGCAAACTGCTCTTCATTATCTCAGGGCTGGCTGGTTTGGGGCAAACATTTTGATGCTGAGTAGGCTGGCGAAAAAAAAACTGCACATTCAGAGAACAAGCTCACAATCTCAGATGTTTACTTACACCTGAGCAAGCACACCAAAACTGGGTACAAGGTGGTGTCAGGCGGCAGAAGGAGTGAGAGCGGAGAACCGTGGTCCTTCTCCTGGTCTCGGCCCTGACACCAGGCCTATCTCTAGCCCTCTTTGGGCATTTCTTTCCTCTGCCATAAAATAAGGCAATTGGACTTGATTACTTTAAACCTAACTTCCATTATGTGAGCCCATCCTCACTATGTTCTCCACATCAGCACATACCACATTATGATTTGTCATATCCACAAATCATCTGCACTGTTCATATAATATACTGGGCTAAAACAGCCTCATTTCCTAACTTTTTTTCTTCCTTGAAATTGATTTTAAAAGGAAACTAGATAGAATTACCATGAATGGAAACCACAATCACTTGCCAGAACAGAAGGCAGCCATAAAAGAAAATACAATGAAAACAGAACAATGCTTTTAATTATCTCTGGGAAATGCTGCCTATAGAGTCCTGGCTCCCTGAGGTCTGCTCTCTGTTTCTGAAGCAAGGAGATTAGTAAGCGGTAAAGAGGTGTTAAGGACAGTCCAGCACCCATCTGAGAATTTCCCCTAATCAAAAAAATTGAAAAGAGAAAAAAGATTAACAGAGAACTTCTCACCATAGGACTCAGTATCTCAATATTTCTATGGTTTAGAAAACAATTGATAATTGTTAAGGTCTTCTCCCACACTGATATTCCATTTGGGTCCTACTATCGAGAAAGGATGATCACAATTAATAGAGAATTTGAGTTGCAGCCCATTCGACGAGAAATGACATTCAATATCCGAACGGAAATGCTGTCAGAACGTTTTCCAATTAGAAAGACCTCGAACATGCATTAATGAAATAGAAATGACTTGTGATCTGCCTAGTCATCATTTATTTCAAATAAACACTTCTAAATGGCTTGGCAGTGCCTAAAAAATCGTTCATCCTCATAATTTAAAAATGCCACTCCCCCAAAATCTTGTTTACACTATCAATTTGCTTAACAAGGCATTTTGTCAGGCTGTGTGCAAAGATAAATTTAACCAGAGTTTATGTCATCAAATTAACACAACTTCAAATTAGTGAAGTCCAGATGAATCATGACATCAGAGAGATTATTACAAAAACAAAATGCCAGCGGACGTTTTGGCTGCATGTTCATTATGATGAATTTGCTGGATTCGCACTGCAAAGCCTTCATTTTAGGACTCCTCAAGGCATTTATTTCTTTGGAATCATTTAAATGTGATATTTGTCTTATTTAGACAGATATAAAATGAAGGAGAGCAAAGCCCCTGAAATATAGCTTAGTGATCTTAGAAGAATTGCTATGTCTATATTATGGCAGAATATTCACTAACTTAAGTTTTTTCCTTCCTAATTTTTTACTTTTTTGCCTTTGCTAATTCTTTATATGATCTTAGGCAAGTTTCCTTCTCTTTCTGGAATTAATTTCCCAAATTTAAAAAGGAAGGGGAGGATATTGGACTAGAGCAGGAAATCGGCAAACTTTTTCTGTAAACGGCCAGATAATAAATATTTTCAGCTTCATATGCCATATGGTCTCTGTTGCAACTACTCACTCAGTCTTCCTAGCAAGAAAGCAGCCACAGGCAATATGTAAACAAATGAGCATGGCTGTGTCTCAATAAAACTTTATTTACAAAAAGGTGGTGGACCAAATTTGACCCACTGGCCTGTAGTTTGCTGTTCCTACACTAGAGGATCTCTAACTTCCAGTCCCAATATTGTCTTTACCTTGAAGGGAAGGAAGTTACCTAAGGTCTGTCATTTGACAGAGCCAGGAATAAAACCTGGGTCTCTGAATTTTCGGTTCAGGGATCATTCCTCCTTTGCTGCCTGTCTAATCAATCAAGAAACCTGTAGCTAAAAGACAAAGCATCAAGTGCCTTCACAGAGAATAGGAAGAATTTCTGTTGCTATTTCAGGCATAATTACTTTAAAATTATTTAGTGTGTCATTCGGTTCCATGATTAAGGTAGCATTAACTTTGTAACTGCCAAGAAATGTGTCGGACAGGAGAGGAAAAATCAAGAAGGCTGGGTGGGAACAGGCGAGCCGATATGGATATTACAGTCCCACAGTGAAAGGAAACGATTTCTTCTTCACCTCACATGCGCACAGTTATACAGTTTATAGCAAAGCACTTTCATATCTGTTACTTGACTTCACCTTCGCAACATCTTATGAGGTGGGATTCATTACACATGTTTATGGCTAAGGAAACTGAAACTCTGAGTAACTACAGTCCCTTGATAAGTGACGGCAGAGGCAGGAAACAAGTATCTAAGCCATAGTTGCATTCATTTGTTCATCTAGATGACAAATATTTGCCGGGCAATTAACAAGGCAGGGGATAGGCAGTTTTTAAAAAGGTGATATTGTCCTTGCCCTCATGGAGCTTACAGTCCAGTGGGGGTAAAAGACGGTGGACAGAAAAAGAAACAATTAACTGAGTCGGTACGAACGCAAGAGGTGCTAAGAAGAAAACAAATGGGGTGGGTGCAGTGACAGACAACTGGGGTTGGGGAGCTTCCTCAGGATGGAGGTCAGGAGAGGCCTCTGAAAGAGAGTTTGTAGCTGAACCTGGAAGGATGAGAGAGGCCATGTAAAGAGGAGAACTTGGTTGGGTTAAGGAAGTGTAAGAACAAGCCTGGGGCTTGAAGTCAAAGAACCAGAGTCCAAGGAATTACTCACTAACTGTAAAGTAAACCCCATCCATTTCTTGAGGATGCGAAAAACAAGCGCTTAAGACTGAGGTCCAGGGTCAAAAATCTGCTCTGGCCACGGAATCTAACCTCTCTGGGCCTCGGTTTTTCTCATCGTCAGTGGGGCTGATGTTGCCCATCTGGTAAAGATCTTTTAAAGATTAAATGAGACAATGCTGGGAAAATACCGAGGACAGTGCCTGGCTCATAATAAGTACTCAATAAATAGTGGTTCTTAATAAAATTTCTTTTGAGATTCTACAGACACTAAGATGCTATTTAATTAATTCATTAAGCTTCTCTAGGGAGGTCCACAAGAGCACAATGGTGCAGGTGAGTGGAAGTAAGGTTCAGAAAGGGAAGGAGAAGGGAGAAAAGGTGATATAATTCATTAAACAACGTCTCTATGAAGCCTAACTTTTGTGTTATCTGAGGGAAAATGCTTTCCATTCTGTTCTGTCTGTTTTGCGCTACTCTACCCTACCCTACCCACCCTACCTATCCTATCCATTAAAATTCAAAGTCCCCAAAATGCAATGTACTTAACCAAGTGTTTCTATCCTTCCAGCCCAATGAGACACCAGAATTGTAGATTTTGAACCAAGCTGATTTGTGTTTGAATTTGGACTCTGCCACTTCCCATTTGTTTGACCTCCAAGCTGGTCATTTCAGTTCTCTGAGCCTTAGAGTCCTTTATAGAATGAGTAAAATAACACAGAACCACAGGGAGATGAGGTGCTTGGCTTGACTGACTGAAGTCACCTGATGGAGACCGGGAAAGATGGATGGAGCCTGGAGCCTTTGGGACAGGGATCCCTCCTTGCTAGCTTAGATGACTGCAGTATTTAATGTGAACAGAAGCATAGCCTCCTCCATCAGAGACCTCAGCTCCTGAGGGACAAGGACCTGTAGAACAGAATTAGGTCTCTGATATTTCATCAGAATGACAGCAAGAGGTCAGGTAAACTTTAGTCTATGGAATCTCCCAGACCTGAGTTCTAATCCTGACTTGTTTATGATCAATGTGACTTTGAACAAGAGCAAAATTTATTCTCCATCTGGGAAACAGGACTGTGAGGATAATGAAAGTATTCACCTAATACGGCACGGGCAGAGAGTTTAAATTATTAAAAGGTCCCTTTTCTCTTTCAAATCCTTACGACAGTCCGTGCTTATTGAGCGCTTACTGGATACCAGACCCTGTGCTTAATGCCTCACAGGACAATCTCATTAAACTTCTCTACAACCCATCTATGAGGTAGATACCATTATCGTCATCCCAGTTTTCAGTTAAGGTAACTGAGTCATAAGATGGTCAAGTAACTTGCTCCTGGCCTTAAACCCAGTGAAAAGAGGAGCGAAGCCTGAACCCCAGCAGTCTGACTGCATCCCCGAAAAGTGCTGGTAATTTTATCCCACAGACAATGGACCTGGGGGTGCGAGTTGTAGAATGTCACAGGGGAAGTGAATCCTTGTGTAGATGCTCCTTTGGACACCATTTGGTGACCACCTGGGAAAGCTGTACACCAGGGCTCCTCAAAGTGTGGTCCCCCCACCAACAGCATCAACACCACCTGGTTAGGGGCTGGTTAGAAATCGCATTCTCATGCCCCACCCAGACCTACTGAGTCAGAGTCTCTGGACTCAGGGCCCAGGAATCTGTGCTGGCAAGTTCTCCAGGTGATTCTGGTGCCACTAACATTGAGAACTTCAGCTGCATACAGGATCTCCGTGCAACCAGTGGCAACTCACACTGCTGGCTAGCCGGAGACTGGGAAAATCAGACATGGAAAAGGAATGCATCTTCCTCCAAGATTCGGATTCCCCCGTGGAATGGGAAATTGAACCCAGAAAGCTTCACTTCAGCTTCCATTCCCACGATGAGGAACTCATCCATCTTCTGCACTGAGAATGAATACAGGCTGAAACTGTAGGCAAATTAACAGAATGTTCTACGGCAAAGCCATTTCTGTCCTAGGAACCCGTGGCCTTCTTTTCCTCACCCCCCACTATACTGTCAGTTCATTAGAGAAATTCTATCTCTGAGCAATTAGTGAATCTAAACTTTCCAACAAAGCAGGGCTTGCTTTTCTCTTTGTGGTTCTTTATTGTCCGTTTGCGTGCATTCTCACAGTAGATATTGAAAACAAAAGTACTTTTCTCAGTTTCCATCTTGGCAGTCCTTTTGCTTTTGAGTTGGTTGACTGCCTTGGGACTGATGCTACAAAGTATGGATTACAGATGCCTGGAGAAAATTTATTAACTCCAAGGGAGAAAAAAAGTTGTGAAATAAAGTAGTTATTTAAATCCAACTCTACTACAAATAACGTCTTGCCTTGTTTTTCTTAAATTGACCTTAAATATGTGGTCAAAAAATATCTGACTTCATTTTATTTTGAAAACATCTTAACATTGCAAAGCAATGGCCCATAATCCCAGCACACTAATGTAATTATTTCCATTTTTGTTCCATTTCAGGCTTTATTTTGATATTCATATACAATTTTGCACAGTGGTAATCACACCGTAGAAGAGATATTTAAGACTTGCTTTTTTCTTGGTTAAAGTTTCAGCAAAAGTAAGTATCTGTGTTATCTTCATGATAATCATTTTATATTTCTGGACAATGGACCCAGGAGTTGGCATGCCACTTAAGCATGCGACAGGGAGTCAGGAAGTATTTACTGAGCTCCTACTATATGTCAGATGCAATTCCAGGCCCCCGGGAATCTCTCAATAAACAAGGCAAAGTCCCTGCTCTCAAGATTGCTGCAGCGTACCACTCCAGGAGATGCCATTTTGGCCCTTGTCTACGTGAATGACACCCCTGGAATGCAGTGCACGCACAGCCTGTGTGGTTCACGCAGGGGACCTGCTTCCTTGGGGCAGATTCCTTCAGTTCCTTTAAGGGGCAGGTGAATGGAACTAAGGGACAGGAGCAGGCCTAGAGACACACACATCTTCATGGCCAATGCTACATACTACCATACTGTTCTTACAAGGCATTATACCAATTTTCACTGCTACTAGAAGACAGCAAATGTGTCATTTTCAACAAACTCATCAGGTTTGAGGGTTAACATTTTTTTTTCAAACATTTGCATATTCAGTTAGTTTACAATAGTCCCTGAGAGAAGCTATGGATTTCAGTATGCATGCTCCCTGGTGATCTTATTCTTCCTTCAGATACATCCTTTAGTATCTAAGATGATGCTGTCAGACCAAAGTCAGAGTTAAAATGAGACATTGATGTGTTCGAATGGTCTTCCTAGAGCTAAAGACTTCAGAAGGAGGCTTTTCCGCCAGGATTTAAGTTCTCTCTATGGGACAATCTGGACCCTCGTGTTGGGCATGAGAAGGAAGGAGAATGAGTGAAGAGCCTCCTCCAACAACTCCCACCATCAACTCCTCCCCAGCTCTGAGAGGCAGCACACTGCTCCGTGGGACCTGGCTCTCTCCTCTCTCATCACTGGCCTTTCCATGACCTTTCCCATGTCCCCAGTTGCTCCTGCCCCCAGCCTAGACACTTCCTCCTTGGCCGGGTCTTTCCTGACCCTGCCTGTTAGACAGGGCTGGGTGCTCCCCACACCTCCTCCCCTGCCGGGGCAGGCAGGCCTCGACTGAGGCCCTTTGCTCTAGCGTGAACTTGCCTTTTCACCTCAGTCTTCCCTATCAGACCATGGAGGCCAGGACCTGTCTTTGGTCTCCTAGTGTCCCCAGCAATAACAAAAGCCTGGCTCATGATAGGCGCTCAACAGATGTTTGCATGGCCCAATGAAGCAAAAGGGCCAGAAAGAGGATAAATATTCTGGCTGTTAATAAAAGATAAGAAGCCACAGTCACCAGGTTGATGTGATCCTCGGCACTCTGGCCCTTCAGGAATCCCTGGTGATTTCAAGATTCCTGTTTTCCTTCCCTTCAGAAGTTCAGGGACATTAGCTGGTCTTGTGTATTTTTCCCATATAATCTCAATCGCTCTTTTCTTTTTATTTTCAGTTATCTCAAATTCAGACTCTGCTGCTGCTCCCTAAAGTTCTTCGAGTTACATTATTTTGTCCCATTTTTAATACTTGAATCCCTATTTCAAGATAGAAAAAGCATGTTTCATTGATCTTGTGCTTCAAAATGAAAGAAATAAAAAACAATCTCATATGAAAAATAAAAAATAATCTCATATTTCATGAGCACTTTGCAGTAATACTCTCTTCTCAATCCTTAAAAGAAACCCGAAGCGGTGGATAGTATTATTATCCCATTTTACAGGTAGAGAAGTGAGCCTCAGAGAGGTTAAGCTACCTGTCTGAAGTCACACAGCCAGTAAACGGCAGGTAGGATTTAAACCTGGGCAGGCTCTGTTCTGAGACATGGGCTTTTTCCTCTGTAATCTTGCTGCTGTCAATACCAAATGCCTAATGTATGCCAGAAAACTGATTTGTCCTCCTAGCTTGGCCACTTACTTCCATGAGAATACTCTTCTTGTGGCATGTTGTCCTGCTTATTAGCAAACAGAAGTAAATGCTAACGCTGTCCCAATGTCACAGGACTGTATAAAAGAGAAGCATGGGCCCCAAAGCCAAGCGGAAGAGATGGGGGTCTTTGATGTGTCCTTGTGCTGCTCATCGGAACGGTCAGCCACGGCATACTGTCCACTGTGAGAAGGCTCTGGGGGCCATGATACCCATACATCGCAGTGACTCTCGGGCTTGTAACATCTCTGTTCTTCATCACCGGGATCCACACACCTCAGGTGAGTCCCAAAACTGGTTTGGGAGCATGGCCTCTGGATTTGAGTTAGAAGGGTCTTAGAAAATAACCAGTCTTCTTATTTACCCACAAAGAAACTGAGACCCAAGGTTCTAGCTCCACTCCCACTCTGAACGTCAGTCTTCCCATCTTAGGCTCACTGCTCCCTGAGGCTCTTCCTAATCTAAACATCTGTGAGGCCAAGTGGCCCCATCGAGGCTCAAACCCAGCTGTTCAGGCTGCAAGTGCACTGCTAGAGCTCAGGGAACACAACTGAGACAATAAACAAAGATGAAGCTGAGAACGCTTCTTCTAAGGCAGAAAAGAGAAGGAACTACAGCCCATCTGGGGCCAGAGATTGCCCTCCTCTGTTATATGAAAGATAATGGATCAAGACAGGTTTCACTACACTTCCCACAAAAAGTCCAGTCCTTTGGACCAAGACACAAGGTGTTAGCCAAGGGTATCAAGTGTACACACAACAAAATGAAGGCTAAGCTTCAGGTGCCCAACTAAGTAACAGAGCTGGTACCCCAAATGGAGAGCAGCAAAACAAAAAACAAAAAAAAAACCACAGACAAAAAGGAGTTGATGTTTTACTAGCTGGCTACACTGTGTTAATTTTAACGACAATAATTTGAATAGGAAAATACAGGAGGAGGCCATTCATCAACTCTTAAATAATAAATTAAAGGTAAAGTGGTAGAAGTTGAATTGCACAGACCAGCTTTGACTATGGAGAGGAAAAAGAAATCAATCATGGAGCTCCCGCGCCTCCTAGTGGCAGAGCTGCATTACTGCAGGGGAGGATTCGTCACCTACTTGGAGCCATTAGCCCTATCCAGGATTCACTGACACATGGTCAACAGACATCAGCTGAAAGCCTTCCATGTACCAAGCTCTCAGATATTTGCCTTCATAGGTAGTTTCACTGATGCTCATGTTGAGTAACTATCTTTAGACCCATTTTATAGACAATAAAAGAGAAGTTTAAAAAGCTTAAATCACTTATTCGGAGTTACCAAGCTAATAAGGATTCCAACAAAGATCTGGGGAATTCCCAGTCCAGGGCTCCTTCCTCAACATCACACTGAGCACAAAGGGTTGAGGACACAGAGATGAATAAGATCCAGCCTCTGTTGGGCCATTTGATCTACCATGTTCACATATTTTAACTGGGCAGGCCAACTCATATTAAATAATCAGAACATAGAGTCCTAACGTTGTTTGCACAGAAGTAGAAACTGAGTGCAGTCAATGCCACCCCTCCAGGGTGCCCCTGACCAGAAGCCCGCGTGGAATGGGCAGCTGATGCCTGAAACTCTCTGCTCATTAGCAGGTATGGTTTGAACAACGGCCTCCCTTCAGCCTGATACCTGGATAAGAAATGAGGCCCTGGGTTGAGTAACTGTAAAAACAGACATCATTAACCAGCCTAAACCTTCAAACACTCCAAGTCAAGGCAGAGTCAAAAGAGAGTTAACAAGCCTTCCGATTTGTCTTTCACAGGGTTTGACAGGTCAGGTCAAGGAAGAGAAGAACCCTGTGGGAACCTGAGCAGAGAAAGTCAGGCTGTTATTTTGGCTTGTTGATATGAGTGACGAGTTAAGAAATGACGGTGGCCAAAGAAGACCTCAGCATCTATTTTTGCAAGGTACCAGAGTGCCATTTCTGTCTGACGCTGGTAGCAAACCAAACCATAAGACAGAAAAACAATCACAGATTTCTTCCAGGGCTAGCCTTTTACAGACATGTAGCTTACATTGTGGGGGGATTTTCCTTCTTCTTTTGTTGATGCTTATAAATACACTTTTATAAAAATAACGTCATACTTTACACACTATTGTGCAAACTCCTTTTTTTCACCCAAACTGTAAATAAGCTCTCATATACTTAAATATTCCTCTACTTCATTTTTTGATAATTGTCTAAAATTCTAACTTATAGATATCTAATTTTAAAATATATTTTTTAAATAGAAAGTGAAACTCATGGGGCTTCAAATTTTTATTAGAAAAACATTTTTGTAAAAATATTCAAAAAGCTAAATGCTGCTACAATTTCATTTTTTACATTTAAATCTGTATGTGGCATTTTTTCCAAATATTTAGCCAGTATCTCAGCATCCTTTATTCATGTAAGGTAGAGGTTAAGCATATGAACTTTGGAGTGCAGTCTGGGTTCTAATCCCAACTCTGCAATGTACTAACCGTGACTTCGAGCTGGGCAATGATTGCACCTAAACTGCACTCTCTTGTCTGGGATAAATGAATAATGATAGTCCATGCTTTCTAGGTCTCTCACAAGAAGTAAACAGACAATAGAAATGCTCGATAAATTTTAGTTAATTGTACTTTTCCCTATAAATTCAAAATACTACTTCTGTGCCGTTCTAGATCTGTACATATACCTGTCTTTTTCTGAAGCTTTTATTCTGTTCCATTGCTGTCTGATTACCCTTGCACCATTGGGACACTGTTTTAATTATTTTATGTTTATAATTGGTTTCAATAAAGCTGAGGTATGCATCTCCTCATTACTTTTTTTTAATCTTTCTTAGCTTTTCTCATATTTTTTCTCCCAAAGAATTTGAGACCATTTTTGTCAAGTTCAAAAGAACTTATAAGAATATCATAATTTTGTTAAAGCTATGGCTTTCTTTTTAATTTAAAACTTTCAGTCCAGAACTCACAAAATATCTCTTCATTAAATCCATTCCTCTTTTCATGCCTCTCAGTAACATAGTTTTCTTCATACAGGTGATGATTGAGTTCCGACGCTGGTCCACAAAGGTGTAATTAATCAACATGAGATATTGTTTAAGAAATACATTAAGGTATAAAAATATTTAAGTAATTATCACTAAAGTTGAAAGTACAATTGAATAAGGAAATTTAAAACTGCATGATGGTGCTTGACAAAAACAAGTCCATTTTTAGATCTTTTCTTAATTACCTAAGTCAATGGTTTCTGTGGTAAGCAGCATCTGACATGGCTCCCAGTGATCCCCTCTCCCGGTATCCACACCATGTGTCATCCCCTCCCCCTTAAGTGTTGGCTAGATCTAGTGATTTGCTTCTAATCAATAGAATATGGCAAAGTGATGGCATGTCATTTCCACGATTGGGTTACAAAACAATAATTTCCATCTTCCTGGTATTCTCTATTGCCTTCTTGGCTTGCATACTTTGATGAAGCAAAGTGCCATACTGGAAAGGCTCATGTGGCAAGGAATTGCAGTGGCCTCTGGCTAAGTCATAAGAAACTGAGGACCTCAATCCAACAGCATATGAGAGACTGAACCCTGCCAACAACCAAGTGAGTGATCTTAAAAGTAGATCCTTCCCCATTTGGGCCTTGAGATTTGACGACAGTCCCAGGGAACACCCTGACTGCATCCTTTTGAGAGATCCCAAAGCAGAGGACATGGGTAAGTCATGCCTTGACTCCTGACACAGAAAGTGACATAACAAGTGTGTATTGTTTTAAACTGCTAAACGTTACACAGCAATAGGTTACGTATTGTGGTCTCTAAAGCTACACAGGCCTCAAAATCACATGGGGAGTTTTTGTTTTTTATGTCATAATTTTAAAATGTTATTTTTTTAATTTTATAAGTAAAAACATCCAAATTATGTTTCAATTTTTCAAAAAAGCCCACTTTCTTCCTCAAAAATAACCGCTCTTTATCTATTTGGAGTATATCCCTCTGCATCATTTTTATATAATTACATATTATATAATGGTATCATTCTATACATATTGTTTATCAGCTCATTCTTTTCACATAACATTATGCCTTAGAGAATGTCCTATGTTGGCAAACGCAGATCTATTACATTATTCTTAACTGCATCAGAGTATTCCATAAAATGAATGAAGCATAATTCATTCAATTCTCTCCCTACCAAGAAACACTAAACTTGCTTCTAATGTTTTATATCATAAATAATAGTAAATATTTTTGGACATGTCTCTTTGTGCATGCATACAGATAAAGAATACATTTTTAGAGTTTAACAGATACAGTCAAACTGTTTTCCCAAAAGGCTGCAGCAGTAATCACTTACTGATGCAAATCAATAGTGTATATGTATTATATATTAATGATTATTAATATAATAGTGTATAATACAAATACACCCTGAACAATAATGAATATTTATAAGTCTTTGTTATTCTTGCCAATCTGATGGATGAAAAGCGTTATTTCACTTTTAATTATGTTTTATTACAATCTAATAACACTAAAAAAGCATGTGGGTTTCATTTTCCTGCACACAAGTGAATCATGGCCATAAGTACATGTCCTCCAGGACTTGGGGAGTTGTAAAATTTATGGCTAAAATAAAAAGAAGAGAGATTTTCCTGAGGTAATTCACATATGTTGGAAGATACAAAAAAAAATGAATCATTTTAAAAGATGGGTACAGAAGTAAACCACGGACAGAGGGAGGACATGGGGTGTTCAGCCAGGGACGAAGGAGCAATGACAAGCTCACAGGTGGAGGAGGGTGATATCGACCTTAGAAAGATATTTGTAAACTCAGGTGCTTGAAAATGCCTATATTTGTGTCTTGGGAGTACAGGTGTCCACACTGATGATCCTTGAACTGATTCCTCTGAAGTAATTATGTGCTCGAATAAAACCCAGCAAGAACTTTTTTGTTAATCATCTGAAAGGAAGATGAAAAAGAGGATTTCTTATCATAGCAGTTTTTCAAGATACACACTATTCTTCTCATTTTACAGATAGGGAAACTGAGGCTTAGAAAGATTAAGTAACTTTGCCCAGCTTTACAGAGTTAATAACTGGCAGAGCAGAGGCTTGAATCCACGGATGTCTAGTACCAATATCACTC
This sequence comes from Pteropus vampyrus, assembly GCF_000151845.1. NCBI lineage: Eukaryota > Metazoa > Chordata > Mammalia > Chiroptera > Pteropodidae > Pteropus > Pteropus vampyrus. The sequence goes on along the minus strand of NW_011888884.1, from coordinate 2,041,552 downwards.
TCATTGTTTCCACCAGGTCCTTCTGCCTCCAAACAGTCAGAAAAACTTGGCCCCAACACTGGTTTGCCATCGTCATTCTTATGGTGTTCTTGAGAATGCCACCTAAACACCTTGTATCTTGATTTCCTTCACTTTGGAAGAAAGGAGTAGAATCGGATAATCTATGGAGTTTCTCCAAATCTAACATTCTTGGACTCCATTTGCATGGCCTGGATTACAAAGTTCAATTAGGCCAGTACAGAGAAAAAGGGAAAGAAAACTTTCGTCTGGAGGCTAATTTAGCACAGCTAATGTGCCTTTTAGAGACACAGTTCCAGAAAGGTATTTCTTGCTCCTAAGGGAACAAGAAATCATAAATTTGGGAGCAGGAATCAGAGCAGGATAAAGGAGGCAACTCCAGGAGATTGTTCCAGAAAGCATAAAGTTTCAAGAAGCCTTTGACATTTGATGGGATGAAATATGGTTCAGAATCAAGCTTATGTAAGAAGAGAATGAGAGACGGGAGGACAAAAAGAAGTAGCTTTTTGAAAGTCTAATGCTAATTTAATTTACATTTGTCTTGATTAATCCAGTTTTTATCTATTGGGAACTGTTTTCTGGAGTAAATATGAAAACTCTCTCAGGCATAGTTGGAAATTAGAAATTAAGGATAAGAAAATGACACCATGCTTAGTGTGAGAAAAGGAAAGAGACAAATCTTTTTAATGTAACAATTTTTTTCGGTATAAAAATAACAAAAATGCATTACAGAAAACTTGAAACGGACAGAATTATTCTTTTTTAATCTCTTACAATCCTATCACTTCATCATACAGGTGTGTTTCCTTTTAGTTCTTTTCCTATGCACATTCTTAAAATCCAACCAGGATTCTATCATCTATGCAGTGCTTAGCTTATATTTTTAATTCAATATTATAAAAAGAGCGTTCCTCAAGACATTAGAAATTCTTCAAAAACAGAATTTTTAATGGCTACATGATATTCCACATTTTGGGTGTGCCATTATTGACTGAACCATTGTCCAGCTTGGGGACAAAAGACAGCAAACTGTGTGTCAAAGAACTGAGGGAAGCCAGGGACTCAGTGTTCTCGTTACCTGTTGCTGTATAACAAACTACCCCCAAAACTTCATGACTTAAAACAATCAACATTGATTTTATTCATGAATCTGCAGTTTGGGAAGGGCTTGGGAGTAGAGAGAGACATCTGCTGAATTGGGTGAGGGCTGGAAACACCCGAAGGCTCTCTCACTTAACGTCTGGCAATTGAAGCTGGCACTGCAGCACCTACACACGGCTTCTGGATTCCAAGAGGCTGTACTACCTTTTCAAACCTATGCTCAGACGTCATGTAGCATCTCTTAGGCCACATCCTATTAGTTAGCAGTGAATTACTAAAGGCTAGCCCGTATTCAAGGGGAGTGTAGACTCCACTTTTGATGGGTAAAGTGTCGAAAATAAAAAATTGTGCACCTGTTTTAGAACCACCGCATTTGGCTAATACCATAAAACCTTCACACTGGAGTCCTTTCCTGAAGTGATACTTCCCGGCCCAGAAGTGTGCATTCCTCTCCTGAGCCCAGGCAAACCTTTAGGCTTCCTGGAGGAGCAGACTTCATGGATGGGCCTGTCTTGGAGTCAACAGAGGTTCTTGAATCCAGAGTCACAAAGCAGGGAAGGTCCTGCCTCAGAGGTATAAACTTCTCCCTCTCTAGCCCCACACAGCCTGCTACCCTTCAAAGCTCCAGGGTTTTAGTTTCTACTCCTCCAGAAGCTTCTTCTAGTCCTATCATGTTAGGTTCCTGGGCCCCAAGTGCTAGTGCAGCCGTGACTGAACTTGAACCACAAGCTCACAGCCCCCACCATGCTGAGCACTCCTCTTCACTCAAGCAGACCTTCCCAGGGCCCTAGGCCTCACCACACCGATGGTCCAAATTGACTCTCAGGCCAACAGAGCTGTCTCCTGCAGCCTCTCCTCTCTTCTTGGCTACAGTGAGGCTGACTGAGTCAAGTCTGATTCCCCAGGACAGGCTCTGCATATGCAGTTCTTCCTTCTAGAACCTTCAGACTCTTACCCTAGCCAGCAATCCCTCCCGGGGACCTAGGCACAGTTCATATTCCTTCTGTGTCTCCTCTTCTTCCCTGAAAGCAGACAGGTGGACTAAGAACTCCCTCTGATTCAGAGTGGTTTCCTAGGGGAAAACAGCCATAGCCTTGGACTAGCTAGGATTCCCCACCCAGCACTCTTTACCTAAAGATTCCAGGCTTTGTGACGGCCCCAAGGTGTGGGTCCTGAAGGCAGCAGACTGGGGCCGGGGGAGTGACTAGCAGGTTCTGGAGGGGAAGTCACAACCCTGGGGGCAGGAGGCAGCTGGCCAGAGTAAGAAGGGAAATGGGGCAGGTAAAGTGAGGGGACATAGGCTGAAGGGAAAAGGAACAGAAACACTTTACATAGGAGATAAAATCTGAGGTGCACCCTGAAGGAAGAGTAGGAAATATCGCATCACATAACTACCTTTCATAATCCCCGTTTGTTTGTGATCAACTAAATCAGCTTTGAACAACGCTAACGGTCTTTGGTCTAACTCATTTTAAGGATTCCTCACCTCAAGAGAGGATAATTGTGAACTCCACCTTTTAAAAGCAAGCAATGTAACTGGCGATTCGAACTTATAAATTCATTAGCCATAGAAGATCTTTCCTAGTCCAAAAAAAAAAAAGGCATTTTATTTTCTCCGAGCAGCTGACATCACAAAACGACTCTTGATTGAATGTTACAGAAAGAAGACCCATTCCCTCGCACTTATATCTCTCAATTAAAAATAAAGTTTTACCCATTGATTTCTTTCTAAATGAAACCTTCGGAATATTATTTTTGGATAATTATATTTTAGATCAACTTCTTCATTCAGGAGCCTGGTAAAGCTTTTTTCTTTGAATCTAGATATCCTTTTTTTTTTTTTTTAATTTCAAGAGTTCAAGACCTCATGGTTTGGATTTCATTCCAAGTTCAGACTGCTCAGAAGCCCGATGGGATCACAACTTGGCAAAATATATCCCTATTCCTAAAATTAAGCAACTGTTACAAACATCTGAGCTTCCACACTGGTGCTGTTGGAAAGGGCACTTTCATATCACAAGTGGAGACTTCCTGCTGGGCTGTGGGTGGAGGGGGCGATCTGGAGAGGCAAACCCAGCTGAAACCCTTTTCATCCCCAGTGCCTTTTTTATCCACCCCCACCTCCCCCCAACACCACCTCCCCAGATTTGCTGGGCCTGTCATCTGAGACTAAGTCATATAGACGAATTCAAAGTTCCCTCAGGGACATGGGCAAGAAAAGACAACAAAACACATATTCTTCTCACCAAAATCTTTTCCCAGGCTCTGGGATATTGCCTGGCATACAGTAGGCAACC
>NW_011888884.1:2004531-2037326 GCF_000151845.1 Pteropus vampyrus | reverse complement strand
CCCATGGGAGGCCACTGGGAATTCTCAGCTCAGAGCAGCCCTCTTGGTCCTACTAGAAACCAAAGAAACGCAGGGACGGGGAGTATTGCAGGAAACCACGGAGGAGCTCGGGTGTAAACAAAACTCAGAAGAAATCTGAGAGTCCTGTGATGCTTCCACTCCACAAGCTCTTGCCAAGGTAGCTCTACCGTCTGCCCATCCCTCCAGGATCAGCCCTTGAGACCCTCTTCCACACTCCTGGGGCAGCTTGTTCCTGCTCCCTCCCCATGCTGTTTACCCGGGTCTTTGTGCTGTGGTGGTTGGGCGGGGAGGGGAGCAGGTACAATTTTGCCCAGGAAATCAGTGACCTGTATTCCAAAGTCCCAGTTCCCACGCTTATCAACTACTCTCCATCCCCAGGCCTCAGTTCTCCATTTGTAGTCCTACCCCGCTCAAAGAGAATGAACGAGAACGAGCTTTAATGGAATACCAAGTTCCACTAAAGTGGAAGAAATCCTCCTCCAGCTCAGAACGTTTTTGTACTTGATTTTAAGTCAACTGCCTAATGCAAAGATGGCTATTTCCATGGGCCCACAGTGTGGGCACTTGGCAAAGACCACGGTTGTAGAGACCACAGAATTTTCCAGAAGAGTAGTTCTGGAACATGGAGCTCACCAGATGCTTTCCATTCAGTTCATGATCAATACCATGTAAGCCTCACGACAAGGAGGTGATGAATAGACAGACCCAGGTTGCTTCAGCCAGGTCCCTTAGAACTTAAGTAGCTGTCCCATCTTCCACTGCCAAGGACCTTATGTGGAGAGTGAACCCCTCCTTCCTGAGACAGAGATGGGCCAAAGGCAGATCTGCAGAGGGAGGTGGGCCGCCGTGCAAGCAGGACAGCGGTGCCTGAGAACAACCAGGCACTGTTCACCCCCTGGGGTCTGGCACGGCTGGGGCTGAGTGGGCCGCGAAGTGGGCTGGAGGCTCTGGCAGCACAGGGGGCGGGCAGCCTCTGTGGCGGGGAGGGGAGCAGGGAGTTCTGTGCGACAGCTGGGCTTACAATGTGGGCATTGTTCCCTCCCTGCCGTACATCTGTTCCCCTAAGGGTGGAGGGCAAAGAAGAACTGAGATGGGAGCATCTGCCAGGGCCCAGGGAGGGAGCTGTGCACTGCCCATCCAGAAGAAAGGGAAACACTCCCGTGGCGGCCCACCCATAAGCCAACCTGACAAAGGTCAGAGACACAGCGGAAAAGTACTGACTCCCTCTGCCACAGCCCTCTACCCACCCCAGTCTCTTTGATTCTTTCTCTTATTTCAGTCATTTCATACCATGCTGTGCTTTGCCTGCTGCTGTAATTTTTTTTACTTTTTACTATCTAAGCATTTCTTTTGCACGCTTCAGAATGTCCCTAAGTACCTTCTTACAGCATATTATATCTATTATATTGACTTTTAAAATCATAAAATTCAATTCAGGTGAGTTTGCCTTCCAACCTGCACATACTCATGATGTCGCTGATGATTCTATCTTCTGAATGAATTGATGATATGGATCAATCAGAATAAAAACGTCTATCCTCTTTCAGCTGACACTAATTCACCTGAGTATGCTACACGCTAATATTTACATGGTATCTTGTTAATCCTCATTAAAATCCTATGAGGCATGAAATAGTATAAATCAAGTTTACAGGTAAGAAAACCATAGGTCAATAACATGGAGTAATCTTCCCAAGTTCACTCAGGTAGTGGATGAAAAACAATCCCAGGTCTCTGACTCTAAATCCAGTGTTCCTGCCATGGAGCCGGCCTTCCCAGGTCATCCAATAAGCCTATTCTGGGGGATCTGTGCTGAGGAACGGTACCTTTCCATTTTAAAATCAAAAATAAAAAGTGTGCATTGTTGACAATGATACGAAAAATTGGAAGCAATCTAAATATCCAATGATAGAAGAATAATTAAGCAAACTGAGGCAAACCACTGGAAACAATTTCAACCATTAGAAATGAAAATTTTATAGATTACAGCAACACAGAGACTTTTCATAACTCAAAAGCTGTATATTATGAACACGATTGTGCAAAAGTGTACCTATGTGAATTAAGGACAGTCAGGAAAATGAAAGCACTATTTACAGAAAAGTAGAATTCTGGGTAAATTTTTCTTTACAAGTATTTTTTAGTGCCACTATTATGTCCTAACAGTAGGTGGGCTTACAAGATCCCTGCTGAATTTTTAAAGCCAAATGCATGTGCTTTCCCAAAGAATCTGTCATCTTATCCCAAACTATCTATGTGCTGATTCAAATAAATTCAATTTTGCTTTTCAGAAATAAATGTAAAATGAAAACTTTCCTTAAACTAAGATTTTTTTCTACTTCCATACGAGATTTTTTATATTTTATCACTTGTTCTTTGAAGGAATCTTAGAATATATCAAAATCAGACCAATATCTGTAATCACCCCTGGTTTTGAATGTATTAATTGTGCTGTAACAACCGTGTGGCATTCAACCACTCTGAGGAAAGAGAACAACAGAAAGCAACAGGGACCTTGCCGTAGCTTTGCAGCAGCCAGGGGCCTCCTAAGGAAAGGTGCCTAGTAAGTCACAGGGTCACTTTCAATGCCTCAACTGCTCCCAGTCTGTGAAGATTTTAAGAATTCCAGTGTTTTAATCAGAAACTTTTTGGTCACAAGGAGCAGGGATCCACTTAGATTTGCTCAAATTATGTGAAAATTGATAAAAAGATCACTGGAGATAGCCACAATACAGCCCCACCCCCATCCCCCACCTACCCCGCAACGGGCCAGCCTTGTGAGACTGGGGAAGCCACAGAACCAAGAGCATGTCTCTGCTTCTTTCTTCCTTCCTTCTCTCAATATCTATGTATCTCTCAAGCTCTCACCCTCTCCCCTCCTTTCTCCTTTCCCTCCCTCTCTCCCTTTCTTCCTCCTTTCTGTGTGTCTGTCTGTCTCTCTCCCTCTCATCTCTGTCTCCTGCTCCTGCTCCTGCCTCAAGGGAGATGCAGCCCCCAGCTGACCACTCCCTCACAAGATCCTGACACCAGCATGTTTCTCACTTTCTCAGGCCTAGCTTCCTCTGCTCCCTCCTTCACCTCTGCCTTGTTCTGTCCAAATAAATCAAGTCCCAGTCTAACAGGAACAAAGACTTAGGAGGAAAAGTGCTCAGTGCGGACCCTAAAGCAGCGATGGGTGGTCAAGGAGGCTAGTATAAGAACACCTACCCTGTCAGAAGAAGCCAGTCTAGGAGATAGTAAAAGAATATTTATCCTCAATGCATACAGAAAAATGAATAAGTCAGTAAACTCAACAGGATCTTAGTTAAGTCTGTGGGGAGAGTTCTTACTGTGTGCCGGGCCTAAGACTGTGCAGTGCTGGTGAATATCACCACATGGTGCCAACTTTGCCAGCTCAGACTTTAGGAGAAATCAGGGAGCAAAGAGGTAAAAGCAATAAAAAGGGAACCATGGGTATTTATTGGGCAGCATCAACATAACAGAATTGGGGTTAAGAAACTTGGGTCTGCCACTAATTTGCTAACTGACCTTGAATAAGTCATTCTCCTCTTTGGGCTCCAGCAATGACTTTTTTCATTAATCTTTTTTTTTTTTTTTTTTAAGTATAATTGGTATACAATCTTATATTGGTTATATTAGTTTCAGGTATACAATAGAGTGATTGGACATTTTTATATATTACAGTGTGATCACCCCACTAATTCTAGTAGTCATCTGTCATCGTGCAAATATCACAATATTATTTTTTTATTAAGTTTATTGGGGTAACACTGGTTAATATAATTATATAATTTTCAGGTGTACATTATAATTTGACATCTATATATTCTATTGTGTGTTTACCACCCAAAGTCCAGTTTCCTTCAGCTACCATATATTTGATCCCCTTTACCCACTTCACCCTTCCCCCTATTTCCCTTTATTTGACCCCCTTTACCAGTCTACCTTCCCCCTTCTCCCACACCCCCTGCCCTCTGGTAACCACTAGTCCATTGTCCATGTCCATGAGCCTCTGTTTGTCCTGTTCATTTGGTGCTTTTAGGTTTACATCCCACATATAAGTGACATCATGTGATTTTCGACTTTTTCTGCCTGGCTTATTTCACTCAGCATGATTATCCAGAGGTCCATCCATGTTGTCGCAAATGGCAATATTTCATCTCTTCTAATGGCTGAGTGATAGTCCATTTTATATATGTATCACAGCTTCTTTAGCCAATCATTTGTCATAGGGCGCTTTGGTTGCTTCCATGTCCTGGACACTGTGAATAATGCTGCTATGAACATCGGTGTACAAGTATCTTTTCGGATACAGGTTTTCAAGTCTTTAGGGTAAATATCCAGTAGAAAGATTGCTAGATCACTTCTTAGTTTTTTGAGGAACCTCCATACTGTTTTCCATAGTGGCTGTACCAATTCAGCAATAACTTTTGAGGCAATGGTGTATTGAAGTCAGCTCTTACTGGATCATGAAAACTTACTGTCAAATTTGGGGGAAATTTGTGAGCTTGTTGTCAAACACAGCTATTACAAAAAACTAAATTATACATATTTACAATTAAATTAATTAAAACCTAAGAGTGAAAATACTCAAAATTCATCACTACCTAATTATTTAACTACATTGCACTATTATCTATACCAGGAGTCAGCAAACTTTTTCTTTAAAAAAACAAATACTGAATATTTTAGGCTTTGAGGACCATGGACAATTTCTGTCATATGTTGTTCTTTTTTGTTTGTTTAATAACTCTTTAGAAATGTGAAAAACAATCTTAGCTCTTGGGCTGCACGATAATAGGCCATGTGTCAGATCTGGCCTATAGGCCATAATCTGCCAACCACTTATCTATGCTCTTGAGGTTATTTACATCTATTTCACTAACGTGGTAGAAATACTATATAATTGTGTGCTACTGAGTATCCCTCTCCAACTCTATGTTCAGCGATATCACATTAAGAACTTAAAACTGGCTCTGATGGGAGTATTCGTACTATGGAAATGGGCAAATGCCGCAGACCAGGGCTTCTCATTCTAGAGAATCGGTTGCTAAACATTTACCAGCTCACCACTGCCCTGAGGTCTCAGTGGGAGAGAATCGCAGAAAACTAAAATGCTTCACCGACTCACTCAGGAAATTCAGGCAAAGAAACAGAATGAAAAGGGGAAATGCAGTGCATGAGGCGGAGGAAAAATAAAGACTGAAGGTTATCTCGCTCTACCCACCTGGCCGTGGTTTAATCAGCGGGTGGATGATTAACCCTCAGGATTCAGGCTTGCTTTTCTGTGCCTGAGACTATACCCTATTTTTCTTTTTTCTCTCACTTTGAAAATGCTATTTCTGTCCTTGCTGCTGCCCTGGCTGGTAGTGACAAAGTAGCTGAAGTCGGAGCAGCTACTGGTGAGCAGCTCCTGGTGAGGAACAGACACTGCATACAAAGGGCTCACGGCTGTGAAGAAGAGTGGACGATGAAGGGAAAGGCAGCTGTACGTGGAGCAGCCACCTCTGCTGTCCCATGTGGGTTTGGGGCTTCCCTGGAAATAGAACAATAAGCGTGCAGGTCTAGACTGAGCAGCAATTTTGGTTTTAGGGAAAGCTGATACCCAGCAGGAGGAGGATAACCCCAGGAAAGTTTATTTTCAGCAATTTGGACTCAATTAGGCAGAAACGGTGCCTGACAGGGAACAAAGAGACAACCGAAACCAGGAGTCGTCCTTCAGGGCATTTGCGAGTGACCCTCCCACAAATTTCCAGTCTGTAAACACTGCCTTTGGGGAAATGAGGTGCAGCCTGAACAGTTTTGGAAGAAATCTTCTCTATTTCTTTCTCTAAGCCTCAGGGAAAAGCCACCCTGGTCTTTTATACCACCCTCTCACCAGCCCACTCAGCTTATCCCAGCAGATCATCTAAGAAAAACTGATGGAAACCAGGAAAAAAATATCTTTTCCCAACTCCCAGCTGCCTAATCCAAATAGTACAAAATGTTGGGGAACCAGAAAGTAGCAAAGAGCAAAGTTTGGTGGGCGCGGCAGTTGAAGGCAGAGGTGATTAGAGACTGCTATCAAGACAAAGGGACCCTTAAACGGACCCTTGACGGAACAGAGAATGAAAAAGAAAAGGCATTTCAAAAAAAGGTGCTCAAACTAATTAGTCATGGGAGAAATTCAAGTTTAAAACCATAATAAGAGGTAGAAAACCACAAGAGAACATTAACTCCCACCCCAACAATGAGAGAAACCCAGAAAATCTACAAAATGGTAACTTCCCGTGAGCCTTTCAGAGGCCTGAGGTTACAAGGTAACCGGGAGTGGTGAATTCCAAAGAATGAATGACAAGCCCTGCCACAGAGGGGACACAAGAATTGTGCTAGCTTTGGAGGAGGAAGATAAGAAAAATGCTAACATTATAACAAATTCTTAAAAGTTGAGTGTGGGTTGGTGTGAAGTTATGAATCCCTGAGAGCCCCAGACACAAGAGGGGTTCATATGCTCAAATTCTTTTCTACAAGTTTACCAGGTACTCAGAAGAAAGACTGGGGCAAGCAGGAGAGCTAAGAGCCCTCATCGACCGGCAGGCACGAAACTCTATTTTCCACAACCTTCTCATACAAGAAGCCAAAGCCTTAAACCAATAGGAGAGGGGTAATAACCCTCCCACTCCCAAGGCCCAGGCAAAGATCCACTGTCTGTATAAGGGGCAGAAACAAAGCCATCTGCCTCTGGGCAGGAAGTAGGAAACCTCTCATTCCCAAGGGAGTCCCTGCGCTGAGTAACAAGCAACAGCATTCTCCTGCTCAGAAAAGAGCAGAAAACTTTCCCACAACTGGTCCTCGATAGTGAGCTACCACTACACAGCCCACCGGAGTAACCAAAATTAATAAGACTGATGATGCTAAGAACTGGCAAGGATACAGAACGAGAACTCTCATATGCTCCTAGTAAGAGTGTAAACTGATGCAGCTACTCTGAAAACTATTTGGAGGTACCTACTAAAGCTAAACATGTGTATATCCTTTCACCTGGCAATTCCAATTTGAGGTATTCAAGTGAAGTGAGTACCTATGTGAGCCAAAAGGCTGTGTCAAAGAGCATTCATGGCAGAACTATGTGAAATAGCCCAAACTGGAAGTGACCCAATAATCACCAACAGTATATTTGTAAATTATATAATTGTAGTTTGGGATGAATACCATACGGCAATGATGAAGACAAAACTATTGCTACCTGCAACATGATAAAGCTACCAACATGTTGAGCAAAAGAAACAAACAAACAAAAAAAGAATCCATGAATTCATTTCTATGAAGTTCAAAGAGAGGCAAAACTAATATATGGAGTGGAAATCAGGTATTATCCTTTGGAGGGTAGTGAACGGATGGGAGGAGGAGGGGGACTGGTGATGTTCTATTCCTTGTTCAGATTCTGATTACACGGGTGGGTTCACACTGTGAAAATTCGTCAGGCTGTACCTTTATGATTTGAGCCCTTTTCTATTTGAATGTTACACTTCAATTATAAATAAAAGTTTACTTTAAAAAGTGCCTGGTACGATGAGGAATGTTAAACATGTTAGCCTAGCTGGAGTCTCGAGAGAGAAGACTAAAAGCAAGTGAGGATGAAGCCGGAACATGGAAGGGCCTTGAGCTCCAAACCAAGGGGTTTGGCCTTTGTCCCATGGGCAAAGGAGTACCAACCACCAAAGGCTTTTTTTTTTTTTTTTTTTTAGGTAACTACAGATTCCTATGCAATACAGATAAATCCAAAATATCTTTCATCCAGTTCCCCTAATGCTGACATCTTCCAGACTGGTAGTACACCATCCCAACTAAGTAGCTGACATTGATATAATCCACCTACCTTATTTAAATTTCACCAGTCTTATATGCACTCCATGTGTGTGTTTAGTTCTATGCAATTTTATCACATGTAGATTCATACGAGTTCCACCACACTGAATATTCAGAATAGTTCCATCACAAGGATCTCTCACGTTACCCTTTTACGGAATGGTTAAACAAAAGGTGGTACAATAGTCTCCCTTATAATCAGGGGATATGTTCCAAGATCCCCAGGGGGATGCCTGAAACCGCGGACAGTACCAAACCCAATGTATATCATGTTTTTTCCTATAAATATATACCTATGATAAAGTTTAATTTATAAATTAGGCACAGTAAGAGATTAACAACAACAGCTAATAATAGAACAATTATAACAATACACTGTAATAAAAGTTATGTGAATGTGGCACATCTCCATCTCAAAATATCTTACTGTGCTATGCTCACTCTTCTTGCTGTTATGATGCGAGATGATAAAATGCCTTATTAAGTCAGGAACTTTCACCTTTTCTCTTAAAGGAAGCACTTTATGGCTTCTCTTTGGCATATGTGAATTGCCGGCATCACTACTCTCATGTTTTGGGGCCATTATTAAGTAAAATAAGGGTGACTTGAGCATGGGCACTGCAATACTGGATCTAATAACCAAGATGGCTAATACACGACTAACAGGTGAACAGCATATACAGTGTGGATATGCTGGACAAAGGGATAATTCATGTCCCAGGCAGAACAGAGGAGGATGGCACAAGATTTCATCATGCTATTCAGAACAGCGTGAAATTTAAAACTTATGAATTGTTTAGTTTTAGAATTTTCCATGTAATATTTTCAGACCATGCTTGACCACTGGTAACTGAAACCACAGAAAGTGAAATCGTGGATAAGGAGCACTACCATATACCATGGAATACTACTCAGCAATAAAAGAGAACAAGCTATGGATACACACACAACTAAGAAATTATACTGAGTAGGAAAAGCCTATCTCAAAAGGTTACATACAGTATGGTTCCATTTATATAACATTCTTGAAATGACAAAATTATAGAGATGAAAACAGACTGGTGGTTGCCAGAGGTTATAAAATGGGGAGAAAGGGAAGTGACTGTGGCTATAAAAGGGTAGCACCAAAGGCTTTTTGAGCTAAGAAGGAACGTGAATAGCACAGGCCAGAGAATCCGGCTTATTCTAAATGCCTCAGCCCTGACTTTCCAAGACTTTAACCCTCCTAGTCTACCGCATCACCCCTACCTACACTCCACAGCCACCATCAGCAGCTGCCTCTTGCTGCTTTAATACCTAACGAACTAGCAATGGCTCGGGCTTTGATTAAAGGCTCCTGTTGATAATAAGCCCTCTCCACTGGCAGCCCAATATGGTATCATCTGTCCAGTCGGAAAGGACACTCATCCCTCCACATAGTGATCAGAGAAGCTGAGAGCACTTTGACATACCTAGTGCATCAGCTGTCATATGAGCTTGGGAGGGCTTTTTTTCCCCTCTTCTATTTCTTCCTGGATATTATTCTATTAAACTGTTTCGAAAACAAATACATTGTTGAAGGGGGCTGGGGGGCTGGGGTGTAGTATGACATCTCTGTTATTTTGAACTTGGACACTAGGAAGCCTCCAGGCGCAAGTTTAAGTCTGACATAAGCCAGTTACAAAGGAGGATTAAGGGGGCCTGATGATCTCACAGGAATAGGCAACTCCCTGATGTACTCATAGATGGCACATTGAGCCCCAGGAGCCAAATAAGGAAAGAAAGTGTGTTTCACAAGCACCAGGGGAAAAAAACCCCATGTCCTGTAGAGAGGCGCACCAGGCCTCAGGAGCAACCAACTCCTAAGCAGAACTCTGACTCTGTTCAGACACTGTGAGCCACACCCTGCCCGTCCTGCTGGGGACACTTTCTCTGCAGTAAGGAGACAATCTACGTATCAGGAGGGAACAGCTTTTATTTTTAGGAGGGGTACATGGGAGCTGGGTCTAAAGAAGGAGTAATTTCCCATGCAGTTAAGTGGAGAGAAATATCCCAGACAAAGGGAACAGCATGAGGAAAGTACAGGCTGGAGTACACTGATATGACAGAGGAGTACCTCATGCAGAAGGAAGTAGGGAAAGAGAGCCAGGAGAAGTAAGGTGGCTATGGGACCAGGAAGGACCTTCTCTGTCATGAGCAAGAACTTGGCCTTTAAGTGATCGGCAAGCATGAACAGTTTTGAAAGCAGGAGTGTGACTCAGTATTTCAGAAAGATTACTCAAGTGGCCCCGTGCAAGCAGATAAATTACAGGAGGAGGCTCTGGCCAGAGACGTCGATTAGGACCCTCCTGCCTTCTCTCATCTTCTTCACTAAGACTGAGCCAAAGAAATGATCCAGCTTCCCAGGAGATTTACATGTTAAGGTAGTACGAATCGAGCTGCCTTCTCCTGTTGGGACATGACTTGTCAGACAAGGATCAAGCTTCTGCTTACTGAAAAAAAAAAAAAAAAAATGCACTGAGCGGTGCTTAAAAAGAGGTGGAGACTCCCAGCTCAGGGCTGCAAGATTCAGGCCTTCCTGAGCCTGTTCGGTGAACCAGCAGTGGGCCACAGAGCCACCTTGAGAATGATCTAGTGCTTTGTCCGGGGCTGGGAGTCAGGATATCTGAGCACACCTGGCAGAGGGGAAGTGGCCTGACAGATGCAGATGTCTGTATGGAGGGTGGGGATAAGGAGCCTCCCAAGAAGGAACATACCTTAAGGAAGAAAGATCCTGTTAGACTGTAACAAAGTCCTAAGTTTGAGAAAATTCTGAGTTCAGCCATGTGTCTACTCCTCCAGTTTGTCTCTTGACCCAATCCCCATTGGGTTTGTGCCAGAGTCCTCTGCTGAGCAAAAGGCTGTATACAAAGATGGAAACACTCTGGAACTTGGGCAGCCCTGCTTGGGGCCCCCATAACAGAGCATAGCAAAAGTGGAGGAGACAGCCCTCCTTCACACACCTCTGGCACCTGAGGGCTTGGGAGAGCAGTGAGTGAAGACCTATGTGAGAAGTCACAGCCATTTACAGACAGAACAGTGTCCCTCATTCCTGTGATGCACATGGCAGCTGTAAGGTAGCCACGCCTACCTTACAGCTGCCATGTGCATCACAGGAATGAGCACATACCTGAAGAGTCCTCCATGGGGCCAGATGGAGCCTCTGCATAGGCAGTTGGGGGCCGAAGTAGGTTAATTTGTGTCCCAGTGTGAAGGCAGAACTGCTTCTTCACCGAAGTTCTCATTTGTCAAATTCTGAATGAGTGTTGTTTGTACAAGGAAATATTAAAAATTGTGGAACAGACTAATATTAAAGCAGAATTAGAATTTAACTAGGGCAGGCAGAGAACTTTTCAGACTGCCCCCACTGCTACAATTTGACACTGTCTTCTCTGAGCATAACGTCTTTCAGCAGCAGATATTTGTATAATGACTTTCCCAGTGTTCCTAGTGTCCCCAGTTATGTAAGTGCCTCCCAACACCTGGTAATTCCCTATATCCCTTCTTAGGAATCAACCGGACCTTATTCAAACATTTACATACCTTGGGATTTTCAAGGACATGGTCATGATGGAAACTTAGAATATCAAAAGTGAAGACCAGGGCCCTGGACAAGAGAACAAGAGGAACTCTTACAGTGTAATGGGTTACCGTGGTGAAGGGAGGTTGCTAGAATTGAAAGGAATCTAGGAGAATTATTGTAAGGGAAGAGATTATAAAATCTTTGTGAAAGTCTCTATAGCTGACTTGGGCGTGGACCGGGATATTGCCCTCCTTGGCTGTGGTGGACACTTGGGATCAATAAAATCTCCAAAGACTTTCCTGCTAAGACTCTGCTCCACGTTACTGTGGCCAACTTACTGATAGAGGGGGCTTAAATAGCAGTGATAACAAAAGTGTTGCTTCCCTTCCAGTCCCAAGCTAAGAGTCCTGTCACAAACACGTAACTCAAACATCGCTGTGCCAAATTAATAGTCTGGTACAAATCGGCCTTCGTTCTGTTCCTCAAACATGCCAAGTTCTTCCCTTTGCCTTCTCAATTGCATCCTCTTTTACTGGAACACTCGGAACCTAGATCTTTGTACAGCCATCTACTTGGCAGTTTTCAACTCAAATGTCACCTCGTCAGGGCGTGAGGGCTCTGGGGTGTTGGCAGTAGTCTACTTCTTGGCCTGGGTGGTGGTTACATGGGTGTGTTTACTTTGCAGAAGTTCATCAAGCTGTGCACTTATGACGTGTGCATTTTCGGTACGTAGACTTCAATAAAAAAGTTGATTTTACAAAATAACTCACCTCCTCTGAAAAGCCTTCCCTGACCAGCCCGTGCTGCCCTCACTCTCGCTCTCATGCTAGCCTTATTTATTTTCTTCATGGCACTGTAACTATCTCAAGTTAACTTGTTCCTGTTTGTGTTTACTTATGTTCTGCCTCCTTCTCTAGAAGAGAGAACAAAGACAACATCTGCCCGGTGGCATGCTATATCCCTAGAGTCTATTTTAACAGTGACTGGCAAAGAGTAATCAAGAAAGAAAGAATGAATGAATAAATGGATAACTCTCCCCCAGCCCTATTCTAAATTATCTGCATACTTAGAATGTCTGAATGATAGATGAAGACATCTCCTTTTGAGTCACATAAACCGGAGATTCTCAAGGTCTTTGAGGCCACAATACACCTTGGTCACTGAAAGATCCTATGTTTCTTCTATTCTTGATGGAGCAGCAAACACCTTGCCCCGGAATCTCTCAGTTCTGGGATCCCTCGAAGCCTCCTCTCTGCAGGTATAAAGTGGTGAGAATAACCCCTACGCCTCAGTGGCAGTTGTGAAAATTAAATGAGAAAATAAATATGACTACTTTTAATGTAATACAGATAGAAATATAAAACTATTTTCAAACACTCTATTATCATTATTATTATTATCATCATCATCATCATCATCATCATCATTTTAGGAATAATTCAAGGAATGGCTCTGTCTTTCTTAGAACTCATTTGCTTTTGGACAGTATTAAGAATGGATGGAAACAAAGAAGAACTTCCCTCCTTCTGAGCCTGAGAAAAAAGGTGCACTTAAATGAAAACAGTGGCAGATCACAAAGGGCATGAGTGAATTTTTTACCATACTGGTCACATTCTGTTTTTTACTCTGAGTGCTAATTACATGACTGGGTTCTGTTTGTAAAAATTTGAGCTACACACTTATGATTTTTATGTTTTTCTATAAGTAATTGTATTTTAATAAAGAAGTTTTTTAAATATGTGGCAAATCTGGCTATATCTCCATAGGCTACTGTAAAGAAAATCTACACTCCTCCTGTGTTTCTCCTTTCTTCTCGTACTATCGTACTCAACACTTCTGACACCAAATATGTGGAAGTTTTCTCACACCAAGCAATTCTGTGACACCAACTGGGTGTCCTACAATTTAACTCAGTTCTGACACAATTTACCTGGAGATAGCATCGGATCCCACAGGTTAAGAGCTCAGTCCTACAAGACTGTCCCTCCCACCCCCACTTCAGATGCCAGTCACAAGTCGAGGTTGCTATCTGTGTTTCTGAGCAATGAGCTATAAATCAGAGGTTCCTACAACTCCCTCAAGTTTGATTATTTGCTGGAACAGCTGAAACGCTTACCAGTTTATGATGTAATAAAGCATATTATGATAAAAGATGCAGATGAACAGTCAGATGAAGAGATACATAAGGCCCAGGGTCCCGAGCGTAGTAGCTCCTGTCTCCATAGAATTGGGGTGTGTCACCCTTCCAGTACATCAGCCTGGAAGCTCTCCAAACCCCATACTTCGGGGATTTTTATGGAGGCTTCAGCACATAGGCATCATGGATCATTAACTTCATTTCTAGCACTTCTCCCTTCTCCAGAGAATGGGAGGCAGAACTGAAAGTTCTAAGCTTCTAATCATGGCTTGGTATTTCCAGCGACCAGCTCCCATCCAGGAGTCATCCTGGCAGTTACCTCCTTAAAACAAAAGAGGCTGCTGTCACCCAGGAAATTCCAAGGGATTTAGAAGTTCTGTGTTAGAAATCAGGGTCAAAGACCAAATATAAGAACAAAAGATATTCCTAGTGCTCTCATCACTTAGAAAATTACAAGAGTTTTAGAAGCTCTGTGTCAGGAACTGGAGGCAGAGACCAATATATATTTTTTCTATTATTTCACAGCTACTAATACTAAATACATGAGATGGGCTTCCAACAAGATGTCCCTAATTGATGATATGTTTAATTGGATAGTCAAAAGGTTGCCCTTTTGGCCATAAGACAGACCCAATAAAAATGACCTATTTTGCCAATTAACAAATTCAAAATTCTATTTATAATACCACTGTGGAGGACCACTTATATCCTTACTTAGGTAGAAAGTTCCTGACTACAATTCTCTATGTCAAAATAATTTATTAACCTTGGATCCTGCTATGATATACATGATAGAGACACATAAACAGAGTGCAGAAAAGTCAAACATTTTCATTTATTTATGGGCACTAATTCTCTCATTCAGAATAAAACCATTTGCTTAAAGCTCATAAACAATTAGATTGAACACAATAATACACGTGAGGCTAATTAACTGACTTGCAAACTGATCCCCCTCCCCCAACAGAATAGCCAGAAGTCTAAAACGTTCTCCTCAAAGTTTTAACACATGAATCAATTATGTCCATTAATGAACTCTACTGTCGGTGTTCATTCAATTCAATGCATATGTCTGGGGGCCCTTGGTCGGTGTCCATTCAATTCAATGCATATGTCTGGGGGCCCTTGGTCGTGCTTATCCCTGTGCTGGTTACTAAAAGGACTGAAATGGACCCAATGCCATAAGCATGGCCTGCTGAGCCAGCCTACCAAGCAATCCTGCCCTCTAAAAGATAGTTGAATTTCAAATAATGGTAGGCATGATTACTACTAACTGGGTTTCAGTAAAACAACACAAAATGACTCACTTCCTGATTTTTTTAAAAAAATATTTACCTGTTTATTTATTTATAGATTTTTTCCCTTTTTCCACATTAGATCTGTTCTCTTGAAATATTTCCAAATGAACTAAAATTCAATGTGTGCTTTTATACTTCCTGTGGAAAGCTACTAAAGAAGTCTCTGGAAATCACCTGAATTTCACTAACTCCCTCAAAGCCTTCCCAAGAATCAAAGAAACTGCCAGGAAAAATTAAAATAATTTTTTATAGTAGGAAACTTTTACTCTAACCACTCGCTCAGATTCCATGGCTCTCCTCCAAGTGAGCTAATCATATCGCAAACAGCAATAACCACAACACCTAAAACAAAGACCCAAGTCTGTTCATTCCAAAAGCAGTGGGGACAATACCAAACTTCCATCCATATTTGCTTTAGCACTAGCAGCTAGATAAGCAAGCTGGCACCACATTCATGGGGGGTGTGGGGGGAGGGTTGTTATGCATTTCTCCTTAAAGAACTAAAACATATGTCACTTATGGTTTCCTCATAAATACAATAGTTATCGCAAGGACCTCTACCCCCTTTCTCAATGGTCATTTTCCTGCAAATAAGGTGAAAATCTCATTGAAAAGTGGGTTTTTTTTTTTTATTATTATTTATTATTACATATGCTTACAGCACCTGGTCTCCCATCCAAGTACTAACTAGACCCGACCTTGCTTAGCTTCCGAGATCAGACATCGGGCTTATTCAGGGTGGCGTGGCCGTAGACCATGAACTGTCCTGAAATATGTTTTAAACATGTGAGAACCAGTTGATAAAACAGGAGAAATTCCTCAAGAGGCAAGGACAGGGCAAGCATAGATTTGAGGAAACCATCTTCCAGGGGTTACAGCTTCATTTCCAGATCTTGGACAGTGACTGGGAGCCCTCTCCAGATATAGAGTGAGAACACACACTCCCCAACACAGAGAGGAATTATCGGAAGAAGAAAAGAGGATGCTGCCTCCACAGAGGTTTCTGCCAGGTTTTAAAGTCAGTGCCTACAGGTAACACAAATGTGTAAACTGGGCCAAGTGAAAGGGAAAAAGGAATAGAAAGGGTTCTGGAAAAGGTGCCCTTCCTAAATATATTTAAAAGCATACATTTGTTAAAGTACCCAGTGCAGAAACTACTAGTTTTCTACCCGATATCTGAGCTCCCTTCCTTTCTTACCAAGAGACCCCAGTTTTTTTAAGGACAGAAATGGCCCACTTAAAAGTCTACATTTGCCAACTTCCCTTGCAGCTAAGTGGGGTCATGTGACTGTTTTCTGGTGAATGAGATAAGTCTTACTGGCAAAAAAGAGGAAAGGAGTGGCTGACGGGAAGAGAACTAAAAGTATCTGCCCCAGGCCTTAACCTCAGGGAACCCCCATAGTATACAGTGAGGGAGACAGAAGGGTGCATTAACACGCGTCATGGTGCATGTTATGTTACACTGTGCACAAAGGGTTATAGGGATATTGAAAGGGAATTATTAATTCTAATGTTGAAGGTGTTTTCTTTATGCTACATAAGCCAATGGATTTTTTTTCCTTCTTTAATTCCCCCCGCCCCCACTTCCACCCCTCACCTATGTTGCCGTTTCCACTTAAGAACTGGATCTCTGAAGGTGGAGCATCCCCTCCCACATGCTCCGAGCGTGCACCCGGGGCCTGGGGCACCCAGGGTATGGTCCATGACTCCACCTGGGGCGCAAACCCAGGACCTTCTGTGTGCAAAGCAAACGTGCTAAATAACTACGACACTATGGAGCCACCCAAGCCAATGGATTTTAGAGTAATGCCTAGTTACATATATGATATTAAGCAAACAGTCTACCTCTCTGAGCCTGGGTTTTCTCATATTTGAATGGAAAAATAAATCCCACCTCACAGATTACTGTGTGAATTCAGTGAGGTTAATTGTTTAAGTACACAGCAGGGAGCTAAGCATATGGTAAATAATCTAAACCTGGCATCCCCCTTCCCATCTTCTCATGTTCTTCAAGAACTTAAAGGCCACTGTGAAGAGCCAGAGAGGCTGAATACGGAGAAGGATGGAGTCTGATAAACTGTTTACCTGCTTTCATTCACTGGACAACTTCATAAACCATTCACTTGCAAAGGAATCTTAGTTTCTGCCCTACCACTGAAACCAGATCTTGTTTGGAGAAGTGGGAATTTGTTTACCATTAATAGAATCCTCATTTATTAACATGGTATTGCTCTGAGGTGCTGGTGCTGTTCCCTCCCCACCAAACATGCCAAGTGGGGACAGGGAGTGGGAAGCAGGGAAGGAGGGCATTCAAGAGCCTTATAGCCTGTTTTTACATGTTTGGCAACAGTCCCATACACCTCATTGTCTTGGTTTATGAGGGGAACTTGGCAAGGAAAATCATCCATAATCTTCAGGGAACTGGATGTTGAGAGAATAAAACGAGACTGTTGAGCATGAAGTAAAGTGTCTTTATCTGTATTTTTCCTCCTTCTCCCTCAAATTATAGTCATATTCTCGTAAGAAAAAACATGCAAGGCCTCCCTCCAAGACCTCCCAGTATGGGATTCAAGAATCCAGCAGGGACCAATCAGGCCTCGAGTAAATAACTCCCACTTTTGTGCATTACACTGTGACAATCCTAAACCAACTTTCAACTGTCAATTTCGTGATCTTGTACATCAACTCAAAAATATCATGGTGGGACCACATGGCAGACACCAAGTTTGAGCAGTATCAACTTCTTTGTCCCAAAGAAGAGTCTTTTACTTGGGTGAAGAGTTTATTTCAGTGATTTCGTGATTTGTTCCATGTTGAGTTGACAGCAATGTGTCTGCTTCCTGCAGAGCCCCTGCACTCCATTCTCCCATCCCGTATGCACGTCCCCTGCTCCAGCCACAGCATGCTGCAATGTCCTGCTTTACTTATTGGGTTAGCATGTAAGGTTTCATCTGAAAAAGGCTAAAATTCCAAGGCTAAAATTTTTTGAAAAGCATTGCTTCCTTTACTCCTAATATTTTTAAAAATGGACAATGGAAGAAATGACAATATTAATACTATTGATAAGAAGTGTGGGATTTGTAAATTTATATATTTGAGAAAAATAAGGGCACTTATTAGGGGTGGTAAAAGTGGTGAATCTTTAGCATCAATGCTACATTTAGCTAGTTAACTGTTTTCAACTGTGAATACAATCACAAAATCATACAGCATATATGAAATATTGGAAAGATAGCATCAAAAATTGCAGCTAAAAGACAAGGTATTATTTGAGACAGATTTTTTTTTTTTTTCAGCTATTGGGTTTACACTCCTTACCTTATAGCTGGTATATCTATTTCTGGATGTGTTGAACATTCATATAAACTTTCAGGAACATGGATATGTATAAAAGTAAGGGATTACCTACAATCCAGCTTTTTCTATAGCTGTGTCCAATCATGTCCCGCACAATGGGACACTCCAAGGAAATAGCCAAGCCAGCACAGACCCAGAAGCGCCCAAGCCAAGCACGTGTAAGGTCTGATAGGACTGGTGGGGAAGTAAGGTCAAAGTGGGCCCGAGTCCACAATCCAAGTAACCTTGAGGGTGGAAATGAGTTAGGAGGCCACTCCTCCCAGACTGGCTGCTGGAACTAAGCACAGATGTGGGACTAGGAAGCCTCCTCACAGAAGGTCTGAACAAACCTCAGTGAGCACCCACAAGAGTCTCAACTAGTTCTGAAGGAGTAGAAATTAACCAGTGCCTAATATACAGAATAAGTTGCTCCCAAAATTCCTTATTTGAGAGAAAATTGGAACTATGAACTATGATTTGCACTGGTCTGGTCTGGTAATCTCTAGTTAAAACACAAATGTTCATTCATAGCTAATTCTAGAGCATTGAGTATCGGTTTCTAAATTTAGATTTATTAAAATTAAACAAAATTTTAATAATTCAATTCCTCAGTAAATCTGCCATACTTTAAGTACTCAGTAGCTACATGTGACAAGCAGCTCCCAAAATGAACAGTACAGTTCTAGACAATCAGATCGAATGTCTGCCTATTCTCACAACAGAACTACTACAGAATGTCCACTCAGGAACGGGTAGTAACATAACGAAAATAGTAGCCCTTTCTTTTGCAGAATGCTTGGAGATTTATAAAATACTATATAACACCAAGGGAGTATGATGGATAGTATGTCGGCCTTGATAGGAAAAATATTCTAGCTCAAATTCCAGCTCTGACATCTCCTATTTGACCTTTCACATCAGCCTTGCCCAGCTTCTGTTTGTTTGGTTTTTGTTTGTTTGTCTGTCTGTCTTTGCATGTAGAAGAGGATTATTACATGCTCCACCAAGTTCATGGGGTTGATTTGAGGATAAAATGATATATAGGAAAATGACTGAAAGTTATAGAGATGTTAGTTGTTATTATTACTGCAACTATATGAGGTGGGTAGCATCTTGTTTTATAATAAAGAAACTCAGCCTCAAGAATTGAATTAAACAACCCAAAGTCACAAAGCCAGGACATTACAGAGAAAGGACTCAAAACTCTATCTTCTGGCTCCAAAGCAAATACTTTTCCACTATTGGTACAACAGATACCTTATATAAAATCTAAACACTCAACTCCAATCTGAGAGCATACTGAGAGGTTAAGAAATCTGAATCAAGAAATTAGGATTCAATATAACAAAAGATGGGGAAAAAATTCAAAGGCCAACATGCTCTACAAAGAAATACTGACCATTAGAGAAATGACCAGTTTTTCACAAAGTTTTAAAGGTAGGTGTGGCAAAGTATCCCTTAAGACTGGCAGAAAAATGCCAGAGATTTATCAAGTGTTTTCAAATATAGGTGGCTATTGTCCCTTAAAGAAACATTATGAGCTCCTGAGGAGACTCGGCCATTTCTGGAAAAGGTATAGAACCTTTGGAGATGGGTCAGAATCAGAAAACATTTCTAAACCTTTGACACTTTCAAAGACAACTGTTTTTGAAACTTGAGGTTTAAATATAAAAGATTGCTCCTTTTCACAATGTGAGATTCTCCCTCTTTTAGTGTACTGCACTGATTGAAGTCAAAAGTGATGCTTATTGGTAAATTTTTCTATGAAAACAGAGAATTGTTCAGTCAATAACAAACTGGCTATTTCCTAGGGGCCAGGCATTGTGTGGAGTCCTGTTAGAGAAGGAAGCAACATATGATCAATATAAATCCCAGTCTTTCCTCCCAGAACCCCACCCAGTTTCAGTTGATGTCTTTGTTTCTCAGTTCATGAGAAAAGTAAAAACACCAAAAGACAACCTCCTAATGCTCCCATCACCAAATCTACCATCTTTCTACAGCAGGACACAGCCTTCCCTCCAGTTGCAATGGATTAAGTCAGAAAGAGCAAAAGCAAGATCTCTTCCTCAATTTTGCCTTCCCAATCTCATGAGTGTTTCTGATAGGTGGAAGCTGAATTACATCCAGAACTCTACCAACAAGGGAGTCAGGGATCATTTTTCTCACATCCCATCTACAATCTGGCAATAAATTCTGATGATTCTGCCTTCAAAATAGAGTCTCAATCCGGCTCTTACCTCTTCTACCAATAGACAGCATCCTATGTCAAACCACCATCATCTTCACCCAGACAGGAAAAGCCCCCTCCTTAACTGGCTCCTGATTCCAATTATGCTCCTTTACAATCTATTCTCCACACAACAGCCAGTGATTTTAAAAACTAAATCAGACCATGCCATGCCTCTGCCCTCAACTCTCCAATGGCTTTTCATAGCCACTGCAGAAAAAAATAAGAAATGGCCATGCTTTCCAGAAGAAATGTAGGAACAGCAAAAGTATGACCTGTATCTCATGCTTTTGCCTTCCAAATCTTAAGTTAGTGGAAGTGGTTGGTGCAACCTAAATTATATCTAGAACTCCAACTGCAAGACAGGCTGGGGAAAATGTAGTCCCTTAGTATAGGAAAGCCCTCAAAAAGAGGCTGGAATGTATATTAAGGCCAATCCACCATGTCCCTACAATGTTCATCGCAGCAGCATTTACAAGAGCAATCAATAAATAGAAAACAGACTAAACGCCCAAAAGTAAAGGGCTGGTAAAATAAAGTGTACTGTATCCTAGTAATAAAAGAACATGCTCATTTTTAAAGGACATTAATTGGTGAAGTGAAAAAAAATCATACAATATATCATGAAAATGAAGTAGTCAAAAAGCTGCACATTCAATCTGATCCCTAACTTTTAGGGACAACTGGGGAAATTCAAGTCTGGTCTATATATTATTTTTACAGGTGTGATAATGGTATTGTGATTATGTAAGAGAATGTCCTTGTTCTTAAGAGGTAGTGCTTTGATGCCATGAATTTTTAAATTACTTTCAAATAATTCAGAATAAAGGCAGAGAGAGCAAATGTTAACCATTAATGAATCTAGGAAAATGATATGTTGGTATTTATTGTACTAGTCTTTTAACTTTTCTGTGTGTTTGAAATTTCTTAAAATAAAAATTTTAGGAGAAACCTTCTGGGAAACAGTGGCTATTTATTTGTAAGGCCGCTCTGAGTTCAAAGCTGTTTCCTTTGCTCATGCCACATCATGAAAATGTTGTGCTCCCAGGATGCATGTATACAATGTTGTCATCTCCAGTAACGCAATATGGGCTTAGACTGCTCTTTCTTCCTTTTCCCATTCATTTAATATGTTCTGAGAAACTACAACTGTTCCAGGAAACAGCACACACACACACACACACACACACACTCACTCACTCACTCACTCACTCACACACACACAAAATAATTAGATCAGTGATGCCAAATGCCTGGCACACAGGCCACCAGAACCCCTACCGCACCAATGGCAGTCATCACTAATAAATCTAGGTACTCTTTGCTGCCAAACCTCTTGTGCCTCAGAATCTTGCTCAACATAGTACTTCGGATAATGTTGATTGATGCATGAAAACTGGAATGAAGATGAAACCTTTGCCTTCCTTTTAATTAGTCTACTTTAGCAAAATCTAAAAAAAAACAAAACAACAACAAAAAAAAAAACTGTGATGAGTGACTCTGAGGTGACTGAAAAAAAGAGCTCAGAACCTGGAGCCAAAGACCTGAATTCAAATCCACCCTCTGCCTCTTATTTCTTGAACCTTGGGACAGCCTCTTAAAGTTCTTTGGCCTCAGATTCTCCATCTATAACGAAACTTCCTCACAGGGAGTAAAGGGTGGTTGAGATAATGGACACTTTGTAAAATGCCATGACATTTACATATGAAAAGTGACATTATGAAGAAGAGAAACTCATTCTTGGAAAAGATAATTATTTTAGTATTGATTACAATTCAGAATAGAGGATGAGTTCGAAGAGCCTAAAGCGTTGTTTCTTTTTTTTTTTTAAAGCCCACCTTAAAACAGGGCAAATTCTGAATGCTCCTTTAGCGTCACTTCCTTAACTGACACGATAGATATCAAATACTAAAGGGGCCAATGCAAATCAGTATTTTCGAGGAGGGGTATCTGAAAACAGTTTAATTTGGACCTCTCACTGTAATCAAGGTCATAAAATGGTCTGGTTACTAGGGACTGAAGGGAGGTTGAAAGGAGCTGTGCTGTGAATCAGCTCCTCTCCCTGAAGAACAGAAAGAACAGGGGGCAGTCCTCCCTCTACTCAGATCTGGCAATAGAGCGTGACTTGCTTGGAGAGCTGATATGAGTCCCCTGCAGTTTAGAGAAAGGGGATGGGGGGAGTTGCCTAAATAACTGGTGTCTTACTCCTCTCTGAGGAATCTAAAGGTGAAAAGCTGCTAAAGCAATGGGTGGTAGCAGAGTAGAGATGATTCCCTTGGGGACCAACCAAAGCACAAGGTGTGCTCCCTATGGACAAGAGGTGAGCCACATAGGAGAGTCAGCCAGGAGCCTTATAATTCTTGCTCAACTGTTCTACCTGATGCGGTGATGGGACTGTAATACAGTCTGTGTGGTGAGCTGCAGGAAAAGAAGTGGCAGCTAGAAGAACAGGATACTTCATCTACGCCAGTGGGGTTGCTGAAAGAGGAGCCACAGCAGGGGAGCAGCCACAGAATGCACAAAAGAACCAAGGAAGATGCTGCTTTAAATATGTGCCAGTGCCAGAGAAAGTAAAATCATGTTGGGACCAGTCTTCTAAGAACTTTCTAAGAACTTTCTGATCTCTTTCCCCTCTACCCTCCAAGACCTCCAACTCTGGAATGGTTGAAACCATAGCTAATGAGGAAAAGATGATCAAGAGAAAAAAGTCTACCATTAACTCCCTCCCCAATGCGGACAGCCTACCTGCTATGGGCCCTAGCTTGAGAGATGTGAAGGTGGAAGAAGGTGGAAGCAGATGAAATGTGAACTTTTGATGAAGGTATTTAAGTATTAATTAACGAACTGAACATTCTTATTTCTGAATCAAGACTATGGTTTCCTACTTAAAGAGAACGGTAGTACTTTCTGATACCTAAGAGTGACCAGAAAAATCATGGTGCCTGCCAGTTTTCACCCAATAGCAGGAAAATTGTTCCAAATAAATGTTACAGGGGCATTAGAAGGCAAAAATAACATTGCATTCTGATCAATTCCCAGAGCTGTGCTTCTTCACAATACCTGCTATAGTGGTACAACCGGCATCTCTGAATCATCATATCCAAATGCAAATTCTTGATTTCCATCCTGCAGACCTACTCTTCCCAGTCTTCCTATTTATTAAAGAGAAACTCCACCATTTCACTTAGGACCAAATCCTTAAGAAAGGAATCCTTTCTTCCCCTTACATCCTAGATCGAAACTATCAGCAAAGCCTGCAAGCTCTGCTTTCAAGAGTTATTCTGAATGTAACCACTTTTTACCACCATCTGATCTAAGCCACAATTATGTCTCCCCTGAATTACTGCATTAGCCTTGAAACAAGTCTACCTGTTTCTACTCTTGTGTCTCTACAGTCTACTCTCAACACAGCAACGCAAGTGACCCTTGTAAATCATGTAAGATCTGCTCAGAATCCTTCAACGCCTTCACTTTTAACTTAGAATAAAGGTCAATGTCCCTAGAATACCTACATGATCTAGCCCCTCATCTTTTTTAAACCTCATCTCCTACCACTCCCCAGCCCCTTGCTTGCCCTGATCTGACCACACTGGGCTTCTTGCTTATGCTCAAACATGCTAAGCACTCTTCCAACTGAGGACCTTTACACTTACTGTTCCTTCTGCCTGGAATTCTCTTGCCCTTTTAAGTTTCTGCTCAAGTATCACCTTATTCAGAAAAGTCTCCCCTAAGTGCCTCATATAAATAGAAGCCCCATCCTCCCCTTCTCCCACAAT
Source organism: Pteropus vampyrus (assembly GCF_000151845.1). Taxonomy (NCBI): domain Eukaryota; kingdom Metazoa; phylum Chordata; class Mammalia; order Chiroptera; family Pteropodidae; genus Pteropus; species Pteropus vampyrus. The sequence continues at coordinate 2,013,142 of NW_011888884.1, read as the reverse complement.
TGTTCTACTCCTAAACTCCTTATCTTCCTCCTTTCACAACAGTTCTGTCCATGTTAATAACGGAAATACTATACATTTATTTGCTTATTATCTGCCTTCCCCTACCAGCATGTCAGCAATCCAAGGCTAGGACTTTGCTTTGTCCACTGTTGTAGACACTCAATATTTTTTGAATGAATTTATACCAAAATACGTATGAGAGCTCCTAACATGCAATCACTTCATATATAAAAAAATCTCCCATGGGCTCTTATATTTGCAAACAAATTCTGAAATGGAGGGGAACTGGGCCTCCTCAGCCTCCTCCTGCCTGACTCCTTACAGGCCTCCCCTCCCCGCATCCCATCTCTCAACAGGAATATACCCCCTTTCCACCCCGGGGGCCTTTCCAGGAAGACAGAAGCAGGTGGAGGGAGCCCACAGGGTCTCTCTTTGGCAACTGAGGCTGCACATCAGGACTGGACTCCGACACATGAAGGACCAGGGCCAGACCCAGGGCTCTCCAGGCCTCTATTCTGACCGCCAGACAAGAATGTCTGTCTCTGTTCATTTGACTTAAGCTCTGTTTAATTACTAACTCAGTAGTTTCTGCTCTCTGCTTAGCTGCTTGTCAAGTATGTGGCACTTTTGATAATTTAAGGGTTGGAATTTAGTCTATTTTTGCCATTGAAAATCAGCCTGGAGCCAGAAGTTTCCCTTTTATTCAGACGAAACAGACGGCACATCAAAGGCAGGCATGCTGTAATTTTGTCTTTTCTGATACATTAGAAGCAAGCCTTTGCACCCTAGCTGCTTGGTGTCATTTGGAAATCTCTTCTGGGCCTGTAAGGATGAAGTCTCGTGCTTTCATATCATTCGTTTTTGTCTTTCTGTGCCCAGCTTGGTCAGAAAAATTACACAGCGATGTCAGGAGGCCACAATGAAAGGCAGCCTGAGGGGTATCCAGAGAGTGTGGGAACTCGGAACTAGGCCTGGGTTCCAGCATGGGCTCCAGAGCCTGTGAGCTCAATGACTTCTGTGTCCACCTAAAATTAGCTGGATTGGTGAATCCCACATTTGTTCATTCAAACCAACATTTACTTGGTACCTTGTAGATATCAGGCACAAGGGTTACACAAGTGAGATGTAGTCCCTGGGAGCACTCAGTCCGATGAGAAGATAGTAGAGAGAGAGACTATTTCATTCCACATAACTGTTGTAACCAAGGTATACAGAAAGCAAACCGAGAGCATGGAGACAGGAGGGAGTCAGTCTCCTTGAAGGATGAGTAGGTATTTACCAGGATTCAGCAAGCAGGCCCAGGACAGAGAGACTAGCACACGTAAGGGTAGTGAACAGGAAAAGGAAAGTTCGCTGTGTGTGAGGGGTAGTAAAACTGAGGAGGGTGTGGACGCAGGGGATGGGGAGGAAAGGATGAGGGTGTAAAAATGAAGACGGTTGAGATTTGACCTGTTCGGTTAAGGACCAATGGTTAGGTTATGGAAAAACAAAGTCCCTTGGTAAAATGGACATGGTAGAAATAATAACTGAGCTCTTATTACCATGTTCTAAGTAATTCCCACTTAAATCTATGAGACAGTGAGTTACTTTGCCCAAGATGATTCAGCTGGGAAGAGGTGAAGATGGGAATTTGAAGGCAGTCCAGAGCCCAGCCCTTAACACTTTCTTGCCAGAGCTTTGCAAGTATTAAATGAGCAAATGGATATAAAAGTACTCTGCAAGCTATACAGTGCTGCTCAAATGTAGCCACTGGTGTTTCTTAGTTTTGTTACAAGGATCCCCCAAACCGGAGGTCTTTCCTCTTCATTGATATTTGATAGTGCAAGACTGAGCATTTTCTCCCATGTTCAGAGTAGCAAGCTAGAAAGGCTGTGGGAGACAGAAATCACTCTGGATGAAAGGAAAAGAAGCTCAGCTTTCATGAGTCACACTGAGCGATGGAAGAATGATAAAATCAAATGAAGCAGCCCTTCTGAAAGCTTAGCCTGTGCTGGCACCTGCTGGTGCCCACGGTAGCTGTACCAATTTCATCGGGGACTTTTACCCTAGAGGGTAAATGACCCATGGCAATTGTATGTGTAAAGGGGATAATGGAGGAGAAAGGGAATGAGTTGCAGCTGGTCTAAAAGGCGCTGGGCGACTTCTTCTCACCTGAGAGGCTGCTGTGCATCTGTGGAAAAAACTTCAACCTGGAATTCACTAATCATGAATTACTAAGCACAACCTATGGTCATGCATTGCACTGAAGGTCTCACACACCTTCTCCAAGAACAGCACCCCCACCAGCTCTGCAAGACGTTATTCTAGAGATGCAGATAGCTTGAGGAAGTTACTTGATTTGACCAGGATCACAAAACTAGTAAGTGGCAATTTAAGATCAAAATTTAATTAAATTCATATTCTTTTTACAGCATGAGGCTGCTTCCAAAAGACTTAAGTTCAAAGCCTAATTCTCCCAATTGCTATGACTGTAATGCCGGCCCTATCAGTTCACCACTGGGAGTTTCGTTTTGATTTTGTGTTGATACCCTTCCCTTATTCCAGAAGAGGTTTAACATGGCTGCCTTAAATCCTTATCTGTACTTTGGGAGGAAAGCCCTCCCAAAGTGTTTGTAGAGATCCTGAAAAGGGATTAGGTCTGAAACATAAATAACATCTCGTTACTTTAAAACCTGAGGACCTGCTATCTCATGAAATATATCTTTGAACTTCATGGCTCCATATACAAACAAGAATTCTAAAATGCCTTCTAAATTGGTTTCTGAATTTACCAATATAGAACCCTCTGCCTTAGGTCACTTATCAGCTAATGTTCATACCCTGGAAAATTCTCTTCACCCTGAGTGTGTCCAATCAAAGATCTAAAAACTCATTTTCTAGAACTCAATTGAAATTTAAAGAAAACAAAGAAACTAGGTAGAACCAGGTGAAATTACCAAAAAGAGTCAACAAAATTGATGCAGGTCTTCAAAAAGACAGTAGTACCTTTAGCACTGCAAAAATGACTGGACAAGCCCATCCTGGGCCAGACATCAGGAGGCAGACACAAGAATCACCTGAGTGATTAATATGCCGATTCTCAGGCCCACCCCCATACTGGTGAGGTAGTTCAGGATTTGCCTTTTAAAAGGCATCCCAGGTATGCCAAGGCAGGGAGATTGCTCTAGAGGAAAGTCCCTGGTAGCACTTGACTGGAAGAACGTTCTGTTCCCAAGTACCCAGAAGACAGCATCCCCCAGATGCTGCATCTCTCAGTGGGCATCCTTAGTCTGCTCATGGGCGGGCCCATGTGAGGACCTCTGCTGTAAAAGTGGGCAAGAGCCAGGGTGATGCTTTCCAATCCAACCTCCACAACCTTCCAGCTGTGAGAAGTGCTTTGAGTGCCCAGCTTTTTTGTTTTAATGATCCACTCCCACTTTTGTTGGTTTTTTGTTTATTTTGTTTTGTTGCCTAAAGTTAATAATTACTGCAAGGGGATCTAGACCACTCTCTCTGAATAGCTGTGTTTGGGTAATGTGCCCAGCCCCCATCTCCCTACTGTCCAGGAGAGAATGACTGCGGTTCCACTCGTTGGTTTAGAGACTATTTATGCTCATCTTCCGCATCGTGGATCCAAACCAAAGTCTCGTTATTTCTACTATGTTTATTTTGCGGCAGAATGGTAACATTTACATGGAAATGGGTTTTTTCTCCATCCTGTAATTTGGACTGTTTAGTTTTCCTTTTTGGACTTCTTTGATGCTGCTGAAGAAAGAAGTCCGCAGGAATCTGGAGAAAGGAAGAGAGTGGGCTGCAGGGGGCGGGGTAGACGACAATGTTGTTTGCTTCTCTGTCTCCTTGTCCGCCACCCCCCACCACTTCCCCTAGCTGCACTAAGATCTCCTTCCTGTTTCTGCTTTTCTGCCTTCTACAGTTGGGCTGAAATATATCAGCATTTAGAGCTGGAGCTCCAGCTTTACCATTGACGAGATATGGGATCTTGAGCAAGTCTTTCCCTCTTTAGACCTGTTTCCAGTAAGAACAGCGAAGGTGTATACCAAATGATCTCTAAATTCAATTACTTTGTAAGCCCACTGGGCTGCCCCTAATTCCACTGTGAGGCGACCAGTAACAAGCCCTGTACTCGCTGTATGACTCTGCCAAGTTATTTAACCCCTCTGATAGACCATCAAAATAAGTCTTTTCTATCTCTGATGGGGGAAAAAAAAAGTTGCTTCTTTGTACCCAAGGCACAAAAATAGTTACCAACCCATGTTCCTTCAAACATCCCTGAGTTCCAAAGATGTTGCCATTACTGTACAAGATTTTCCAAAGATTTTCCAAGGCTTTAAATCCTCTATCACATCACTACCCCAATCACCAACCCCCACTCCCACACCCCCAGACTCCAATACAACCCTAAAACCTTCTAAGTTTAATTTCTGCCTCTCCTCTCCTTTTTCTTGATGGGGGTTCTATGAGAAATGTAATTTCAATTCGAGGTATGTACACTAGAGAAGCATTTACAAATGTCCACAATAAGGCATACAGAAGGATGTTTAGTGGAGCCTTGTTTACCATAATCAATAATAAGAAACAAATGTCCATTAACTAAGAAAAAAAGAAAATTGTGGGAAATCCATTTAAGAGAATACTATGCAACAATTCAAAAGAATGAGGTGGATTTATACATACTAATATGAGTAAACTGACAAGACATATTATTGAATAAGAGGAGCACACTATAGAATGGTAGACATATACCTTTTATGTAAAGAACTGTACATGTTCTAAGTGTGTGAGCATATATATACACATGTACACACACATATGTAAATGCATAGCAAAGGTTTGGAAGGGTGTGTAACAAACTGGTAACACCGTTTACCTCCAAGGAAGAGGCTGATCAAAGGGACTTTATGTGAAATGTTTTAATATTTTCACTCAAAGAATATAATCATATATTACTGAAGAAATTCAAAATTAACTTTAATACAGCCCCTAAGTAAATCACAACGCAAAGGATGGGGGAAAAGTATCTTGCTGTAAGGTTCTTACACTGTACATGAAGTGGTACAATATTATTTGAAGATGACTATTTTAAAATGTATGTTAACAAATTAAAGGTGAGTATTTTAAATCCTGTGACAGGAGGGCGAGGGGGAATGGTAAAAAGAGGTTTAACAATTAAAGACATGAGTGAAGAGAAAATAGAATCAAAAAATAATACAAAAGTAGGTTGGCAAAGGGGATAAAAAGGAACAAAGAACGGATGGAACAAATAGAAAACGACTAGCAAAATGGTAGATTTAAATATAGCCACAATAACAATGTAAATGGTCTACACACCCCAATTAGAAGGTAGAGATTGTCAGATTGAATAAAAAAGCAAGACACCATGATACAATGTCTAAATGAAACTCACCTCTATTATAAAGACATAAGTTAAAAAATAAAAGAAAAAATATAACATGCAAACAGTAATCAAATGAAAGCTGGAGTGCCTTTATGAATACCAGGCAAACAAACTTATTTCCGGAACATTAAAGGAGATGAAGAGAGTCATTAGATTATGGGGCGATTTGCCAACAATACTAAGAATCCTAAATGTATAAACAACCCTAAGTAGTCTCTAAGTGAGAATTTCAAAATGCATGAAGCAAAAACTGATAGAACTCAAAAGAGAAATAGACAATTCCATGTTTATAATCGGACACTTCCACAATCCTCTCTCAATAATAAAGAAACGAAATGAAATTAAGGACATAGAAAATCTGAACAATACTAGAAACCAACTTGACTTTACTGATATTTATAGAAAACTATCCAGCAAACAGCAGAGTACACATTTTTTTCAAGTATACATGAAACAGTCACCAAGATAGAATATATAACGAGTCATAAAACAAATCTCAATAAGGTTTAAAAGTTGAAATTGTACAATGTTCTCTCACCATAACAAAATTATATTAGAAATCAATAAAAAGATATTTTGAAAATTCTCCAATATTTGGAAATTAACATGCTTCTAAATAACACAAAGAATTCAAATCAGAAATTATAAAATAATTTGAATTGAAAATTAAAAGACAACATATCGACATTTGTGAGATACAAATATATCAGCGTTTATAGGGAAATTTATAGCATTAAAAGCTTATAGCAATAGTGCCCCACAAACATTCCTAAAACCCATCGGACTTTCTATAAGAAGTGTGGCAAGCACAACCCCACAAAATGACACAGTACAAGGATTCTCGTGTGTCCAGGGAAAACAATGTTATTACAGGAAGGAAAGTGGCCATGGCGAACAGACTAAGCCAATTTTCCAGAAAAAGGCTAAAACTACAAAGAAGATTATACTGAGGTTTGAATGCATTGAGTCTAGCTATAGATCTAAAAGAATGCCGGTTAGTAAGAGATTTAAGCATTTTGAACTCGGAAGAGACACAAGAGAGAGGGCCAAATGATCCAGTTCTGACCTCCATCTTTTATTTTACAAAGGCCATAAAAGCTTGCAGTTATGTTCACTTCAAAAACAAGGTTCAAATCAATGATCTAATAAGTATTCACCTTAAGAAACTAGAAAAAGAAAGGCAATATAAACCCAAAGCTAACAGAAGGAAAGACACAATAAAAATATCAGCAGAAATCTATGAAAAACCAGAAAAATAATACAGAAAATCTATGGAACCAAAAGCTGTTTCTTTGAAAAAAAGATAATTGATAAGCCTCTAGTCAGGCTGACCAACAAAGACACAAACTATCGATATCGAGAATGAAGGAGAGGATATCATCAGATCTACTAACATGAAAAGACTAAGAAAATATTACAAACAACAATGTAATAAATTCAACAACTTGGATAAAATGGACAAATTCCTTGAAAAACAATACAGCCCCTGACCTACTTTAGTAGACTGAGAACTAAGGAACTCCAGATAAAGAAATCATGAGCAAAGACATGGAAGCACTGAACAAAACTGGCATTTGTTACTGAAGTAGAAAAACGCATAGTAAAGAAAAACAGAAGAAGCTAAAGACAGAGATGAGCAAGTAGGGGGCCCTGTACCATGTTGGGAAGCACAGGTTTCATTCAGTAGGAAACACAGTGAAGGATTTAAAGGCATGGTCATGTTTATTATAAGTAGACTGCTCTGAAGGTAGTGAGGGGAAAGAATTTAAGAAGGCCAAAGCTGGAGGCACAAAGAAATTAGTTAAGAGGCTACTGTAGAGTTTGGTGCAATGATGTTGATGTGATAGTTTGAGAAAATAAAATTTGAGAAATATTTAGTAGATAGAATCATCAGAACTCAATTACTGGCTAATTAAAGGCAAGGATGGAGGAGGGGAGCACAGAGAGGCTCTTATGTGTCCGGCTTGGAGACCAGGTGTTATTAATTGGGCCTAGGACTAGGAGAACAAGAGTGGCTGATAGAGAAAGATGAGGAGCTAAATTTACAGATTTTAAGTTCAGGGTACCAATGAGAAATCAAGGTTGGGAATGCTTAGCAATCACTTGGATGTATAAATTTGAAGCAAAGGAGAAAGGTCAGCACTGAGATAACTTATGGCATAGGTAGGTTACAGAAAAAGAAGAGAAATGGTCAAGGGTGGAACTCTGGTTTAGAAAATAATGTGAAGTTCTAGAGAAGCTTTATGATTTTGGAATAAGACAGTTCAAAAATACAATTAGGCATAAACATGTTAGGTCACGTTAAAACAGCAAAAACTTAGAACAAACCTAATTATCAAAGTAACAATAGAATGATTATGTTAATATGGAAGACATTTAAAATGTTTAGGAAGAGTGCACGATACTGCATAAGTTGCTAATTATAAAATATTGCTTTCTTACCTTTTTTAAAAAATGTGTGTATATATTATTTAAACACTATAAAATACGCATAGCAAAACCTGAAAAGAAATATTGTACATCAAAATGTTAGTACTATTTTGAGGTTAAGACTCCATGGGGTATTGCATTCTACTATTCTATATCTTGCAAATTCGCTATATAATACTTATGCAAGAGAAGAAAACCTGTCCTCCCAGAAAGCAGAAAAAACGCAGTATCTCCTTTCCATCTTGAGTAATGACCACCATGGCCAGAGTTTCCGTCTTACACAAGACCTGAAACTTAGGAGGCCCTCAACAAAAGCATGGTGTGGTATCCATACCTGAGTTGCGAGGGCGCGCGGAGAGTTAATGACCTGCAGCTCCACCGCGTCTGCTGGAGGCTTCAGCACCGGCCATGGGAGGTGTGATCTTGGAGTCTGCACGGGGTTCTGCCTCTGCCCCTCAGGAGTGGCTTCATGTCCTCCTCCATTGTCACGCCGCCCTGATGAGCCATGACCTGGGAACTCTCACGTACTAGTCCCCCCTCCGGCCTTGCCAAAGGCACCAGCGCCTTCCTGGCAGCTCCACTGAAAACAATCCCCAGCGGGCGGTGGGCCCTCTCCATGGTATGGATACTGGTTCTGCAGGAGGCCGTGTGAGATGCTGACCTTGCCAAGTCCATGTGGCAACTACGGCATGGGCCAGCCCTGCAGCTCCCACGCTCAGGATCTCCCAGAGCCTTTGGAGGCTGCAGCCTTGTCCGCGATGCCCCGCGAGCCGAGGTGAAAGGACA
>NW_011888884.1:1965059-2003766 GCF_000151845.1 Pteropus vampyrus | reverse complement strand
ATTTCAACAGAATATGGATAATGCGCAGTCGTCATTTTTTGCAAGTGACCTTGTCTTTAGCCTTGTGTCCTGGGACAAAGCCACTGAAACAAGCATCTCATCCATTTTCTTCAAGTGACTTTTTGTAGAAATCCATTGTATCTGGGACAAAAACAAGGGATCTTGTTCACTAGGGTATCAGCTAAGTCTCTGGTCTTAGGTGGGTGACTATTTGGCTTAGAAGGTCCTTAACCCTACCTCGCTCATTGATGCATTAAACTTTAGATCTCTCAAGTTTCTTTCATCTTTTGGAGCTATATTCTATTCTTTTTCTGGCTTTCCTTGGGGTCTGAAGCTTAGCTATACAGGGTTTCTGCTGACCCAGTCTGCTCCAGAGCTGAGGATTGCTTAGCCTTGAGTATCTCCCTTAACTGTTTAACACCTAAAAGAATTCCTAAATCCAACCTAAATTTATCACCATCATCATATTCCTAAAGTAGACACTCAGAGAAGATACTGTCCTTCGTTGGTGAGCTGCTTCCCTCTGGAACTTTTCACCAATGGCTGGGGCTAGGCTTTAAGATGGGAGCAAGGTCTGAGGCTGAGAAAGCTACGGGGGGATTGGTTATCTACATTTGGACTGGGGGAGGAGGGCATTAGTAATTGAATAAGACAAAGAAAGACTGGTGGGAGATAGCCATCAAAGAACAGGGATTTCCTGGGCAGAGAGGGGAGACCTCTGAAGAGCTCCCTACATTTCTGCTAGTCTCTCAAGGATTTAGGATTTGGAAGCTCCTACGGACTATGCGGCTGCTCTGATTGGCCTTCATTATCTCCAGAATCGTCGGAGGGCTGTGGAGTAGGGCTCAATAGCAAGTGATGCTAAGGGAGTCACAGATAAAGTTGGCAGTATGCCCTCCATTGTATTAAAAATATCCCTTCTCTTTCTCCTCCTAAATCTGGAAATCTACTCTTTGTGATTTGTATCTCCAGAAGCTTTTGGACAACAGGGCTGAGGAAAGAGTCTGTTTCCACACGTCTGGTTGCAGGATCTCCCCAGAGACAGAACCTGACGTATGGAGAGAAAAGAACTCCTGCTGGAAATCACAGTAGGAGAAGGTAGAGAGAAGTCCTCAGCGGACACCTGCCACAAGGAGAAGGTTGAAATGGGCAAGTTTTTGGATCAGTCAATACCTAAGATTCTTGCAACAGAAGAAGTCAGACAAAAGGGAGTTTTCTGAAGATGATCTCTCTGAGACAGTGTTCAGTAGGATTGAACACAAGCTAGTTTGTGTCATTGTTAAAGTAGGGTCTAGCAATGGTAGGGTAGAGACAGTTGATGGTGGGGCTGACAGGCAATTTAATCAGTAAAATTCATGGAGCGAAATAGATGGTGAGAGAAGAGAGGTTGAGGTCCTGACAAAAAGGGTAGACTCATGTGAAGAGCTAGGGAAGAAGGTCTAGTATCTGAGTGCGTTTTAGGGAAGAGGAGGAAGGGTAAAACAATGAAGGTAGAAGATAGTCTATAAATTATAGATTGTAGCTCCAGAGGCAAAAAGGGATCTGGCGCCTAGTGTTGAGGCTGAATAAGGGGACTTTGGGGAGTGAGGTGGAGGCAGAAAGGACCTTGGTAGAAAAGATGTGAAAGTGGGTGGTGGGGGGAGGATAAGGAAAAACTTAGGAGAGACCAAGGCAAGAAGGACTCCCAGGTAGAGGAGATTAAGCCATTGTGGAAGTGGAAGAATAGATGAATGAGAATGTGGGAGCCAAGGGCAGAGCCTCTGGTGGCAGAAAGCAGGCCAGTAATGGGGATAAAATGAGTGAGGAGGGAGTAGGATCCATTGTGAAGGGGGAGAAGAAAATACACTATGTGGGAGCAGAGTCAGACACAAGATAGGGAGCAGCAGGGAGAGATGAGACTCTGTAGGGTCCTGGGAAGAGAGACTGATAAATAGGCCAGAAGTGAAAGGTCTCAGACAGAGCAGCTGCTAATTGGTCTTCTGGAAGGTCTAGTAAAAGGGTGGAGGCCAAGTCAAAGAGGGCTCAGGCAGAAGAGTAATGCGAACTAAAGGGGACACAGAGGGAGCAGCATCTTTAACCGGCTTCCCAGAAACAAATCAGCCTGAACAATGATGCTTTCCCAACCCTTGCTGCACAGATCTTGACCTAGCAGAAACTGCAAGAGACTACAAGCTGCAACTAGCAACAAGAGGGTCTGGCAAGAGTAAGGGCCACCTGAAGCAAGCTGCCCCTTCCATTCCCCCACATCTTAGACTTAATAACACTCCTTTTATGCCTCACCTCAAGGCTGGCTTTTTCATTCTGTTCCTTATGGGTTCCTCCTTCAGCTACAACCCCAGGCTGCACTGAGGCCCTGAAATTGCATGGCTCATGCTAGGAAGTGGGAAACAGGAAAGAAAAGAAGATCAGTCAGTTCCAGAAAAGGTCCCATGCCACCATGGCTTCTTTCTGGCAACTTCCAAAAGCTGGTAAAACAAGACGGGGTTACACGTTGAGAAAGTGAAAATTAGTTTGGCCTGAAGAAACGAAAAGCCACCAGGCTGTTCATCGACCTGGGAAAAGAGACACAGAATTCAGATAAACCCAGCTGCAAAGTTAGCAGAAAATTATATTCCTCCCAAGGAGACACCACATCTGTAAAATGCCCTAATGACACTCAGTAGTAATGCGATATAGTAATGACTATTACTTTGTTACTGATAAATCTTGTTTTCTAAAATCATAGTTTATCAGAAACTTTGTTTTTGAAATCATTGCAGTATGAACAAAACTTCCTGCTCTTGCCTCCAGGATCCAATTTACTTTGACACAGAGTAGCAGCTGCCTTGATTTCCAACCCAGGTGCAGATTCAGGTAAGAGGGATATAATTTTCCATGTCTACCTTACTTCGTAGTTTCAAAGGAAAGGAGGCCCTGTGTCCACTTTGCCATCCAGACCTTATGTTACCCCTTTACATACAGCCCTGTTTTGCTTTAACTTATCAAAATACTGTTTTGTATAAATTTCACCTAATGTCACCCTTGCCCAAATCATATCATAACTTTTCCTTTTCTTGGAGACATACCATACCCCATGATGCCTCTGGTGCGTAACTTCCCTTGTTGCTAATATACGACTTCATCAAGCTACACTTTTGCTCCTGGTGTCCTAACTAGGACATTTGGAGGTTCTCTACAAAGGACTGGCCTTCTTAACTCAGTAATAATGTGCATATCTGAGACTTCTTAAGTCTCAGGACACTCGAGGTCCCTTTTTATGTGTGTGGCTTTGCACGGAATTTAGACTCTGGTTGTCTCTTTGGTCCTTGAATATCGCTTTATTACTTGTCTCTTGGAATTTTTATTTCCAATCAGACTTTGGTGTCCCTTGGTGAAATCTGGCTTTTAACACCATCTCCTGTCTTGTCTGTCCAACACCTTCTGTTTGTCTGTGAGAACTTTCCCCAGTCTTCTCTGGGTATAAGAAGTCGGCTTTGGGAAAGAGTTCTCCTCACAATCTGTGAGCCAGGTGGCTGCTAATTTCTCAAGTCAGCAAGTAGAAGCAGCTTAACTTTAGGGCTGAGGACTTGAAACACAAGTGATATTTTACTTTTGATCAACAGTCAAGCAACCTTTCATGGATTTGTCTGCTAATAAGCTTGTGCTACCTCCTGGCATAACTTCAATGGATAGATTAGAATTATAGTAGCCACTTGGGGAACTTTGACATGAATGAGAATGTTCATTTGAGAAATGCCCGAGGTAAAAAAGGAAAAGAAACTCTTAAGAGGAGATTGTATAACTGGTCTGTCTAAAAGAGAGAGATCACTGTGATTAATGTAGGATATTTCCCCTCCATTTCCATTCTTCAGGGATGAATAAGCACTGGCTTTTAATTGTGTGGCTTGATAAAATTGTCCAGGGCTTGAGTTATTGTTTAAACTAGCTGTAATGACTTTCTCTTTTGTGTCTATGTATATATAAAAAAGATTTGGCTGCGTCTAAACTTTCTCCTTTCTCCAAATAGAGAAGAAATAACCTGTAATTTTACAGTGATAATTTCATATCTGTCTAAAAGTACCTCTTTCTCATGTTTTTGTTGTTATTATTGTTCTTTCCCTCTCTCTTTGCTTCACATGGGAAATTTTAAAGATCAATTGCTCAGAAAACAAATCATTGACCTTATTTTGTATACTCGTCAAAAACATCTAAGAAAAAAAATTTGCGTTATAAAGTGTAGACAAATGAATTTAACTAGGCTTCATTACTACAGCTATGAGAGGAGAAAAGATCTTAGCTTCAATATAATAGTTTTTAAATATCATTTTATGATTTAAATATTGCTTTGTGAATACAAAATTTATAAAGTATATTTTTAAAAGTATCCTGTAACATTCCTGATAAATAAATTTTGGACAAAAAGGAATGAGTTAATTGTATTGATTAAAGACAACTCTCTTATCTATATTGCCCTGGTTTTATTATATAAAATGAATGCTAAGACAATATTCTAGTTTATATAAGACCAAGATGAAAACTTCGGAAGTTTTAAGCTTTCCAAATTTTATATATTGGTTTTATGAGACAAGAAAAAGATCATTGTTGGAACAAAATATAAAATTGTGTTTAAGTGAAATCATAAAACAGATGTCTTTTAAAGGATTTTATCTTGTAAAACTCTTACTGTACTACGAATCATGAGGACTTAATTATGTTTTAGCTAAAACTGTAATTTCCAAGTAATTAAAATGCTAAGATTTTAGAAAATGCTGAGTTACTTGATATATATTATATAGATAGAAGCTAAAACAGTTTCTAAGCTAAAAAATTATATAGTTTTATTATATCCCTATTCATATACATTATACAAGAACTATATATTAATAGAATGTGTAAATGCCTTTGGATGATGTGTTTATTCTGCCTCCTAAAAAGGTAACAGGTAAACTAAAACACATACTACTAAAAATTTAGTGAGGCAGTTCTTGGTTTCTCGCCTTTTAGTTTTCCATATGTCTGCAGAATAAAGAAATTGGTTACCTTGGCCAAATATGGTAATCGATAAAAGTGATTACGACTATACTTAGTATAATAATTACAGAAAATGTGAATGTGTATGTAAAATAATGAATATAGCTTGCCTGTTAAGGAATTGTTCATTTATTAAATAACTCAATGTAATATATATATTTGTTTTGATATGATAAGACAAATTATATCTTAAAACTAAAATTATATATGCATTACGTATTTATGTAGTCTACAAACACATATAAAAGTATATTAAATTTATTTTAATTCTATAAATTACAAAAAGACAAACAGAGTATATTCCATGTTATAGGATTTATTTGAAAAAAAAGGCCTTTAAATCTTTTACTGCTGATTATAAAATAGATAATACACAAAAAAGTAAAAGTAGGGGTTTTTTTTTTCCATAAAATGACTAAGTTTTCTTTTGGATCACCAAAATATTCTGTTAACTCTGTCCTATGTCTCTTGAATAATAATATGTTTCCTTATTTTTTCCGAGTTACTAGATCAGACATCAGAGAAAGACTATGGACCCTGCCCCAGGAACTATTAACAACTGACACAATAGTAAACCCACGCCTTCCGAGTCAAGACACTTAAGCGACACGAAATCACTGCAAGGCTGTCCTGAGACCTCAAACAGAGGGATCTGAGGAATCATTCCAAAACAGGTGACTGCAGGAAATGGCACCTTCCACCCAAGACCATTAGGACCAAGTTGGTGACTGCAGAAGTATCACTTTCCCCCAAGATCCACCAGACAAGACCACCAGAGCCAGGTTGCCATGCTTTAATCTGCATGTGCTTTTGCTCTTTTTCTTGGTCCTTTACTCTCTGCAAATTTAAGGTTTAAATTGTTGACATTTCTTATCTATTAACAATGATACTTCTAAGGTCTTTATCCTTAATACTTCCTGAGTCACTCCTGTGTGAGTCTAGTGCCAGGCTGCAATTTGTTTGTGATTTGGCTACAACATGCAATTACACTGTCTGTTAGGTTTGTACTTACTTTCCTTTGGGTACAACCCAACTTCCTTTTCTATCAATTTCATGGAATTAATCAGCTGATTTCCTTGGTGATAAGACTCAACCAAGAGGTGATCTGGGATGAAAAATAGTGGAATAGGCCAGACAATCAGAATTCTATAATCCCCTGTCATGTCATACATGGAAAGGAAGGTTTGAGTCCTAAACAAAACAGTGCTCAGAAATTTAGCATTTCCAACCAAATTTTCACAATAGGAAAGCCAATGATGGAGGCGAAAGGAAAAGAGTGACAAAGAGGTACTTTGAGGGAATAGGACACGATGAGAGGAAAGGAGGCAGTAAGAGTTCAGTAAGGGAAAATGGTGGGCCACATGGGGTTTACAAGCAAAGAGGCAACAGAAGCAAACATAACTCTGGAGAGTCCACAGGGAAGATGGAAGCCAGTATCATAGAGTCCACAAATGGTCTTGAACTTGGGCTCCTGTAGAATCCAGTGAGAAGGTAGAAACCAGAGGTATAGGGGCTGAGAGAGGGGCTAGTTAGTGGGTCTTCCAAGGGTCCATGAGAGACTGAGGGGAGAGACTGAGTTGACTGCCTCAGAAGAACGATGGAAGCCATGGGACTCTGAGGTGGCAGAATCTTCCTCGAATGTCAGCTTCCACTCTGTTACACAGTGCACAGTGGTACCTTGACAAAATGGTTGCCGCCAACCGCCTATAACAGGGAGCTTGTCCAAGAAGCTACAGAAGACAAGAGGAATAAGCTAAAGTCGAGAATGCTGGGATTGGCAGAGCAGGAAACACAGAGTTCCCCCCGCATCCCAGACTTCACAGTACTTCTCTTATTCCTCACACCAAGGCTTTCTTTCACATTCCCTGTCCCCTCCAGTGTCGACCCTTAGGCTGCACTGGGCCCTGAAACTGCATCCCAGGAAGAGGAATGCAGAAAAAAGGAGAGAGTAATCTGTTCATGGGAAAGCGTGACCTGTGCTACATCAGATTCTTTCAGTCAACACCTCCATTCTGAGAATCAAAGAGCCTGGGTTGTTACTTCTGGTGAAGAGAGGAGCAAAGAGACAGGAGCCATTTCGGGGAGACTCTGAAAGCACCAAAATTACCTCATGTGACCCTCACAACAACCCTGTGAGGTATGGAGGCCAGGTGTTACCTCAGAAGAGGAACCTGACCCTTGGGGAAGTTAAATAACTTGTCCAAAATCAGGACCCAGGAGTTCTGCCTCCAAAACCAACAGTAGTTCCAATATATCTCACGCTGACACTGGTGGGCAAGACCGCTGGCCCAGCTTCATCATTCTTTTATTTGGATGGATGGACACAACAGGGAATCTGCATCCTTCCTGTGAGCCTCCCCTCTGAGAGCTCTGTTTTCTAATAGGGACTTGATTTAGGATTGGCATCCTCAGAGAATGAGGACCTACATCCTTATGAAAATGTGAGATTAAGATTAAACCTTGGGCAGCCTAGGGTTGACTAGACAAAACTTTACCTTTTAATTCTACACCTTTGTTCCTCTTTTTGACTCTGCACTGACCTTAAGAAACTAGAGTGAGTGGCTAGGACTGAATTTCCACTCTCCTCTCTCTAGGCAAGCTTCAGGCATTATTCATAGGCAATCTGATTTTCTTTATTGAATACAGATCTGTGCTCCTTCCCTGTTATTCATTTTATAGCAGATGAACTATTGTCTATTTTCCCTTCTTTGAAAACTTCAAGAGGGTTTTCTGTATGTCATGCTCAGGTGATTTTTTCAGTCCCTGTCCTCTGTACCTGAAGAGCACAGAGTCCCAGAAAAGCAGGCACATGCAATACTCCTTCACACAGGACTTGCCCCTGGTGACAGAGCTGAGGCCCCAGCATCTGAGTCAAGGCTTTCAAAGGCTCAGAGCATTGTTTTCCACACCAGCTCTAACACAAAGATACAAGACACCTTGGCCCAGAGACACCTGAGCTAAGACTGTGTCTGATAAATACGAGTTGAAGAACTCTGTCCCCCTGCAGGGATCCTGAACGCTCTTAATAATTCAGTCCACAGCCCGTGACTGACTATGATGAGGGTTTTATCATGGAGCCCTCTACCAAACCCAGAGAGATGGTCTGTGAGCTTCAAATACAATTTCCCACTCCTACCCTGGCCTTGTTCCCCTTAATGGCATTCTAACCTTTCCTGAGAGTTTCCGTCGCAAGCGGCTCTCTGTGTCAATGTAATTGATTTAGAAAAGTAGGAAGGAGAAGAGGAAGAGGTTAATGTCTCCTGGGGGCTGCCAAATTGACGTGTCTATTTTTCCCAAATGTTGGTAAATTTTTATTCCTCTGTAAACAGCAGAGGAACAGAAACAGGAACCTCATCCTATACAGGAAGTGTAAAATGAGACTCGTGCTCTAAGAGTCACTGAGGCGCATCTGAAAGCAGTTTAGCTGAAGTGCACGTCAGCCTCAGACAATTGAGCACTGAGAATGTACACTGCAGACTAGGGTTCTAGGCTCTCCTCCTCACGGAGCTGCGGGGCAATGACAGTGTTCTTGAGGACGGAGAAGGCCCTTAAAAAGGAAGGTGAACCCGCAATCCCTCCTCACAGCATCCAGCCAAGTAGATCCCTCAAGGCCTCCTTGGGCCTTCTAGATCCTTCCATCCTTCTCTGGGCCTTAGTAGTTTCCAATTCTGTCCTTTCTTCCTATTGTAGATATACTACTATTGTAAGTAATAGTGCTATTTTCTATTCATTCCTCCTACAACTCAGATATTGGGTTGTCCGTTACCTCCTTGGTCACATCAATGTTGATCTTACCAATTCTATAGCCTTTGAAAATGAAGTTCTTCCAGGAATTTTTGCTGATTCCCAGGGATCTACATTCTCAGGATTTCCTCTGTTCTCAACTCCAGCTTCCCACCTTGCACCAATCCAGACAGAACTAGGTCACAAGCCCACCTTCACAGTCACTCCAAAGAGTCCACTTGCACATAAAAGCATTAGTGAGCAATGTAGCCTTTACAAAAGACAATGTGAGGGTGACAAAGATGACCGGGGGCATACCTCACCCCTGACAAACAACTTGAAAGTCCTGAACTGATGAATTAAGCACTGAATTGTTTCCATACCTGGAAAAGTCACAGCCCAGGGCACCCAATCCTTTCCCACCCATATGATGAGACTTTTCCAGAATTGGCAGCAAAACTATCCTTCAAGAATGAGGCATAGATTCTCAGTTAATATTGCTAACTGGGTTATTGTTGCTTTTAGGTCTTTTCAGTGAACAGAGAAAGTAAATTTAAACCATGCATTCATATTAACGTGTACAGTTCAAACTTAACACAGGGTTTTTACTTTGATTTTCGTATGTATCTCCTTTTTCTCACAATGCAAATTTTGGATCTTAATGACATTAATGTTCTTATTCTATCTTAGTATGTAAAGTGCTGTGAAAATTATAATGCAAGTATTACTCGTAATAATAAAACTACTGAGCGAAGTCTGAAATTATTTGCAGTTTTTTTCTCCTTAGAATATATGCCACCAAGAATGTACACCAGAAGAACATATTCCAAAGTCACTTGCAATAATTCTTTTCTGTGTTCTTTTCTCTGTGTGATTATGTAATCAATTTGATAAAAAGTTAAGGTTATTAGTTTCAACCAATTTTCAATTTTAGGGTTAGCTTTATTTTCCCTGTTGATTTTATTTTTCAAAAAATATAAAACATTTACATAGTTCAAAAGTAAATAAATTAAACTTAAAGAAGTCTCACTTCCAACCCTTTTTGTTTGATTCATAAAAAAAAAAAAAAAAAAGCACGAGGATGATGATGACCTAGCTTTTTTTCTTCTCCTAAGATATAGAAGGAATGTGAGGAGCAGGAAAGAGCAGAAACATTGTAGAAAGAGATTCTGGTTTGAATCCACTTACTGTTTGAACTTGGGCATTTCCTAGACTTTTGGGGACTGATTTCTTCACATGAAAATGAGAATAACAATACCCATCTCTAAGAAATGTTCTGAAGATTAAATGAGTAACATGTGAAATGCCTAGTCCATAGTAAGTACTCAAAATATCAGAGCTATTCAGTACATTTTAAGAGATTTAAGGGGCTTTGAAATTTTAGACCGACTTGTCTATATAAATTTTAGACCGACACCAAATTTTGGTGTCCTTTTAAAAATCCTTTTACATAATATAGAAATAATAATAATGTATGATAATAGTTTTGGGACAAAGCTCAGAAGATCTAAACAAAAACATACCAGAGGAGATATAAAAGTAACTATTTTAACTATTAGAACCAGAACTACCAGATTTGTTTGGATGATAGTAGTGAGGTAAACTACCAAGACAAAATATAAAAAGGAAGGAAACTCAAAAGGGGCTATGTCAGGGACAAAATGTCTGTGTCCCCCAAATTCATGTACCAGAGCTCCACCCCTAACATGATAGCATTAGGAGGTGAGACCTTTAGGGGGTGATTAGGGTTAGATGAGGTCATGAGGGCGGAATCCTCATAAACTGGGATTAGAGCCCATGAAAAGCTCTAGATTATTATCTTGGTATGGATAAAGCATTTCTATGTTTTAAAAATAGAAGTAGTATAGTAGAGCATACTTTTTATAATAAATTCAAATAGCACACAAATGTATAAATCCCAAAGCATAAGCATTCTTCCCACTCCTCTACACTCCCACCCTCCGGAGGTAAGCGCGGTTAAGGATTTTGGTGTGTATGGAAAGGCATTTTAAAGCATGAGCTAAAACCTAGAAATCTTAAAGAGAAAAGACTGATTCATGGGATGACAATTATAATATTAATATAAACAATATTTCTGTATTAAAAGGTAAAAACAAGGTAAAAAAGAGAAACTGGGAAAAATCGGAGCGCAAAGGATAAGGAACTAATAATGTTATGCAACATTCTTACAAACCAGTCAGAAAAAGATGATCAATTTACAGGAGGAGTTCATACAGAACTACATATGAAAAGCTGTCCAACTAATTTATGAAACATAAATTTAAACAACATCGAAGGTATCTTTTCCCTCCTATCAGAATGACAAAGATAATGAGAATTTAAATCAACATAATTTTGTTCCCCTTATTAAAATAATACTGGGACCTGCATATCTTTCTATTGCTATGTTAAACAATACTGAGAACAAGCAAAGCTAATTTAGCTGTTTGTTTCAGGAAATGCTTTACTCCTGGAAGTTTACAATGCAAAACATTCATCAGCACTAACAATTGCTCATCAAGGCTTGCTTCAAGGTCTTTGTTCCAGTCAATTTCCCACCTTGCAATACTTCCTTAAAACCATTTGGCCAAGTTTGTTCCTTCCTTGGATACTAGAGGTAGTGGCTGCTCCCTACATTTGCTGTTCCTACACTCTTTAAAATTCTCTTTTACTCTTTTTATTTGTTAATGTCCTTTTACTAGTTAATAGTTCTTTCTAATCGATTTGTTCAAATTTGGTCTAAGCTCCTGACTGGACCCTGACTGATATATCTCTTAACCATGCATGTCAGGGCCTGTATTCATTTGTCATGCTGCTCTAACACATTACCACCAACACAGTGACTTAAAACCACCCGGATATATTATCTTACAAGTCTGTAGGTCAAGAGTCCATACAGGTCTCACTAGATTAATCAAGGTGTCTGTAGGCTGCATTCCTTTCTGGAGGTTTTAGGCAAGAATCTGTTTCCTGTTCATTGGGTTATTGGCAGAATTTGGTTCCTTGTAGTTTTAACACTGAGATCCCCATTTCCTTAGGAGCTATCAATTGAGAACCATTCCCAGCTTCTAGAGGCTACCACATACCTTGGCTTGTGGCCCCTTCCTCCACCTTCGAAGCCGGCAGTGGAGCGTTGAGCCCCTCCTCTTTCTTCTTCCATCCTATTTCTCTGACCCAATCAGGAAAGGTTCTTCATTTCAATGACCCTGTGATTAGATTGGGCCACCTAGATGATCTAGGACAATCCCCCCATCTCTTAATCACATTTGTAAATCCTTTTTGCCATGTAAGGTAACATTCGCAGATTCCTGGAATTAGGATGTGGATGTTTGCTTCCAACTTCAAGGTTTATTTCCCAAAACCTTCAAAAACATTAGGTACTAATCATTGACTCATCTCCTTAAAAGACCACCAGAAAAACTTGTTGATCAAGCAAAGTTATGTTATTAAACAGTGAAGTAAACGGTCAACAAATTTAATGTATTATTATTTCCAAAATTGAAGTTATCTCCCCATCTCAAAACCAACTTCTCCTCTAGTGTTCTGTACCTTAGTGACAATATTCACCTATTGCCCAAGTCAGAAATCTGTATTAATCCCCATATCATGTACTCTCCTCTCCTTCCCCATTGCTACCCCCCTCATGCAGGTAGTCATGTCATCTCTTACACGAATTACATCAACAACCTCCTGCTTCCCAAGGTCTCCATGTCTCTAGACTTGTTTTCCTAGAATTCATTCCCATTGCAACCAGAGGGCTTGTATTAGTTTGCTCAGTCTGCTATAACAAAATACCTTAAACTGGGCAACTTAAACAACAGAAATCTATTTTCAGGGTTTCGCGGCTAAAAGTAGAAGTCTGAGGTGCCAGCATGGTCGGTTTCTGGTCAGGACTCTCTTCCTGGCTTGCAGAAGGCCATCTTCTCACTGTGTCCTCACATGACAGAAAGAGAGAATAAGAGCAAATTCTCTGGTGTGTCTTCTCATAAGGGCACTAATCCCATCATGCGGGCCCCACTTTCATGACCTCATTAAACCTAATTACCTCCCAAAGTCCTTATCTCCAAATCAACATATGCATTTGAGGGAGAGACACAATTCAGTCCATCTTAGGGCTTTTCCACCCCCTTAAAAAAATCTTAAACTTTCTTTATGGTTCCCCTGTGCTTTTAAGATAAAGTCCAATTCACTTGACTTTGAAAATCCTGCATCATCCATCTCCACGTACCTCTCCTGCCCCTTCTTATACCAACCACTCCCTCGCTTGCTCTAGTCCTACTGACCACCTCTGTTCCTAGAATGCATTGCCTTCTTTCTTGCCCTAGGATCTCTGCTATTGTTGCTCCCTCTGCCTACTTTGGCAGCTCCGGCTCTTCTGTTCCTCCAGGAAGCCTTCTCTGACACAGCATGGGCCTTCAAGGTGGAGGTCTGGTGCTCCTCCAAGGTACTTCCATTGCACCCTGTATTTCCACTTATCCCATTGTTACTTCTGTCTTTTTCCTTTTAAGTTGTAAGCTCTGAGAGAGAGAGGTGAAATCTGTTTTGTTCAACACTATACCCAAGTGCCAACTCATTATCTGGACTATGGTAGCATATAATGAATGTGTATGCTTGGATGGATGGATGAATGAGTGAATAGATAACTGCATTGCATCTGAGGGGACTGCTGGGCATCCAGGTGAAGCCATTCAGTAAATAGATATGTGGCTATGGACTGGAGAAGCCAGGTTCATTCAGCTCTCTCCTTGGAAAGGTACACTCTATAAAGCCCTTGAGTTGTCACGTGTATTGTGCCAGACCCAAGTTTCAAGTGTATTTAGCAATCCAGCCCCCTGATGTCCATGGTCCTGAATTTATTGCTAACCATAAGCTGATTTCCTAAGCCTATTTTATTGTAATATCACCCTTTGAAGTAGTTATCCTCATTTTACAGGTGTGGAAATAGAAGCCATGCGGGTTATCACAAGTGATTCACAGAGATTAAAATCAGTGCTCTGGATACTATGGATTGGCTCATTCACCTTCATTCCACTTTCACCCTCCTTCGAGAGTTGTACTAATCAATACACTAGCTACCAGCCACCTGTGGCTATTCAAGACTAAATTATCAAAATTAAATAACATTTAAAATTTAATTCCTCAATTGCACTAACCACATTTCAGGTGTTCGATTGCCACATCTGGCTAGAAGCTCCTATACTGAACAATGCAGACGGAGAACATTTCACCATCATGAAAAGTTTTATTGAACAGTATAGATCTTGAGATATCTCCTGTATGGCAGAAGTTAGAAAGCTAAAATTACATTTCCCACATTCCTTTGCAGGTACTGGATGCAAATTTTATTTACCGCTTAAATATGCTTAGATGAGTTTGGTGAGGTGAAAATGAGATAAGGCTGACCATGTGGGTGTCAGGCTTTCCCGCAGGAGCACACCAGCACCTGCTGCATTGCCTGAATGGGAAAGGCAGCTGTGGCACTGGCGCTGGCCTTCGCAGAAGTAGCATCTGCTTCATGACTTCCAGCTCCTTATCCCAGGTCAATACTACGGTGATGAGTTCTTGAACTCAATCATTTCAAGTGACCTAAGGGGTAGCAGCTTTCCTAATGGGTCATTTCTATAGTGTTCTGCATACCTGGAGCCAGCTCTCCCAACACCCAGCACTATTTTGGTAAGGAAAATTTGGTAAGATTTCATGTGTAAAAATCTCTTCCTACTTACAATATTCAGGCTCGATTCTGTCTCCTGAACCAAGTTCTGATTGATATGGTCAAAGGTGACTTATAACACAGCTCTTGCATTTACAGATCATGCCTTTGCTTTCCAAACTCCATAAATGCTGTCCAGTCCTCTAGCAATTAAACTAGGCAGCTATATATCTGATTGCCTTTTGCAATTGTTCCCCCACCTCACTCTCCTTTAAGATACTACTTACTCCTGTCCATAAGAAACTTAGTGTCTCTGCAAGAATTAAATGTGGTCAGTAAAATAACCTAATTGCCTGGCCTGATCCAGGGATGCTTGTAGACCACAATTGTAGACCATAATAAAATGCACTGAACAAAAAGCAAAACTTTCTAAGTCCACCATAATTAATGGCATAGATTTTCTTAGATAACAATCATGTTGGTGTAAATTAGATCAATCACATTGCCTCCTTTATTTATTCCTACGTGAAATAAACTAGACTGGAGAGTCGGGGGATTTGGTTCAAGTGGAGGGGAAATGGTGAGGCCAGAAGCATAGGGCAGAATGGGCACGAGCCATCTGGTCATTGGAAAATCAATCTCTACCATGACTCTCTCGCCTTCCCCCTCTAGACTCTGACCTCAGGCTCTGAGTTATAGAGGTGTCTAGAAGCTAGCCTGGGCATGTGTCACCATGAATCATATTGATTCTATGGAAAAACATGGTCTGAGTTCCAAACAAAAGGAATGTAAATGAATTGTCAGATCACTGGCCATTTATAAATTGGGTACAGCCTGAAATAACAGCTTCCTGCCAGCCTCTACCTGTATGAAACAACCAAACCCTTTCTACTTATGATCTTCAGACTTTAAAACCACCAAAGCAGAGTGAGCATCTATTTTCAGAAATACATTCTGGCTTACTGGGAGGAGCGCTCACAGAACAAAGAACCTGGACCCTGGAGACCTTACCGAGACCTTAGTTCTAATCACAGTCTCATCATTTATTAACTGTGTGATCTTGGACAAATTAACTCCCCATTCTGGGTCTCAGTTTTCTCAACTATAAAATGAGAGAAAACCCTGTTCATGGGATTTTCATAAGAGTTATGCGATAAATCTGATTTGCTCACTTAGGAAAATGCCAGAAAAGAAAAAGAGATGGGAACAGCTCTATGGAGATACTCAGTGCCTCGTCCAGCAATTTTCCAAAAGTAATTTACCTGCTCTATTCTAGGGTCTCTCCAACTTTGCTCAAAATACCATTCACTTCCTATTGTGCTCTCCCCATTATAAGTCAGAGTAAAGACTAAGCTTTTATATCTAAAAGACCCCAAAGGTGTAGTAGATAGTTTAAAGAAGATGGAGCTTTTTTCTCTTTCACTAATGGCCCTGAGGTCCAAGTTGGTGAGTGGTTGTCTCCATGCAGCCAGTCAGGATCCAGGTTCTTTCCACTCTATTGCTTTGCCATCACCAAGGGAATTATCCTTGTCTGCATGATCAAAGATAGGTCACGGGAACATTGAAGTTCCAGCTAAGGGAAGAGGAAAGACAGAGCTGCTCTAGGACATATTCTTTGGAACTAAAGATGACCCAGAAGTTGCACATGGCAGTTCTATCCATACTTCTTTGGCCTGAATTTAGTCATATGGCCACATTTAGCTATAAGAGAGGTTGGTAAGTGCAGTCTGCAACCAATCAGCCATGTATCCAGATAAAAATTGTATCAAAGAAGAGAAATATTTTGCTGGACAACTACCATTCTCTGCCATGGACTTCCTCCCTTCGTTGTCTTCAGCAAGAAGGTTTGGCTTGTTCTTGGCCTTACCGGAAACCTTTGCCATTTACAAGATTAGGCCTTAGTTTGGGGAAGTCTTCGCAATGCCATTAGACCTCTTGGTGAGATACAGCTGGCCACTTGGGATCCCTAAAGCTGATGAAAAAGCTGGGGTCCTAAGAGGGAGTTCTGGGAGCTCAGGCCAGGTCTATTCCCAGAGCACTGCCCCTGTCTTCTGAAGATATGGTTTTGATCTGTGGGGCCTTTCCCCGCCATATCGTGAGAAATACTGGCTTGGCTGTTTCTGGAGATGACTCATTCCTGCTCTTTGCAGAGTGAGCACAATAACATTATCCCTACAAAGAATGTTCTCCTGCCAGGTTTCTGGCACCTGCAGACAAGTCTGTTCCTCTTTAAGTGATTCTTAAAGGATTAAAAAGCACACAGTGCAAATGCTTCCAATGTGCTGAGCTCACGTAGCTGAACTATAAGTTCCGTGGTGTGGAGACAGTGTGAGACCAGAAGCTGGGGAATCTCGCAATGGTCTCAGCTCCAACATTTGCCAACTCTGTCCTTGGGCAAGTCACCTCCTGCCCCCAGGCCTGTTTTCCCAACTAAAAAAATTTGACCAGATCGTTTCTAGAGATCCTTTCTGTTCCAATTCCCCGAGTGTCCATGACCCTTTCTCGTCTGTTCCTCATTTGGAACACTTCAGCAGTAACTATAGGGAAAAGACAGCTCTTTCTCATTTATTTCCCTTATGTCCATTACATGTTTTCCTTATTATTGACATCTTGCATCATTAATGTGGCACACTTGTTATAATGAATGAACCGATACTGACACATTATTAACTAAAGCTCATAGTTTTTATTGCTAAATAATGTTGCATTGTATAGATGTACCGCCATTTATCCATTTATTTATTTAAGAATATCTCAGTCGCTTTTGGGCGATTATGAACAGAACTGCTGTAAACTTCCATGTGTAGGTTTTCCGTGGACATAAGTTTTCAATTCAATTGGGTGACTACCTAAGAGTATGATTGTTGAATCATATGGCAAGAATATGTTTAGCTTGGTTAAAATAAAGAAAGAAAACCTGCCAAATTGTCTTTCAAAGTAGATGTACCATTTTGCATCTTTCATATAGGATGAGCATCTTTTCATATGTTTATTTGCCATCTATATATCTTTTTTGGTGAAGTTTGTTCAGATCTTTGGCCCATTTTTTAATTGGTTTGTTTTCTTATTGTTGAGTTTTAAGAATTCTTTGGATACAAATCTTGTATCAGATGTTTCTTACAAATATTATCTCCCATTCTGTGGCTTGTCTTTTCATTCTCTTAATAGTGTCTTTCATGGAGCAGAAGTTTTCATTTTAATACAATCCAATTTATCAGTTCAATTTTCTCCTATGTTATCTTCCAGAAGTTTTATAGGTTTGCGTTCTACATTCAGGTCTATGATCCATTTTGACTTAATTTTTGTAAAAGGTAAAGCCTGTGTCTCGGTTCATTTTTTGGCAAAAAGATTTCCAATTGTTCTAGCTCCATTTAAAAAAGAGTATCCTATCTCTATTGAATTGTAGCTTTACAGTAAGTCTTTAAGTCAGTATCAGTCTTCCAACTATTTTCTTCTTCCTCAGTGTCCTATTGGCTATCCTAGGTCTTCTGACTTTCCATATAAACTTTAAAATCAGTTTGCTGATATCCACAAATGACTTGCCTCCAAGTGGGGGTGTAAGATATGCTTCCCACTGAGCCCCACTGTCATGAGAGGATGAAGAAGAAAAAAGAGCCAACTAGCCCCACCTCTCATCATCTTATTCTGCTTTATTGCTGCTGGGTGGGGATGGAGGTACAGCTCGACTCCAGACCCATCAACACTACCCCATTGGGGGGATCTGAGCATGGCACCCACTTCCATGGAGCGAGAGGGTGGGGTTAGAGATCAACTCCTCATTCAGCCCCAGTGTTTGTCAATTAGGCATCCACTCATCACAGGGCCAATTATATTAACTGTATTTTCTTATTTGTTATAGTCTTGATGCTCTGGCATTTGGGATCCTTACAAAAAATAAGAAAATAAAGTTAATATAATTAACTCATTCCTAAAGATAATGACAACTTGCCTATGAACACATCTCCTCTTCATTCTTCGGAGTCCTCTTATACTTGTGTCGTCTTAGATAAAACTGGACACTACTTTAAGTGATAAGGACAGATTTTAATGAGTAAAATACTATAACAGCAGGGAAAAGAGTTCTCCTTCAATTTATACAGAGGCGACTGGGCATTTTAAAGAAAGAATAAGTGTGAGGGATGGATGAGCAGGAGTTCAGTAGAGTCAGTGAAGCAAAAAATTACAAAAAGCAGGAAGCGGGAGTTGGGCCATGTGAAACCCATTTGTGTTTGCTAACTTGCTAACCGGCGCTTATTGAAGTTAGGCTCCTTCCCTCCCACAAAGGCTGAGAGACAGGGGCCCTATCTTCCTTCAGGTACTAGCTGAAACAAACATTTTGGGGGCATCTCTGAGTTTTCTCAGGCAGGGACTTTAAGGGCCGATGATAGGGTCATCCTAGGGATGTGGCCTTGCGCTGTTAGAAATTATATGAGTGCTTGTTCAAGTCTTTATAGGCCAATGTTGAAGCCTAGTTGAGAGAGGACTCAGAGGAGCCTGGCTAGAGTTTGGTCAAGGAGAGCATCTCTGTCAGTGTCCAAGGGTGTTTATTTGTAAGAGGGAGGAGCTGAAAGAATCAGGATACTCCATCTTGGCAGAACCAGAAGACCTTGCCGTCAGGATTTTTGAAAGCTCCCCAGGCGATTCGAAATGCAACAAAATTTGAGAAGCACAAGGCCAAGACAAGAACTTTGCCCTCCATTGTTTTAATGCCCCCCTTCACAAAGAAATTCCTCTAAGCAGACTGAATGCTCTGTGGTGTATGTACATGTATGTGCGTCTATATGTATGTACACACCAGCAACAAGATAGAAAGTGCTTAGAACTATGGAAATGTACCAAGCTGCCTTTGTTTTAGTGAGGGGAACAAGCCATTAAGAACTAACATCAGGGTAACCAATACCACATACTGTCTCCCCGCTGTTTAAGAACCACTACATTACAAGAAAATGAAGGACAAGAAAAAAACTAATTGCTTAATCTCACCTTATGCAGATAACTCTTAGAGCAAATTTGGTAACAAACACTTGCGGGAGAGAGATCAGGCAGCCCAGACAGGCAGTTAGGATAACAGGCCTCCTGCCATGTCTAGATCAGTGGTCCCCAACATTTTTGGCACCAGAGACCGGTACTCCTATGAGACTTTATAATGCCTGATGATCTGAGGTGGAGCTGAGGCGGTGATGCTAGCACTGGGGAGCGGCTGCAAATACAGATGAAGCTTTGATCGC
The DNA here is from genome assembly GCF_000151845.1 of Pteropus vampyrus. Lineage (NCBI taxonomy): Eukaryota > Metazoa > Chordata > Mammalia > Chiroptera > Pteropodidae > Pteropus > Pteropus vampyrus. The sequence goes on along the minus strand of NW_011888884.1, from coordinate 1,984,155 downwards.
TTGCCTGCCGCTCACCTCCTATGGTGCGGCCTGGATCCTAACAGGCCACCTACCAGTAACAAGTCCATGACCCAGGGGTTGGAGACCCCTGGATAGGACTTCGCCACATGATGTCACTCTAATACTTGCTTATTTATGTCTCTGGAAATCTCTAGTAAGTCTCTCCTTTCCTAAAAGACTGACATTCTTTTATACCTTGGGATGATTATGAAATTACATCATATTTGTTGTTTATAATTTGAAAGCAAATTTTGTGTCTTTGTTTTCCTTGTAAAAGAGATGATAATTTGCAGAAAGATTGGGAACATGGGCAAAAAGAGGCCTTTTGGAATCACAAAACTTTTATTTAGCACAAGGCTGATTTACCAGGCGGGTGAATGCCTCGGTATCCTCATCTGTAAAATGGGAGAAAATACTATAACTCCTACTTCACAGACCGGAGTAAGTCATTTCAGTTGGCATGTACTAAGCGTCCACCTGTGCCATGCTCTGCACTGAGTGAGAGGAAACAAAGATGAAGATATCAAAGTTCCTGCCCTTAAGGAGCAACAAGTCCAAACTTGGGAGCAAATATCTAAACAGGAGAATATAGGACAATGGCCAGTAGACACTCTTAGGTTTCTGTTCGTCAGAATTAGTGTGTTAGTTGATTTCTCTAATATCTTGATAAAAATTCTTCATGTGTAGTAACTTTTTCGTTGGGAAACAAATTAAGCATTGGTCTTAATATTTCACTTATAAAAGGCCTCTCCAAACCTGATCCTTCCTCCACACAAATTGCTTCGGAGAAATACTGTTGTTGAGAAAGAGACGCGGTTGCAATGTCCTTAGCTGCAAGTGGCAGACACACACACTCTTCTTACCTGATGAGTGACGACGAGGCCAGAGGCTGAACGCATCGGTTCACAGAAACAAAGTCTGACGGTAGACGCCGCTCCAGGCATGCTTTCATTGGAAAGTGACTTTGTCATCAAGGCCATAGTTATCCGAGTTCCACACTCCTTGGTGGGTCGGTTTCAAGCTGGCTTCCTCTCTGGTAACAAATGTTGCCTCAGCAGTTCTAGGCCACACGCCCCAATCTCACATCAACTTTCTAAGCAAAAGGCCTGTGACACTCTGCACAAGTGCCCTGAGGTCACATGCTCACCCCCAGACAATCACTGTGGACAAGCAGATGTACGGCTCTGATTGGCTTAGCTTAGGTCACATGTTCTGCTCTTGGCCACATCTGATGCCCATGCAGAAACTGGAATTTGTGAGGAAGGGATGAAGGGGAAATGGGAGCCTCAGCTGTAGGTTCCACCTGGGGAATATTAGCTGGGCCTGAGTGCGCCCTGATCTGGGGGGAGGGACAAAAGGATGCAACTAGGATTCGTGACCTGTTCTTCACAGGCTCCTCTCCTCCTCCTCTCTGTACTAGCACTACCTTCACAGAGAGGATTCTTCAGGGTTTTTTTTGCCTGAGGAATAGACTCTTAGAGGCTGGTCCCACTACTCATCCCTCCACCTGTAGGGAGTGGGAGGACTGTGCTCTCAGAGATGTTAGTTACCGTCTCCTCCCTCATCCTGTCTGTCTCACATACTTCATTCCTATCCCACCCCCCACTTGGTTGGCATTCCCAAGTCCCAAACCACACCCCGGGAGTGGACACCCTGCCCGCGGAAGGCTGCAACCGTCCTGCCCTGCGTCTACTTTCCTTCTTCCAGAATTAGGTAGAAATCTCTAGCCTCCTGTAGTCTCCCTACAATTGTCCTTATTTGCAGTGGGTTTATGCATCTATATTCCTCTAGTAACACTTTAATTCGGTTTTAGGAGGGAGAAGAAATAAACACACACAGTCGGCCATCTTAAGCTGAAGTCACTGACCCATATTTTTCCACCAAAATTAAGTGTTCTGTGCCTGCGGTTTATGTTTAAGGAGTAAGTGATTACTGTTTTTATAGGATCTGGCACACAACGGGTGCTTTTGGAGGAGATGGCCAGGCAATGAGGGCACTGAAGCTGTGACTATGGGGCAGAAGTTGCTGTGGATGTGGGGAGTGAGGAAGAGGAGACGGGGCGGGAGTGGGGAGTAGAGACAGACATGGTTTTGGAGATCTTCAAGACCAGGATGTGGAAGAGAGTTCGCATGCAACGCTCACTTACTGCCTGTGTGATTTAGGGCACATCACTTCCCCCTATATAAGCCTCTCTTTCCCTCTCCGTACTTCATTAGGTTTTTAGGTTTTTAGGATTAGTACTAACCAAAGGTTCTTGAGTTGCAAGCAATAGAAATGAATGCTGGCTAATTAAGCAAAAGATGCTGCAGTGGCAGGTATATGTGAAGACATCAGGGTGGTAGGCCTTGGCAACTTGAAGAATGTAGGCCCCACTGAAAGGATTCATATTCAAGAAAACAATTTATACATTGTGCTGGCCAAACAAAATGTGCCTAAAAGCCTCCAGTCTGCAACACCTCCTTGCAGGAAAGAACCCAAGTTCCTGTGAAGCACCAAGGCCCTGCCAGCCCCAGGGGACTCCAGTCCAGGCTAGAAGCCCAATTCTGAGCAATAGGGAAGGACTAGATCACAAAGCATTAGGTGATTAAGGCCATGTCTGGTTCTTTCCTAAGTCTGCAGCCCACCCAGCACAGGGCCCAGGACAGAGGCAGCATCACAGGGTGTCCTGAATCAGGACTCTTTTTCTAAGGTAAGAGGTGGCTCAGAGACATTTGGCAGCCCATCGGATTACACAGCTCACCAATATCTGATCCCGCAGACATCTGGTCATGGGCCCTGGTCATAGGCTCCATTAGGAGGTAGGGGTGGTAAAGAGGCAGGAACCACCTTCTAGGTAGAAAGTTATTCACCAGCTGAAATTTCACAAGACTCAAAAGCTTCTCCCTCAGAATATTATCAGTAATGTAATAACTATGTATGATGCCAGATGGGTACTAGACATATCGAGGGGATCATTTAGTAAGGTATATGTTTAATCATGATGTTGGACACCTGAAACTAATATTGTGTGTCAACTGTAATTGGAAAATTAAATTTAAAAACTTCTCCCTCTGCCCCAAAGTCACTAAGTAGCCACCACATGTAGCACTTCTCCATTTATAGCTTTCCAACACACCGCCACCTTCCCACCCTAGGAACACTGAGCTCAGGCCTCGTCACCTTTCCAATGTGTTTGTCCACTGAATCCCCCAGTAATTGTGATCCCAAGGGAAAAGCCACATTCTGGTCATTTCTCAATCTCCAGCTCTGGGCCTCACTCATAGTAGATGCTTGGTAAATGCTTAATGGTTCCTAACCATTAAGAATCATTGCTATATATTGAATGTTTGCTCCCTGCCTCAAATTCACATGTTGAACACCTAATGCTCAAGGTAATGGTATGAGGTGTGGCATTTGGGAGGTGACTTGGTCACAAGGGCACGGCCCTCATGAATGCGATTGGTGCCTTTATAGAAGAGGCCCTAGAGATATCCCTCATCCCTTCCCCCATATGAGAACAAGGCAAGATGTTGGCAGTCTGCAGCTCAGATGAGGACCTTCACCAGAACCCGGCCATGCTGGCACCCTGACTTTGGACTTCCAGCCTCTAGAGCTGTAATAAATAAATTTCTGTCGTTCATAAACCACCGGTCTGTGGTACTTTGTTATAGCAGCCCAAACTAAAGCAACCATGTTTGCTTTTCTAGAAATAATCACGACCTGTGTCAGGAGACCTGAACTCAACCACGGACATGAACCCCTTCCTCCTGGTTCTTACATCTCTACAGGAGGGAGAGAACCACATGCTTTCCAAAGGGACTTCTGATTCCTCCAACAGCCTCTGGATTCAGTGGCTCCACTTTGTGACTCTGCAAAAATAGCTGCAGTTTTGGCTGGGGACAGAATTGAGAGGGCCATTGATGGGTGGAAATGGCCCCTCACACTCAGGAGATGCACCCCCGTGGGCTGCACTTTTGAAGGGGGCAGGCAGCGAGTGGGGGTTAGTGAAGGAGCCTGTGGCAATCGAGCAATGAGGACACGGTGGGAAGGCGACCATTGGGCAGGAACAGGAGATGGAAGTCAGACACTTGGTTGTGAGTCTCCCCCCCCACACACTGAACTATGTGACCCAAGCTAGTCACATAATCTGAGACTTCGTTTCTTCCTTGGACCACAGGCGAGTAAGCAATGTGTCTACTGAATTGGGTTTGCACTCTCAGGAGCAAATGGAACAGGAAGCTACACTCTGGGCTCTGAGATGATGTCACCATCATGAGGGGGACAGAGAAGGAGCGATGTCAGTGAGGAGAGTCCCTACCATCCACCCCCATCCCCGAGCTGGGCTGCTCCTGACCCAGCGCAGCAGAAGGTACCGATATCTCTAAGCCCAACTCCCCTCCACCTTCTGCTCTCAGTCTAGAGCAAGGATTCCAGACTAGACAACAGCCGTTTGTGTGTTAAAATTTTATGTGAAATTCTGTAAATGTATAGAGTGGCCTGAGGTCGCCTGCCCACGAGGTCTGGCCTGTTGGGGCACCGCCACTCAGCATTTGCTGTAGATGGCTGCACTGCCCCGCTCCTCAAACTCTTCCTTGCTAACCCAGAGCTGCTGGAAAGCCTGCAGGGAGGCCAGGATGGAGCCACCGGTCCACACGGAGGTCTTCCTCTCAGGAGCAGCAGCCACTGTGGGGTTGTCCCCGGGGCAGAGGACGTTCAGCTCCCTCTGAAAGCGCTCTGGGAAGCCGTCCAGCATGGTGCAGCCGCCACACAGCAGCACGTTGGCGGCCATCTCCTCCTTGAAGCCAGTCTCCTGGCACTGGCCCAGGCAGGCGGCCGTGAGCGCGGGGAGGCTGGGCTGGTTGCTGCCCACCAGGGTGGGCTTGAAGAGCATCTCGGCACACTGGAAGCGCTCCTGGCCAATGGTGATGAGCTTGCCATCGGGGAGCTCGTAGTCGACACGCAGCTCCTCCAGGGACAGGCCGAGCTCCTGCTCAGGCAGGAATGCCGCATAGCAGCACTTCTTCTTGATGTGCTCGACAATGTGCAGGTGGTCGTCTGTGAACTTTTGGCCAGCCTCGTTGAGCAGCTGCAGCAGGTAGTTGGTGAGGTCGCTCCCGGCATAGTCGGCACGGGCCGTCAGGCCTGGCAGCACATTGCCCTCGGAGATGGGCACCACGTGCGAGACACCGTGCCCGCTCTCTACCACCAGCCCTGAGGTCTTGCCATAGGAGTAGATGGACAGCAGAGACTGGGTTGTCACATGCATGGCAGGGATGCCAAAGGTCTCAAACATGAGCTCCGCATACTTCTCCCGGTTGCTGCTGGGGCTGAGCGGGGGGTCAGAGACCAGCACAGCATGCTCCTCGGGGAGGATCTTCATGGCTGTGTGGAAAATGTACTCCCAGATGTTCTGGACGCAGTCCCAGTCCACCACGACGCCATATTTTAGCGGGTTAACCAGCTTCAGAGGGGCCTCCGTGTTGAGCAGCTCATGGCCCACGTAGGTCTCCTTGCGGGTGTCGCCTGCATCGGCCACCTCGGAGTAGCGCTTGCCCACCGTGGAGGAGATGAAGTAGGTGGGCCTCGGCTCCCCCGCATAGCCACACTTACAGTACTGCGAGCCCAGGTCGATGATGAGGGCTTTGATCCTACGCACCTTCTTGGGCTTCGTCTTCAGCTGAGCGGCTGAATCTGTGTCCCGGATGCCAGCATCAGGAGCTGGCAGTGTCCCCGCCTCTCCAGGGTCACCCTGAGCCGTGCCCACAGGCATGGGGCTCGGGCTATTCTTCATTGCCATCTGCCTTCCTTGCTCACCTTTCTCACATCCCCATCCTAGAGCTCCGATGGGAGAAATGAGGGTCTACCTCCTGCAGTGTCTTGACAACCCCTGAGGATTGTGATGTCACTGGGGACTGGTCCATTCCAGCAACCCGGGGAGGGCCTGGCTTTGGTGGGGCCTTGATCCATCACCCCTGCCCCCATCCACCGAACTCAGCTTCGCTCCACAACAGAGCAGGTGGCCAGCAGAGTTTTAGAAACCCAAGCACACAGGAGTTTCGGAGGTTTCTCCTCCTGTCCCCCTTACATCCCCGCTCCTAATGCCCAGTTCACTGACTGAACACCTTTTCCTCCGCTGCTTCTTGGCTGTGAGGGTGATAAATATTTCAGCCCTCACAGTAGGCCAGGCATGTTACTTGACAGAATCCCATGAGTATGGCAGAGCTGAGGAAATCAAGGTTCAGAATTCCAATATTTGCCCACAAGCAGACAGCTCTTAGACTGTTTGTATTTTAACCCAAGTTCATCCAACTTCAATGCACCAGGTCTCCTTAAAGAGTGTGAGGGCCCCAACAGTACTCTCATCCCATCGTTCAACATTTACTGGGGTTCGTGGTGGGTCTGGCCCAGTGCAGCCTGCCTGGTGATAGATGATAGGGACCTGGTCACAACCAGTGCCCACTGTAGGTGGGAAGAAGATGGAATGGACGCAGAGGAGTTTGCAGGTGGAAGTCTATTGGGAGTACAGAGGTGCACAAAGGAGGGGGCACTCAGTGGAGGGAGGGAGTCAGAAGGTTCCCGATAACATGATGCTCAGTCAAGTATTGAAAGACATGTATCTGTCAGTAGTTAAGAGGAGGGAAAGACACCCCCAGCCAAGAGCACAGCCTGAGCGAAGGCTCAGATTGGGGCATGGCGGGGAACTGCCAGTAGTTAAGACATCAATAAAATTTTCCTAGAAGCCAAATCCGACCACTCCTTTTCTTAAAGCCTTCATTGATTTATGAAAGGCTTTAAGAAAAGGAGTGGTCAGATTTGGCTTCTAGGAAAATTTTAGAAAGATATGTTTAGCTGTAATATAAAGGGGTGATACACTGAGACCTCAAAGAAAAATTGAAGACATTCTTATAAGACTTGAAGGTGGCTTAAACTTGAGCTGTGGAAGAGGGAGACAGGTTCTAGAGCAGTTGAGAAGGCAGAATCTAATCTAACTGGTTGGTTCCCCAACTATCCTCAATTCAATCCAAGCTCTTACTCTAGAATTTGAGGTCTTCCTTCAGCTCCAGTGCCATCTCTAGCCTCAAGCATCGCATTTACATTAGATATTAGATTATATGTGGCTAGTGAGGCAGAGAGAAGGATGAATCTCTTACCTCTGCCCAAGAAAAGAAAGATGGCCTGTCATCCAGAACAGACAAATTCATCAGATTTCCATAAGACCTTCCATTCCAAACTGCTGCCCCTCTCAACCTCTCACCCCACCAAAGCAAACAAAACACACCAGATTACGGACTTTGGTGATAAAGAAAAAGAAGAGGAATGACTGGGGCTAAATTTTCCGGGAGAATTACGAGGTAATCGAGGGATTAGAGGACATAGAAAGCAAAGAGGGATTTTAAGACATAATTAAGAAATACTGCTGTAGAGCTTATAAGAATGTTTATGAACTTGTGGGAATTTTTGTTTGCTGAATTGTTTCTTGGAATATGGCACTATGGAACTGGATTATGTGGGTAACAACTTTATAAGGATTAATTGTGAGCATCGCCAAGCTCCGCTGGTGGTATTACAAATCACAGCAGCTGAGGATTGGGCACTTGATCTCACATGGACAGCAATAAGTCATACATTTTTCTTCACACTGGGTTGACATCTGTACCTCTCTGAAGAAGCCATTAAATGGTCTTGGGTCTACTTTTGGGGTTGTACAGAGCAAGCTAATTCTCCCATGTGACAACCCTTATGATATTTAAAAGCAATGTTCATGGACCCTTTGGGCCTACTTCTTCCATTCTTTATAAAAAGATAGTACGGAATGGAAAGAAGAGTAAGGCACTGGACTCAGAAGACCTAAGTTCAAATCTAGCTTCATTACTATAATCTGTACGACCCTGGGCAAACTACTCAAAATATTAGCTGAATCCGATTATGATAGTGCTATGTCCCCCTCATCAACTTGATCCCTTACCCACTGCCTCCAGGTTTGTTTTGAATAACTAGGTAGATAATGGGGCCCCTCATAAATAGACAACGCAGGGGTAAGAACAGTTATGTAGGGGATGACAATGAGTTCCAGTTGATACATGCTGACTTAGAGATGCCTATAGACCACTAGACTGTGGTATATGGAGCTCGGGAAGAGAAATGATCTGGATCCAGATTTGAGTCAATAGTGTCTCCACCTTCTGAAGAGAGCTCCTTTCCTTTACATCTCGAGGAAAATGCGCAGTCTTGATATTTGGGTTACCACACTGGGGGCTGAGGTTTGGAAAGGGGGCTTACTGCATCTGATTGGCAAGGAATCCTTTTCTTTGCTGGGAGCTCCTGACTCATAGGTCCTCAAATGTCAACATATTAAAGAGTTGGATTCCTAGGCCTAAATAGTCCTGGACTATTCAGATTCAGTAAGACTAAGGTGTGATCTAGGAATCTGCATTCATGAAAAGAAATATTTTACTTTGGCCTTCCCTTACTAGATTCTCTTTCTTCCCTTCCATAGCTGCTAAAATTACAACGGCCTGGTTCACCTTTCTTGCAAAGGTCAAGGGTGAGTGGTGTCCCCAAAACCAAAGCTGGGAGCAAGGACAGCACCTCAGGGAGAAATGTGTTTCTTGGTCTAATCTTTTCTTTCTCCACTGTAGAGGAGAACTTCAGGGTTGCTTTCAAGGAGGATCATCTCATTTTTAAGTTTTTTTGGTCTTGGGCCAGAGGAGCAAAAGTAGCTGTGACCCTTTGAGAAAATGTGGCCCAAGATAGTGTGAGCAATAGTGTCTCTACCTAGAGGGACCTCAACAGAGACAGGGAGCCCACACGCACCTTAGATGGCTAGTGACAAGTGTAAAGGGTTGCGTGTGCCAGGTCGTGGAGGTTTTGGGTGTAGACTGCTAACAGTCTCTACACTCTTCCATCATTAATATCACTTTATGATGACCCAGAGAGGAGAGAAGGGGCGCAAAGGGTGAGATGGAAGCTAAGGATGGACAAGCATGGGTAGCGGGGTAGGAGTGTGTGAAACAGAACATGTCAGGCTTTGAGTGTCGTAGTGAAGTGGGATGCACAGGGAGAGTGATAGGGTGAATGACGGTCTCCCAAAGATGTTCAATCTTTTTTCTCCCTCTTTAATTCATGCCCCCACCACGCACTTCCACCCCTGACCTATGGATGTTGCTGTCTCCCCTTAAGAACTGGATCTCTGAAGGTGGGGCGTCCCCCCCCCAACACGCTCACAGCGTGCACCAGTGACCCAGTGCACTCTGGGCATGGTCTGTGGCTCCATCTGGGGTGCGAACCCAGGACCTTCTGCATGTAAAGACGACGTGCTAACCACTACACTATGGAGCCACCCCCAAAGATGTTCAATCTTAATTCTTGAAACCTATGCATATGATACCTTTCATGGCAAAAGGGACTTTGCAGTTGTGAATTGGGAGATTAATTTCCCTGAATTATCTGGGTGGCCTCAAAGGAATCACAAGGATCTTAATCAGAGGGAACAGGAGGATCAGGTCAGAGAAGCAGATGTGACAACAGAAGCAGAAGTCTGAGAGGTATTTGAAGATGAAGAAAGGGGCCACAAACCAAGGCATGTAAGAGGCCTCTAAGAGCTGGAAAAGGCAAGAAAAGGATTAGCCCCGAGAGCCTCTAGAAGGGACGCGGCCCCAATGACACTTTAATTTTTGGCCCACTAAGACGGACTGTGGACTACTGACCTCCACACGTATAAGATAATAAACTTGTGTTCTAAGCCATTAAATCTGTGGTAATTTGTTACAGCAGCAATAGGAAACTAATACAGGATCTTACAGGAATCCAGAGCAGTGAAAATGTACTGAGTAGCTGCAGATTTCTCAGAATTCAAGAGGGGGGTTGAGGAGAAGGAAAATGGATAATTCTAAATTAAATATGCCTTATATGTTATTTGAAATAAAGTCAAACAATCCAAATTGGCTACGCAAACCCCTAAATAGTATAGGCAAGTAAACTACTTTTCAGGCAGGTATGCATAGAGAAAAGTACTTTTTGATTCTTTCAAATTCTATGTTACCTCATCCTCTATCGAATGAACCAAGAAACTGAGACTTTCTTTCTGAGATAACAGCTCAGTTGCCATCAGAGAGTGATCACAAGGCTCATGAGACTGGACTTGGTTTGGTTCCTCTCACACCCCACAAGGAGCCAAGAGCATCCCCAGTAACCTCTTTAAGGAGAAAGCACACCATTGTAGTGAATGCCTCTTTTACGAAGAGCATAAGGTTGGATTTGGGGCACCTCGACAGGGGCAGGTGTCAGCAACAACATGCCCAGCACCAGATATGCAGGTGGCTGAGCAGCCTCATACATAGGGTCCCATCATGGTGAGTCCACAGCACACCCCTGGGAAGAAACCATAGTCAGGTGAGGCTAGCCACTGCTGGCTCGACATCCCTGGGTGAGCAATGCACCTAAGATCCTCGGTGTGCTCGTCAGTAGGATGCTGTAGGGTCTAATTTCACTGCCGACACAATGACTCAGATGAAGGAAGAACATGTGTACAAACATGCGCCTAAAAAAATTCCTCTCCAGGTTGTCCGATGAAACAAGTGAGACAGAAATTCTTGGCAGTGACCACAGCAGTGATTAGTCCCGCTAATATCTAAATCAGATGGTGTCAGCTCTCTCCTCAAAATTCTCTAGTGCTTTCTGACCTCTCGCAGAATCGGAGCCTAAGTCCTAGCAATGGCCCGTGAGGCCCGACATGAGCTGTTCGCTCTCCCTGCCCCTTACATCTCCCATCTCTCGTACTTTTTCTCGCTCTCTCCACTCCAGCCACACTTGTCTTCTTAGGATCCTCTAACTTAGGGGCTGGCAAACTTCTCCCGTAAGGTGCCAGGTAGTCAATATTTATTTTCGACTTTGTGAGCCATAGTCTTTGTTGCACTGACTCCACAAACACAGCCATAGATAATACATAAATGAGTGTGGCTGTGTTCCAATAAAATTTCACTTACAAAAATAGGCTGCAGGCCATAGTTTGCCAATGCCGGCTCTAACCCATCAGTCACATGTCCACCTTCATTGTTCTGCATCTGTTGTTCCAATATACACATGGCACTCTTCCCCTCACCACTTCATGTCTTCATTTAGTGTCACTGTCTTGGGGATCCCTGCCCAGGCACATTAACATGGCCACCCTCCTTAGCTCCCTTCTCTGCTTTGTTTTTTCTCTTTTGCCCTTAATACCTTCTTATATACAAACACACACAAAAACGTAAAACTATCTGTCTCTGCCCGACCCCCACTGACTAGAAGGTAAACGCCAAAAAGGCAGAGTATTTTTTTTACTGCTGCCTCGTATTCTCAGCTGCCTCGCACATAGCAAGCACTCAATAAGTATTGATTAATCAGATTTATTACAAAATGTAGAAGAAGCTAAGTCACCTCAAAAACACTACCCCAAAGTTTCCCAGCATCTGGAAAGCCCCGGGTCATTGGATTATGTCATAATCAGTGATGTCATTGTTGGAGAAATTCTCAAGCTGCCCTCTGATTTAAGCCTTTCAGGCCTTGAAGCCGGTGGGATCAAGGAACTTTCTGAGAGCAAGATGGCTCTTGAAAGCATGTGGGCTCCACAGGCAGCAGTCATAGGGGATGGGCCTGCCAAGAGAGTGGGTGAACAGGCCTCCCTGAACACACAGGTCCTCCAGACTGCCTCCTTGAAGGATGGCCCAGCGAAGCGAGCAGTGTGGGTCCGCCGTAACCATCTGGAGTCAGAAGAACCTACTAAATCGACGGCGGTCAAGAAGCCCAAGGCAGAGGTGACCAAAGCGGTGGTCGTGGATCTTGGCACTGGCTATTGTAAATGTGGCTTTGCTGGGCTGCCAAAGCCCAGCCACAAGATCTCATCGACAGTGGGCAAGCCCTACATGGAGACTGCCAAAACTGGGGACAACCGCAAAGAGACATTCGTGGGTCAGGAGCTCATCAATCCAGAGGTTCGTCTCAAGCTAATTAACCCTCTGCGACACGGCATCATCGTGGACTGGGATTCAGTGCAGGATATCTGGGAATATCTCTTCCATCAAGAGATGAAGATCTCCCCAAAGGAGCATGCAGTCTTGGTTTCAGACCCACCCTTGAGCCCACACACCAACAGAGAGAAGTATGCTGAAATGCTGTTTGAGACCTTTAGCACTCCTGCGATGCACATTGCCTATCAGTCCCGCCTGTCCATGTACTCCTACGGAAGGACCTCCGGCCTAGTCGTGGAGGTCGGCCACGGCGTGTCCTACGTAGTCCCCATCTATGAGGGTTATCCTTTGCCCAGCATCACTGGACGACTGGACTATGCGGGCTCTGATCTGACAGCCTACTTGATGAGCCTGATGAACAATTCGGGAAAACACTTCACCGAGAACCAGATGGCCATTGTGGAGGACATCAAGAGGAAATGCTGCTTTGTGGCCCTGGATCCCATCGAAGAGAAGAAAGTCCCAGCTACTGAGCATTTAATCCAGTACACTCTGCCAGATGGGCAGGATATACAGCTATGCCAGGAAAGGTTCCTCTGCTCAGAGATGTTCTTCAAGCCTTCTCTGATCAAGTCCATGCAGCTGGGCCTCCACACCCAGACAGTGTCCTGCCTTAACAAGTGTGACATTGCCCTCAAACGAGACCTCATGGGGAACATCCTGCTCTGCGGGGGGAGCACTATGCTCAGTGGTTTCCCTAACCGTCTGCAGAAGGAGTTGAGCAGCATGTGTCCCAATGACACCCCCCAGGTAAATGTTTTGCCTGAAAGAGACACAGCAGTGTGGACAGGTGGCTCCATCCTGGCATCGCTTCAGGGCTTCCAGCCACTGTGGGTCCACCGCTCTGAGTATGAGGAAAAAGGGCCTTTCTTCATCTACAGAAGGTGCTTCTGAATTCTGATGGAGCATGGTTGCTGTGGTTGCCATGTGTCAGCTTTGCTGGGTGAGCACTCATCCCACGTATAGGGAGCTGAGCCAGCAAGTTCACTTCTGCAGTATTAAACGATCCTCCTGTTCCCCTTGACAGCGTGTTTCTCTATTTCCTGACTTAATGAAGGTGATACTTAGAAGGTGGTAATCTAGTGAAGCATCCAAGTTTATGGGGTGGCATAGCGGGGGAGCTAATTTTGCTTCCCAAACTTGTAGTCTTAAATTACTAAAAACCATCAGTTTTACGTTTAAAAACACCCTCTTCAATTATGGCTATGAAAAATCTCTCAAATGTGTGCACATGTATACACACACACAAAGTACATGTGTGTACATGTATGGAAAAGGTTTTAAAATATGTGGCAGTGCTAAGAAATGACGCTAAGCTACACTCATAAAGATATAATAAAAACATTAACTCCTATCTTATTAAAAAGTGTAAATTTAAAATGCACTTTGATTGTAGGAGACAGTCCTCTGCAAATTACTTCTTGACGTCTGGAGCACCTGCACAAAGCTGATTCAATGGAACCAACAAAATAATTGAGGCTTTTAGCTTACTGCAGCATGAAACTGCTTTGGGCGAGTCAAAATTTCGGGAAAGAGTTACATATTTACATACTCTTTTCTAGAACTTGACATACTTTTCCTACCCAAATTAAGCATTCATCAATTCCAGGAGTTTCTCCTTTACCCATACACTGCACTTTTCCCTATGAATTCTTTGACTCTGCCTTCAATATAGAAAGTCGGCTCCCAACTGCTGCTTCTCCAAATGAACAATATTCCATCTTGCTCTGATGAGAAAAATAGTAATTGATTTTAATTCATATTCACGCAAATTCTTTCTTGGTGCTTTAATACATTACTTTAAGGAACTTGAACCTCCATAAAGTAACACAATTATTAACAAACACAATTGCTTGTATTTCCAATCCATCAGCACGGGTCTGTCTCTACCATGGTCCGTAGCAAGAGCGCTATAACATTAAAATGTCATGTAAGTTACCAGGTTCATTTACACATGCCAAAGAGGAGTCACAAAGCACTTTCAACCTTTCAGTGTGGGCACTTAATTACTGTAAGTCCATTATGGGCATGAGTCAAAAAGTAAAAATTTCCAAAACAGGATATATCTTCTTTTGTTTTCTATTATTTTGTGAAAAATTTCAGACACAGAAAAGTTGAATTATACATACAGTGACCATACCTAGATTCTAAAACTAACATTTTGCTGTATTACGTCAAGTCTTAAATTACAATTGTGGATATAGCTATACTGTGAGAACCAAAAGCAGCATTTCCTATTAGCTTATGTACAACTAGACCCCAAACCAGTATAATGAAGGTCTGGTTCTAGTATTAAAAGTATAGAAGAAATTTTTAATCCTACCTAGTGATCAGCCATGAAACTATTGTCAAAATGAACTGAGACTTTTCTAGACTTACCAAAAAGAGAAAACATTCTCATTTCTTCCAAAAAAATAAGTCAATTAAGCACCATGAAAAATAAATGAAATGGTCTAGACACTGACAAAAATATTATGTTAAAAGGAGCACTATTTGAAGAAAAAGGAGTAATTTACAACCGTGCATGCCATGAAACATGCTGCTCATTATAACAAATGTGCATGCTACTGTTTCAGAAATTCTAATCTGTTCTGCTAACTCTCTAGCAGGAAATTCACACTCAGTGAAAACAGTTCCTATGGACATTGTAGCGATAGGAGGCTCAACCCAGTTATAACTGGAAGCACACGACCTGGTAAGATATTACAAAAAAACAGCTGTCAGCATGGAAAAGCTTAGCATTTCAAAGGTTATGTTTAGCTTTTTATTCTGCTTTAGTTCAAGGTGAAGTTATTCAAGTGATTAAATTTGACCAAATGTTGGTAGCACTAATAGCTATGTTGTTTATCTATAATGCTCTCCTCCAGGAACATAAAGCAATTTAAAAATGTTATTTTACTTTTCTTTACATTTTTGAGGTAGAAGCCATGAAACAATATTCCCAATTAACGGAGGTACAAATCAATTACGTGATTTGTCTAAGGTCCCAATATGCATTAGACCTGTAACTGGGAATGAAACCCAATCTCCTGACTACCATAAATACCAGAAATATGCTCTCAAACAGCAGTAAATAAAAGAACAGTAATTCTTACAAAATGAGGCTATATTAGTTAAAGCTTAAAGTTTTGCTACTGATTATAACTATATGCAAAATAAAATAAAATAGAATTGCTTGGTGTTTGCTGAGGTCTGCTATACAGAGCAGCTCTGCAATGCTAGTATCATTCATCATCTTACTCTTCCTAGTTCTCAACAGCCAGGCTTCGAGGAGTGAGGACTGGAAAGGAAATGGTCTTCTCAGCCAGAGCCATCCTAACTAGGTTCAGAGTCACTCCAGGAGGTTCAATTTCCACTGGGTTTTTTGGTTCATCTTTGGTGGTATAAAAAGCTCAGCATCTAAAAGAAAAGAAAGGGAAATTGTGACAGACATTCTTTCTTACTGGTAGGAGCTGAGTAAGTAACTCTAACCTAAAACTAGGCTCCTGGGCTCTGCATCTACAAGATGACCATCGGAACCAGAGTTAATATTTCTGTTACCTTGCAACCTCCAGTCAGAGCAAAATCAGCCTGGAGGCCCTGCCCTGAGAAGAGGAATTCCACTGCAACTTCAGACACATGGGAAAGTAGAAGAAAAAATGCCCACTGACTGATTCAAAGTGGAAGCATGTTCTTCTATATTTCAAATGGGTGGTGGTGGTGATTACGAGGCCATGTACTTTTATTAAATCTCATCAAACTATACACCTAAAATCTGTATATTTCACTATTTCAATTACAAGAATAAAATACATGTGGTGGCATGTATTCAGTAAGTAAAATTAATGGAAAGAAAGTACTGTATGTAAAAAAAATTCTACAACACATCAATCACTAAAAACATTCCTACTTTGAAAAAGTAAATGAAGTGGGGGGATGGCTGGAGGAAAATTGTCACTGTTAGATACAACTCCTAAGCCCTCTTTCAGTTAGATGTGTGGAGTCTTTTATCTAAATAAGAATCGTATACAGGAAGCAGAGATATGAGAAAATATGTATATATAAAGATGTTCTATCTTGGCATTTTTCATGACAAACTTCCAACAGTGCATCTGTACATATGAGCCATACAGACATTAAAACATATTTTCAAGAATATTTAATAATATGAGAAAAATGCTCACACAGTTTTTAAAACCATGATTATCATATTACACATCAATACATGTATATATACACATGACTAGAAATCATAAAATTTTAATTTCCCTTGACATACTTTTCTGTACAATCCAGGTTTTCTCTACTAATCATAACAGTTTTACAATCTCACATACAATTACTGCTCTACACTCCTCCGAACAAAAAACTACATAGGCAAAAAGACCACAGGAGGTTTTCCATAGTTGAGAATATTGATACTGGAAAAAGCTACTTAAACAAATTCATTGTCAACAAAGCTCATAATTTCATGTTAAATAGTGATTAAACCTTGAATAAGTTTAAAGTTTAAGCTGTGGTTAAACTTTTTTTTAAAGTTATAAAAATATTCTAACTTATTTAAAAAATTAGGCAAAACTACAACTTTATTTGATTCCTAGATTTAATTAAGAATAAACACCAAATATTGACCTTTGGCAGAAAATTAATTATTCTGACAAACTGTATGACAGCAGGACATCTTTCACATTTCAAAATGTGAAAGCCCAAAATGTCATTTTTAAAAAAATACTTTGAAGGCTTCATCAATTCTTCCAAGGACTCTTTATCCTTCGATAGTCAAATTATTTCCATTTGAAGCACTTATTTTGTTATCAATTGTAAAAATCCAACTCACTTACGATTTAAGGACTTCTCTGATAACATTTTTAATCCATTTTATAAAATCTTATATTTTTGCAAGACTTGCAATCGATCTGCATGATACTGCACTGCATCGTAAACATGGAACAATCAGAGAAAATGCCCCCTTACGGGGATGTATAAGTGTACTTAACTATTACTATTAGCTGAGGAGGGGCAACTGAGGAATATTTGAGTGGGACTAATTTTTTGAGTAGTTCACCTGCCTATTTGGGGATTATGAGAATTTCTCCTTCCCTACACAATCTTGTAGCCACAGGGACGTGGATAATACACACTCAGATAATGAGGAGCCTCAAAATACTAGTCTTTATGGCTCAGTTGGAAAATGGAAGTGCTCTCTGATTAAGTCATCCATATTTCCCCAGAGAAAGGTGCAACTGGACTTGACCTAAAGATCAGTAACAGGCCAGCAACAAGGAAAATGGAGCAGAAATCATAACTGGATTGGACACAGTATAAATTACCAAACTGCCTTGTGTCTAAGACAGAATTTTAGCATCTCAGAAATAAGTGTATATGGTTTGGGACTGATACCAAAACCAGCTTGTCAGGAAGCTGTTTCTTCCAGGAAGAAGGGGAGCTAGGGATATAGTAGTTACTGTTCAGATATATGAACTTAGCTGGATGAAAGGTAATTAGTTGTTTATTCCAGGCAGCAACATAAGTCGTTAAAGTTAAATTTAATTAAACATCCAAAGGCTGCTTGCAAAGTCATCAAAATGCTATTATAGTACAGCATTTACATGAAAAAATTTTAGAACATTGCCTGTCACATGCTAGAAAATGCAAATAACAGTAGTTAAATCTGCCAATTATTTTAGAACATATTGCTAACTTTCAATAACTAACAGAGGCTGAGGACGCTTGATTGATCCACCTGAAGGGCAAATATTCGGGCACCAAGTTGAATTGTTAAAAGTTTCTACCAACTTTCAAATGAAAGCCGTTAAGGGCTTTAAATGTGAGGGATACATAAACTAATTGAGAATCATCTCCCCACAACAGTCAAACAAAACATTTTAGGTATAATTAAATAAGAAATACAGGTAAAATGCTAACATTCTTTGGATTTGCTTCCTGTAAATTCTCAAGATGATTAAAAAGGTCCAGCTGGTAAGCAAGGATTATGAAAATGTCCCTGAGATGTAATGCATACCTGCCAATAGCCCAAAAGGATGATTCAGAAGAATCTTTAAAATGTATGTATAAATTAGACTGTTTAAACTCAAACTTCAACTAGGATGTGCCTATATGGGAGAATATATGCCACTGTATTAACAAGTGTATGTCACGACAATTTAGAAAAAGTTATATGTTTAATACCCCGTTGGATTCCCCACTCTACTCGAGTTCCCAACACTAGAAGTTTTAAACTGATCTGAGTAAAGATGTAGCTAAAAATTGAGGGAAAATTGTAGTCAATACCAAATCTTGCCTTATATCACTGACCTTGTCAACACAGGCAAAAAGATATTCCTTCAACTTAGCACTGTATCATTCAGAGGGGGGAAAAAAAAATACTAACCAAGAACAGGAACTGAAGTCTTCTGTTGTTGATAAGAGGCCATGATACTATTTGCAGTAGAATTGGGACCCAGAACCTAAGTAGAAAGTAGATGGTTTTAGCAAAGATTATCCTTAAACTTCTGATGGCTGCAATACCAAGGCCAGATCCCCACCAGCCCATCATTTTCACTGGTATCAAACAGCACTTCTCCTATGTGATTTTAACTTGTCAGTTTCTCCAGTCTCAACTCAGACCTCTAAATCTCCTTTGTATCAGAAAACCAAAGTAATGATGGGGGTAAAAAAAAATAAATAAAACTAACGATATACGCCTGATCCTTGCTTGAGAGGAGAGGGAATAGTACAAGAGGTTACAGAGTTCAGAGAGTATCAAATTGTACTGAAGGATTTGTGAGAATTTTTATATTAAAATAAATATTTGCATATCATGGAACAGAAAGAAAACTGTGCACACATATTCAAGGTTAAACAAGGAATTTCATGCTTGCACAAGCCTCTGTGCACACATGCCAGACCCTCTGCTTTGCCTTCACTCAGTTCTGCAGAATGAAGTGCATGCAGCCCCTTGGTGCACACTCAGCAGCAATGTCATGTGCTCAAAGCACTTCCACGTGACTCACGGTATTCTGCACATAGGCCATTACCATACCTTATCAACAAAAACAAAAATGCAAATTTCCTGGTCATTTTCCCTAAAAGACTTGTAAGTTAGTGACTTAGAAGTTAATATGATCTAAATA
>NW_011888884.1:1941384-1965009 GCF_000151845.1 Pteropus vampyrus | reverse complement strand
AGCAACATAAGTCGTTAAAGTTAAATTTAATTAAACATCCAAAGGCTGCTTGCAAAGTCATCAAAATGCTATTATAGTACAGCATTTACATGAAAAAATTTTAGAACATTGCCTGTCACATGCTAGAAAATGCAAATAACAGTAGTTAAATCTGCCAATTATTTTAGAACATATTGCTAACTTTCAATAACTAACAGAGGCTGAGGACGCTTGATTGATCCACCTGAAGGGCAAATATTCGGGCACCAAGTTGAATTGTTAAAAGTTTCTACCAACTTTCAAATGAAAGCCGTTAAGGGCTTTAAATGTGAGGGATACATAAACTAATTGAGAATCATCTCCCCACAACAGTCAAACAAAACATTTTAGGTATAATTAAATAAGAAATACAGGTAAAATGCTAACATTCTTTGGATTTGCTTCCTGTAAATTCTCAAGATGATTAAAAAGGTCCAGCTGGTAAGCAAGGATTATGAAAATGTCCCTGAGATGTAATGCATACCTGCCAATAGCCCAAAAGGATGATTCAGAAGAATCTTTAAAATGTATGTATAAATTAGACTGTTTAAACTCAAACTTCAACTAGGATGTGCCTATATGGGAGAATATATGCCACTGTATTAACAAGTGTATGTCACGACAATTTAGAAAAAGTTATATGTTTAATACCCCGTTGGATTCCCCACTCTACTCGAGTTCCCAACACTAGAAGTTTTAAACTGATCTGAGTAAAGATGTAGCTAAAAATTGAGGGAAAATTGTAGTCAATACCAAATCTTGCCTTATATCACTGACCTTGTCAACACAGGCAAAAAGATATTCCTTCAACTTAGCACTGTATCATTCAGAGGGGGGAAAAAAAAATACTAACCAAGAACAGGAACTGAAGTCTTCTGTTGTTGATAAGAGGCCATGATACTATTTGCAGTAGAATTGGGACCCAGAACCTAAGTAGAAAGTAGATGGTTTTAGCAAAGATTATCCTTAAACTTCTGATGGCTGCAATACCAAGGCCAGATCCCCACCAGCCCATCATTTTCACTGGTATCAAACAGCACTTCTCCTATGTGATTTTAACTTGTCAGTTTCTCCAGTCTCAACTCAGACCTCTAAATCTCCTTTGTATCAGAAAACCAAAGTAATGATGGGGGTAAAAAAAAATAAATAAAACTAACGATATACGCCTGATCCTTGCTTGAGAGGAGAGGGAATAGTACAAGAGGTTACAGAGTTCAGAGAGTATCAAATTGTACTGAAGGATTTGTGAGAATTTTTATATTAAAATAAATATTTGCATATCATGGAACAGAAAGAAAACTGTGCACACATATTCAAGGTTAAACAAGGAATTTCATGCTTGCACAAGCCTCTGTGCACACATGCCAGACCCTCTGCTTTGCCTTCACTCAGTTCTGCAGAATGAAGTACATGCAGCCCCTTGGTGCACACTCAGCAGCAATGTCATGTGCTCAAAGCACTTCCACGTGACTCACGGTATTCTGCACATAGGCCATTACCATACCTTATCAACAAAAACAAAAATGCAAATTTCCTGGTCATTTTCCCTAAAAGACTTGTAAGTTAGTGACTTAGAAGTTAATATGATCTAAATAGAAGAGGGGAGAGAAGGGCATGGAGGATTATGAATTGTTAGCTGCAAAATTACCATGGTTTTGAAGATGATCCCATTTTTTCTAGAAAATACCTATCATAGTAAATTCAAGTATTTATGGGAGTATTGATTCTTAATTGCTTTTATTTTTATGGTTTGTAAGAGGCTTTTACATCCATCTTCTTATCTAATCTTCAAAACACTCCAGTGAAGTGTACAGGGGAAGTACTACCCCATTTATGACTGACGAAGTGGAGGCCCAGTAAACGTGTGTGTTTTGAACCAGTGAGCTGATTACCAACTACCTCTCGCTCCAAACCCACCCTTCTGTGCGGTGCTCATGAGGCTGGCACTGGAAGCCTGAGAAAACACTCCTTCTTGAGCAGCTGGCTCCGTTATGTTCTGCCAGCAGCAGACACCAGGAAAGAACATACGGCTGGAGGAAGAAGGAACCTGCTCCTTCATTCGCTTCCTTTCACTCAGCAGTAGCTCTGTACCCCTGCGGCAGCTGTTCATTCCAGTTATTGTTCATTTCTATACACTCAGACCCATTTTAATACACCTCCTCAGAAATTATGGGCACCAGCTGGCTGGCACCCTTTCTCAGAGGGTCAAGAACCAGCTCAGGAGGGCCCCACCTCCAAGCTTCTAAATTCAAATAATCCCATACTCTTCCTTGTGTTCTCTCAGCCTGCTAAGGGTACCAGTGGCTTCCCACAGTTATTATCTCAGTGTTTCTGTGTCCCCCTTTTACCGTTCAGTTCTCCAATTGTTTAACCAGTTCTATATATTAAATTCTCTCTGATAAAGCAGCAGCTGTTTTGTTTTCCTTAACGAACCCTGACTGATAGATCCACCTTTCTGAATCCAAATCAAAATTCTTAACAATAGGCCTGAGTTGTGGGAGACCGAGCAGAGGTATAAACAGTAACTAGATGATGATACATTATAACTTTTTTTTTTTACATTATAATTCTTGATAGGATGCTAACAGCCTTCAAAATAATGAGGAAAAGCTCATCATAACAACACAGAATTGACAAGTCAAATTTTCCATAAAACAAAAAAGAAAAGCAATTGTCTGGGGTTCGCTTAAAGAACACTGATCCCACCTAGAAGTCAGAACAGGGAGGTGAGAGGCTAATTCTGGTCCTATCTTCCCCGCTCCCTACGCGATCTCATAGAAGGCCAGGGGCAACTATCTGCTTTTCCCATCTTCTCCATGACAGCTGTTTCATAAAGGAGATATAAGAGAAAACTTAACCTAGGCCAAAGTGTACCAGTCACTGTACAGTCAAATACGAAATCTTATTGACAGCCTAAACATAAGCCTAAGGTAAGAACAAGAAAGTTTTGTTTTGGCTTTTAAGAGAGAGTATGCAAGGGTAATAACTTGTGAAATGGTGAAAAAATGCACATTCTGTCTTTGACGAAACTTACAGGTGCAGCTGAATTCTGCTGGTGGGTGAGAGTCCAAATTTCTGGAAGGGACCTTTCCATTAGCTGCAGAGTATCTTCAAAGGCCTTCTGTAACTCCCTTCCTTTCTCGTCAAACTCAAAGAGAAAGAGCACCTTTAAAATCTGGTGTATTTCATCTGGAGAAAAGAAATTTGAGAATGTTAAGTTGTGTCCTCAGCTCTACTGTTAAAATCATAACATAGTTTCTTTCCCAAGCAAAAAACATTTAATGTCACACTATAATTGCCATCTCCCACATTTTCTTCTTTCTTCCCAAATGCTGGAGTAATTCAACATATTTACTACAAAAGGGAAAACAAACACACTGGGGCCCAAGCAGGAAGCAGTGTCTCCACAATCCTTTATCTTGGCTTCAGTGCTAAGCTCTCACAGCTCAGGTATGTGGATGCCAACGAAAGGCGGCTTCTAGGTTACCGGCTGTTTCAGGAATTTGCCTGAAATACGGTTCCTGCTGACGGTTTTCGCCTTTCCTCAAGTTGGAGAAATGGTATCTTAATTATCTACTGAACTCTGTCTGTCTGTGCTGTCCATTTACTATTTTTCTGTGGGCAAGAATCATCCATCAGTATTGCGTATATACCTTTCAATTTTTCAGTGCCCTGTACTACTTCATTCAATGCCTCCAAAAGGGCCAGATCCTCCAACGGGCTCCCTTCTTTGAGGCTGTGCTTTTTCCGCTCCGCTTTGCGGCGATTCTTAGATGATCGCCTGTTAGAAATGAGAGATGTTTTAAAAATGGGTTCTCCTTGGGCTGCACATATTAAAATTAACATACCTGTTGGCCACCAACTTTCTGAAGAACCAGAGTGTCTACAGATGGTATTTGAATTTGAGAGAAATGGTGACGAGGTGTTAAAGTGATACAAAAAATAAAATAGGGAGAAGCAAGTCTTACAGGCAGAAAGTAATAAGGAAAACCCTAAAAAGTGAGGTCTGGCCTTGACGTTTTTATTAAAATACAGAGTTAAATGAAGTTACATCTGAGAATAAAAGCTAGAACAATGAACAGAACAACATTCAACTTAAATTTTGTAATAAAAAACAAATTGAGGCAACGAAATTTAAATAATAAGATACAGACATATCAGATTGAATTTGAACAAAATATATATGAATCTCATTCTTTCCTGCCTTGGAGGTCTTTAATATGCCATTTGTTTTGTCTGCAACTCTCTCACCCCCAGCTCTTAAATGCCTAGTTCTAGCTGCCTCTCCTGCAGTTTCTGATTGCCTCCCATGTCCTCACAGACCTCCATTCTGATTTTCTAGAGCATAATTCTGTTTAAATATGTAATTTTGCATTGTTCTGTCTCCTAAGTAAGGCTAGAACTCTTTTACCTCATCTTCTTAAAAGCTTGTGGTAACATTCACTACAACTCGCATATAGATATTCAATAAATATTTCTGACAAATTGCTAAACTGAGTAAAAGTGTGATGACTTAAACTTATGACTTCTTCCAATTCTGATTTTGAATTGAAGAAACCTGAAATCTTTTCTCTTCATATTCTATACATTAGTTACTTAATATTTGTTAAATGAAGAGTCAGGTGTTTTATAAATTGAGGATCCAGTGTAAGGTTCTCATGGGCACTGTGTAAACACACAGGCCATGAAGATGTAGCAGAACACATTTCAATGCCAAGTCTAATCTCTTAGATACGCTGGGAAAGCCCTCGCATAACACTGGAGAATGTTCTTCCCTTCCATCTGTACTGTTCTGGTGGAAAACCGACCTATTTACCTATACTCTCTCCATTTACTCTGGCATGGTCAGTGTGCTAGATAAACATGATACATACGCTGATATCCTGGAGTTACTATGAGAATATTTGCCACTCATGTCACTGCCACTCATGACACTGCTAGTTTCAGAGAAGAGGTCTGACTCTTGACCGCGGGATACATCATCATCTAGAAAAGAACCAGATGAGTAATAAAAACTCCTCGCTAAAGTAGGTTTATCATTAATGGGGTAAGTGGATTATAGCTAACTGGGGCATATCTAAGGATGCATGAAAATTATCACAAAGTTGATCTCAAAATAAAATAATATTAAATAAAGTTATTATTACTGTACACCAGCATTAAACCTCTTTTGTCTTTTCTTTTCTTTTTTTTTTTTTTTTAGCAAAGGAACCTTTGGAAACAGGGAGACTCAGTTTATAAAACACAGCAGTCAGGCATTCTGGGTGGGTGCAAGGGGAGGTTTGGCAGATCTCTTCCCATTCCTGCTTGGTGCTGCTCCCAAGCCCTCTGGACACACTCGAACAGACACACACAGCCCCTAATGGCTTGAACTGAGGCCTCAGACATCCTCATGACACCGCACTCACACTGCAGGAGGCATAATGAGCAGCTAAGACCAAGGGTGGTGGAACCATCCACGCCTGCCCCGCTCACCCCACCATCAGCGGTCTTCATGCAACACTCACCCAGATGCACCTGCTGTGCTTGCTCCTTGAGCTCGCGAACCACCAACAAACGTTTTTTATGGCGAATGAATGTGGCTGTCTGAGAGTCTAGAAATGCCACATAATTTTTCTGGGCTGGGGGTGCAGATGGAAAATAATTTCAGCATAATGTTTAAGAAAGAAAGAAAACTAGAGCAGGAGGAGTGAGGGAGTTAGAATTTAACCAAAAAACAGGTTACTAGGTTTTCCAACCAAGATTTTTCCTTGAGTATTACCTACATCATTTTAGGAAAATGAACCAGATCTTAGAGTTTATCAACATCATCCTAGAATAACTCTCAACTACTAAACTTACAACTGAATGAAGATTTGATACCTAACTCAAAGAAGGACTGGAAAATAAAAGGAGTACACAGGAAGCTATTCACAAAAATAGGAAAGCCACTGAAATGCTTCCTAAACACGGGTATCGAGCCTATGCACTTGAACTGTCAGCATTTTTCTAGGTTATTAATAGTGGAGAAAATCCAAGTAAGAGCCAGCTAATGCTGTTGTCGGGTCGGGAAACATACTTTCAGTATCAAGTTAGGGGTAACTAAGGTGAATGATACAAAAAGAACCTTCCCATAGTTTTAATTAGGATGGGGGGGAGGGAGCAGGCATGGTGAAAATGTTAATATATGTTAATATCAGAAAGGCCAGACATCAGACAGCAGACTGCGCTAAAAATCAAACCGATTCCCAAAGATTTCTGTAAGTCAAACTGATGTCCTTTTATACTTTGCTTGTAAAGAGTCACAGTGACCACCAGAGTATTCTAGAACTAATAACACTCATCTATTCGTTAGGAACCATCAACTTCATTTGCAAAAGTGGTTCTTTTCATTTTGAAAAAATTTCAAACCTACATAAAAGTTGCAATAGTTCAATGTACAGGTGTAAACTTTTCACCCAGATTTATCAATTGTTAACATTCTGTCAAATTTTGGGCTTCCTGCTTCTTTCTCTCTCTCTGTACACACACACAATTATTTATTATTTGTGGAACCTTTTGAGAGTAAGTTGATCACTCCCTCCTTAATACTTCAGTATCTCTCTCCTAAAAATAAGGTGGTTTAATATTATCTAATATAACCACAATATAATTATTAAATGCAGAAAACTGAGCACTGATACAATACTATTTTCTAATATATAGTTCCTTTCACGTTTACCAACTATTCCCAAACACACAGATTCTTAACTGTATCACAGGTTTTTGACGTTCAAAAATTTTATGTGCTATCTATCACTTAACAGTTTGGCATGTTTTAAAATCCTAGTCAGAACTAAATACTAGACCCGCTGGAGAATTTTGAGTGACTCCATACAACACATGAAGAAAGGATGTAATAACGGAGCACTTGTCTCTCTCTCCTCCCCATCTCTACACTTCTAAACGAGGAATTCTATCTAAAATGTAATCCTCACCTTCTAATATGGAAGGCTTTATGTTGGTTTCTATAATATCCAGTCTGTTGTATTTGTATACCTAGAAGGAAAGATACAATAATTTTAGGTAGGAAAACTTTAAGGCACTGGAGAGTTAAGATACTTGGAAAGAAATGGATCACTTTCAGAGGTGACCAGGATATTTTTCAAAGGCACAAACCTCCTATAAGGCAGCCAATGAAAATCTGACTCATTTAAATAAAAACCAATAATATTTCACATTTAGAGGACTAATTCCAAACATCAAGAATAAATTTTTTAAATGGTTTTTAGAAAACAGTGGTTATCCTTAGAGTGGGTACCTGAACTACTACTTAATTTCACTACCTTCAGAAGACAAGGGACTCCAGCTGACCCTGACTCCCTTGTACTCTCGCTCTGCTTAGCACCTAACACTGGCAGGATTTTTAAACTTCTTTTACCAGTCTCAGAGCTTCTTCCCAGGCAGCTCCTTCCAACAGCAAGAGTACAGCTTCTTCATAATCCTGACAAAGGAACACCAAGGAAAATAACAGGTTAATGACATAAGTATGTCATATGCCTCTATCTGCCTTTCTACCTATCCCTTAGTCCCAGTTCTTAGCATTGAGCCTGGCCTAGAATACATGCTCAATAAATATTGATCCAAAAGACAAAGGAGAGGTATAGACTCTGGATATTTAAAAAAAAAAAAAAAAAATCACATATAAGTGTCATTTCCCTACGTCCCTGAGCATCAAAACCACTAGAGAGGTCTGTTAAAACACCCATTTCCCCAATGTCACCACCAAGTTTGATTCGGCAGGTTTAGGTGGGCTCCTGAATTAATAAGTCCACACTTGAAAAAATAGTACACCAGAAGAGTAATCTTCTAAATGTTTCTTTTGCTCTTTTAAAGTTTTTTTTTCTAATTTTTTTATTTCAAAAAACTTAAACATGCAGAAAACTGAAAAATGAGTGCAATAAACTACCCTTTAGTCTTCAAACATTTTTGATGCTTGTATCTTTACCAGTAAAAATTTTTAATCATGTACCCCAATAAATAACTACTTAATATACTTATAAAGCAAATAAAACAAAACACATTTTAAAAGATGAACTGTATAAGACAACTGGCTGGGTTTCCTCAAGTAGTCACTGTCATAAAGAGGGGGGAAGGAGTATAAATTAGATTAAAAGAGATGTGGAAGATATAAGACACAAAATGCATGGTAGATTAAGCCAAATTAGATACCAGTCTAGGGCAATACATGGCCCTAGACTGGTATCTAATTTGGCTTAATCTACTGTAATCGGTTTTGGAACCATTCAAGGAACTCGAATTTTAATTATTAGATAAAATGTGTAATTATGGAAAGATGATCGTAACCAAACAACACAAATTGCAAACAGCATAGCACAACCAGTATAATTTCATTTTAGTTAAAAATACATGTGTGTGTGGAGAGAGACAGACAGAGCAAGTGAGCTTCAGCGGGCTCTAGAAGGAAACAAGAGATGCTAGCAACAGGAATCTCTTCAGTGGTAGAAATGAGGTGTTTTTATTGTATTTGCTTTCAGTAGTTAGTAGATTAAGCCAAATCAGGTACCAATCTAGGGCCATGTATTGCATTTTGTATCTTATGTCTTTCATATCTCTTTTAATCTAATGTATACCCCTTGGCCCCTTTTTTATGACAGTGACTACTTGAGGAACCAAGTCAGTTGTCTTATATAGTTTACCTTTTAAAATGTGTTTTGTTTTATTTGCTTTATAAGTACATTAAGTAGTTATTTATTGGGATACATGATTAAAAATTTTCTCTGGTAAGAGTACAAGCATCAATCTATAATACATATGTACTACTTTAAGTAAGTTTTAATTAGAAAGATTAAATAAAAATAAAAATTTTCTTCCCACATCTCAATGGATTATCTAGCCTACACCACAATAACAGGTCCATAGTACAGGTCCACAAAGGAACACAACAGGATGTGTTTTGTCTGACCTGCGTGTGCGTGTGCGTGTGGTATTGAGGTTAAAATCACATACAATTAATCATTTTAAAGTGTACAATTTGATATTTACTGTATTCACAATGTTGTGTAACCACAAAAGTATTTTTATCAGCCCATAAAAACACTCCATACCCATTTAGTAATCCCTCTCCGACCCTCACTCTCCTCATTCCCTGGTAACCTCTCATGTGCTTTCTATCTTGCTAGATTTGTCTAGTCTAGATGTCATATAAAAGGAATCAAACATTAGTTGACCTTTTGTATATGGCTTCTTTCATTTAGCACAACATTTTCAAGATTCATACAATTAGTGGTTACTAGAAGGTAAGGGGGAGGGGAAGGGGAAATTTAAATTTCTTCGATTAAATTAATTAATTTTAAAAAAGATTCATCCAAGCTGTAGCATGTACCAGTTCTTTCGTTCCTTTTTTTCCTCAATTTATTTTTTATTGTAGTAAAATATATATAACAAAATTTACTATTTTAACTACTTTTTAGTGTACAGTTCAGTGGCATGAAGTAAATTTATGAAACCATCACCACCATCCATCTCCAGAACCTTTTTTTAATCTTCCAAAACTAAAACTCTAAACCCGATAAATAATAACTCCACATGCTCCCATACCCTCAGCCTCTGGCAACCACCATTCTACTTCTTGTCTCTATGAATCTGACTACTCTAGGTATCGCATATAAGTAGAATCATACAATATTTGTCCCTTTGTATCTGGCTTATTTTACTTAGAATGTTTTCAAGGCTCATCCAGTTGTAGCATGTACTAGTTTTTTGCTCCTTTTAATGACTGAATAATATTCTTCTGTGTGTATGTGTTGTGTTTATCTCACAATTTATTTATCCATTTGTCTGTCACTACTAGACATTTGGGGTGGTTTCTACCTTTTGGCTATTATAAGTAATGCTACTATAAACCTTTGTATACAAATTTCTTTGTGGACATATATTTCCATTTCTCTTCATATATACTTAGGAATGAAACTGCTAGGTAATACAGTGACTTAATGTTTAAGTTTTTGAGGAACCACCAAACTGTTTTCTACAGCGGTTACACCATTTTACAATCCACCCGCAAGGTACAAGGGCTCCTATTTACCCACATCCTTGCCAACACTTACTTTTTATTTTTTTCCCATTAAGTGTGATATATTCCTACAATGGAACACTATTCAACACAATAAAAAGGAATAAACTGATACATGCTACAACAGGGATAACTTCAAAAGCATCACAACTTCCAATTTCCGGTTCGGCATATAAGGAACTTGGAAGTTGCTACTCCATCCTAACAACGAGTAAAAAGCTGAAAAAACTGAAAATCAACAACTCTTCTTAGATCTGTGAGAGAACGGAGGTCACGGGGCAAGCCGCAGCTCCCAAATGGAGAGACAGTCAGGTGGATACAGACGACTATGACTTACCAGACCAGAAACCCACAAACAGAAATCTCTACCAGAATCAGCAGTGCGGGTAGGAAAAATCCAAGCTGTCATCGACAAAGGGCTGGAGGCTCACGGATACCACTAAGAGTTAAAAACCCTGTGAGGGCTCAGACTTAGGAAGGCTGCTACATTCTGTGAGTTTTTACCCCCAGGAGCCCTACCAGGTTCTCACAGTGAAGTATCAGAGGAGAGTCTTGTGTTTCCAGCAGGGGGAGGGGAAAAGTACCATTTTAAAATACACCCAGAGCATGCTGTTCTTCCTAACAACGCTTGCTCTCAAAAGAAACTATTTTTCCAGAGCTAACCAAAGTGGGTTTTATCAGGGCCTAACTTAAGTAGGGGAAGGGAACTACCCAACTCCAGCTCCCTCTAGCCTTGTAGGGGTGAAAAATCGAGAAACACCAGTGAGGTTCACAGGCCAGGGGCACAGGCTCACTACAAGATAGAGATCTAGTCATAGGACTATAGAAAGCTTCTTCTCCACCTACACCTTATCATCACATCACTAAAGGCCTATTTACTGAATTTCCTTTTACTCAGTACATCACATCAGGTTTTCAACAAAAAATTACAAGGCATACAGAAAAGACAAAAACAGTTTAAACAGCAAGCCTCAGAACCAGACTCGGACATGGCAGGGATGTTGGAATTATGAGGCCAAGAACTTAAAATAAGTATGATTAATATGCTAATGACTCTAACGGAATAAGTAGACAAAATGTAAGAACAGATGGGTAATATAAGCAGAGAGACACAAATTTTAAAAATCAAAAGAAATGTTAGAAATCAAAAGCATTATGTTAGTGAAAGAAGCCAGACGAAAAAGACCACATACCAGATGGTTCAATTTATATGAAATTCTAGAAAAAGCAAAATTGTAATGACAGAAAGCAGATCAGAGGTTGATAGGGGTTGGGAGTGGAGGGAGAAGACTGATTGCAAAAGGGGAACTAGGGAACTTTTGAGGGGGTGACAGAAATGTTCTATATCATGATTGTAATGGTTATAGAACTATAAACATTTGTAAAAGCTCATCCAACTATTAATTTAAAATTGATAAATTTTATTGTATTTAAAGTACACCCCCAATTAAATATATATAAATTATATATATACATTTAATACATATGAATTAATCTTCATTTACAAAGAGAAAAAGATGGTGGCATCTTACCCATTTAATTAACCATCTTAGGTGGTATATTACATCTTTCTACTCTAACTTTTTTCCTCTATTTGTGTTGTTGTGTGCTGATGATTCAGCTCTGGCTCCTGGCAACCCTACAAATGAGTGATGTCCACAGTGTCTTGTCCTCAACAGCCCTGCTCAGCTCCTGTAGACTCAGGCCTATGGTCTCTTTAATGAAGTCAATCCATCTCATATTTGATCTTCCTCTTTTCCTGCTGCATTATGCATATTTTATTCATTGATGTTTTCAGCCAATCACCCAATATATTTACTTTCAAGGAACTACTAATATCAAATTTTAGCTATTTTCTTTCTTTCACCCTTATTATGTGAAAGACACTTATTGTTTTTAAAACCACAATTATGTTATGCAAATATGCCCACTTGTTAACAACTAGAAAAACACTGTCTCATCAAAGGCCAGAATTCTAGAAGGCAGTAATCCTTGGTGGCAGCTGTGTACATGTGTCCTGTTAGTCTGCAGCAAGTGTCAATGTATAGTTTTATTATTTTCACAATAAATCCTATATTCTATCAAAAGCTGGTATAAGTATTTATCTTTATAATGTGAAAAACTGGAACACATCAAGCTACCTGAGATAAAAAGAGTTATTACCAACAGAGAATGAGAGTAAAAGCCAAAAGAAGTGTCTAAAGTCCAATCACCTTGTTTTAGACTAGTCATTTCTCACTGTTTCTGCTTTGGCGAGTTAACATAAAAAGTACAGCTTCCTTGAGATTTAACTTAGTACTCTGCACCAAGGCCAAGTCACTAGAATATATTATAGTAGAACACTCTGGTATTCTACCTCACAGAACTTATAATTATATAGAGATAAACTGAATTTAGATTTTCAAGTCAAGTCAGCAAGATGGAAGGAAATTATCTCTGGACTTCCTAACACAGGAATATTATCTCTAGACTTCCTAACTACCCATAGTTCTTTTAATTTTCGTGATCCCTAAGGTACAACGAGAAAGTCTGTGCTTCTTAACTGGGGAAGTTTTAGAAGAGAAGAACTGAGTTTACCTGGGCGTACTGTTCCAAAACTGTGGCCGCGTCTCTGTGCTTCCTCTGCTCCACTAGCTTTCCTGCAAATGTAATGATAAGCATTTGACCATAGTTGGCTTGCCAAAAACAGTACTACCAAGATGCAAGTTGAAATGGTGTTTGGTAGTAATATTTATATAAAAATGATTTCCTACATATTGGAGATTAAGCTAGATTATACATTTAAATTGAACTGCTTTAAAACAGCATTTTTGAAACTGCTAACACTATTCCAAAGGCTAATAAAAGGCAGTACCAAAAAACCATTCTCGGATCAAATAAGTTTCGGAGGCACTGGGTAAAACAAAGTTAAACAGATTATTTTGCTGGTGTTTCATTAATATGTCTTTATTATATATAAAACTATGTACTTTGTGAATTTCTTTGAGGGAAAGAGGCAGGAATATCATAGAGTCCTTTCTTGAATGGCAGTTACAATATAAATTTAGCATAGGATGTGAAAATCATGTACGGTCAAAATTGGCCATGAAAAACGTTTACAAAGGCATGCATAGGGCAGACTGACCTGTCATCTCTCACTAATCCATTTTTTCCTCTAATAAGAAGAGACTGCTGTTTCTTTGGTTGAACACTAGATGGAGGTAAACTGGCTATGTTTGGGGTCATGTAGTGTCTAGATACTAGGATCACACTCAGGGTAGCCCAATTTAGATAATCACACTATGAGGGGCACACAGAACCAGAGTCTGACTAAGGGGCTGGGAGATTCATGCCTCCCATCTCATGCCAACTCCAGGCCATTTTATCACTTACAAAAATAGGCAGTCACCTCCACTACTAAAATAGCTACCTTTTTTTTCTTTCGCTAGCTTAGATCAATTAACTAAGTTAATGTGCACATGGAGTGACTCCATCATATAACATTTCTCAAAAATCTTTGACCACTGCCTCATCAATTTTTGCTAAACATCTGGGAACACTAAGTGTACTCCATCATAAGGCATAGGAGGCAAGCTAAGACTTGTAACAAACACAAGAGCAGATCATAGATCACAGAGCTAAAAGGTACAAATTACCAACAACATAGGTTTCTAAAGTAGCAAGTAGAAGTAGCAAAAGACCCAGAATGAACACCTAAAAGGTCTAAAATGAAAAATTCTCAAACTTGTAAAAAGAGCTCAGCTTGGAAATTGAGGTTTACTGAAGAGACTACAGATCTAATAACCAGAAAATGCCAGAAATAGAAAAGTGATAATCTTACACACTTTTATAATCCTAAGGAAAAAAGAATAGTATAAATAACCAAGGAGGATACACAAAGACTTTTATATAGAGTATTATCTGGAACTTTTTCAGGACTACTTTTTTTCTTGGAGATAATAACAACCATAATAATGATTAATAAATAACAACTAATATTTATAAGATTCTTAAAATGGTAAGGGGAAAATATACCAGTCAAACACTTACTTCAGAGCTCGGCTGAAAGGGCCAGCCCCCTACTCACCTCTTTTCACAGGCAGTCCTTTACCTTTCTTCCACTCTAAGAAATCAGACTCTGGCATAGCCTTGCCTCTGGTCCAGGCGATCCTGAGACCCTGAGACACCCAACCTGCCTTTGCTTTCAAAGTGCAAATGCTTACACATTTGGCCTCTTCTACCTCATTTCTGAAAATTGCTAGTATGGTTTCCAATGACCTATTGTCTATACCTGAATGGCCACACCCCAAAATTCATCTTTACCTTCTGATAGGCACATGGCCAGTTACACTAGGTATGACCACATAATGTAAGGTTTATTGAATGAGATGGAGAAGAAGTGATGGTATAACTTCTAGGTTATTTTTAACTTAAAAGTTAAGTGTTCTCCCATGATTACGGCTTCTCCCCCTTCCCAAGGAATGGAATTCAGATGTGGAGATTAATCCAGCTATAGCTCTCTACCTAAGAGACAGCAGAACCACACAATGAAAACACTTGTCAGTCCTTATATGAGTGAGAAAGAAACTAATTTCTTTATTACCCCATTATATTTTGAGATTCCTGTCACAGCAGTTTTAACCTTTGCTCTACTTAGTAAACCATTCCAAATCAATTTTTATTAGTATAAGAATGTCTCATGGTATGCTGCCCTAAATTTATTTGCAAAATTGCTAAATAAACCAAAAAAAGAAACGAAAAACCTTTGGAGAAGTTCTCATTTTGGAGAATCTAAATGATAGTGTTTACCTGCCAGAGATCTGCCAAAGCCAGCCAGCTGGTCTCTGCTCAAGTGAAGCTGGGCTGCCACACAGAGAGCTTGTTGCCAGCTGCCACAAGCCAGAAAGGCATCGAGAGCTTTCTCGTGGGCACCACAACGGGCAAACACTAGCCCCCCTGGCTCATAGAGGCGTTCCTGCATCAGGTGTTCCCCATAAGCAATGCTGATGTCCTGTGACAAGAGGAGATATAGGGTCAGTGGTAAAGGATGACAATCATTTTTTCATCTCCAATGGAGGCTGTTTCAGTCACTACACTTGAAACTCTTGAATTACTTAGGAAAATCCTATGGTTGATCAATGAATTCAATCATTCTTCCATTCAAAAACTTACTGAGAATGTGCCATTTATTCATTCAACAAATAGTGAACACTATACAGGCAGTGGGAATAATACTGAGATGCAAAAAATAAAACCAAACAAGCAAACACAGACACAGACACACACACACAATAACAAGAACCACCACCAAATTCCTGCTCTTGTGGCAAGAGAGAATGGACTTATAAACACAATATGGTCTATGATGTAATGCAAACAGTGGTAAAAGCACAGAGTGATGGGAGTGCTATTTCAGAGGGCTGTAAGGAGAATAAGCCACGTGAAGAGTTAGAGAGTGTTCCAGGCCAAGAGCATAGAACTATGGCCACCCAGCAGGAGCGTATGGAATACTCAGGAAGAAACAGCAAGAAGGCTGGTGTTACTGAAGCAGACAGATAACAGGAAAGAGGAACAGACAATGAAAATGAGAGCAAAGAGGCAGCCACTGGCCAAATTCTCTATTCCCCAGGCTCAGTGTTAGGCAGCAACAAAGAAAGGAATGTAACATGGAGTCCCTGCTCTGAAGGAACCCACTATCTGGTGGGAGACACAAATCTGTACATCATCAGGTTGATAAATGCCACCACCAAGATAAGAACAAGGTAGTCTGGGAGCTCAGTGTTTGAAACCTCATCCAGGAACAGCTTTCTGGCAGAGTTTTGAAGGATAACTGGGGCTAAAGGAAGGGGAAGGTAAAGGGCTGGCAGAGGCAGCTGATGCTGAAGACGCAATCAGAGGCCAGATGACAGGTGTGTGCAATTTGTGAACGAACTGAAAATGGTGGCGGTGACGGCATGGTGAGTAGTGGTTAACGGCACAGGCTTCATGTCCCAGGGAGGCCGATTCAGAGCCCCAGGTCCTTAGGCAAACTGTTTCCTCACTTAAAAATTCTTCACGCTGCTTATTGGGTTTTTATGAGACTTATATCCTACATTTAGCTTATAAGCAAAGTATCCGGCATATAAGAAAAGCTAAACAGATGTTTGCTTAAGCAAACCAAACGTTATCCCTTTATCCTAAAATAAATGGGAAAGCTCTGCACTTTTCAGGATGATCAGTAATGCAGCAGTGAGGCTGATCTGTAGGAGGCAGGATGGAGGCGGGGAGCCTCATGTGGACGATGACAAGTATTTCCCACCAGGAACCTGGGACAATGCCAAGGTTTTTGGCCTGGGCAAGTTCTTCAGAAAAGGAATAGGTCAAGGCCATTCACCCACATAAGAAGTTCAAGATGAGGTTAATTCATGTGCAGATGAACCTTGAAACCAAGGATGGTGTTATGGACTCAGGATCTTCACCCCTTTCCAACTAAGGCATGAAGCGAAACCAGGAGAGCCTCGTTTCACACACCACACACCTTGTACTGCTGCGACTTTGGTGGATATAACTTCAGAGCTTCATTATACAAGTTTTTATCTTTTATTAAGTTTAAGCATTCTGGGAAGTACTCAGGTCCTGCAGGAATGAGATTCATACACATACAAGCTTAAGACTTTGGAAGCATAAGAATTTCATTTTTACCAACGGTCTCTAAACAAAATCAACAAGGGATCTTTTAAGACCTGCATAATCAGAGGATCTGGATAGAGAACGGAATCCAGGAATTTTAATTTTAACGAGCACCGCTGCAGATTCTGAGCTATGAGAAGCACTAACTGGGATCTGAGTTCTACGTAGAAGAAATTTTTACACGACCTCTGATAAATGACCACTCAGCTCAGTGTTTTTTCAACCTCCGTAACAAGAATCACCTGGGGAACTTATTAAACATACATATACACCTGAGCCCTACCC
This sequence comes from Pteropus vampyrus, assembly GCF_000151845.1. Classification (NCBI taxonomy): domain Eukaryota; kingdom Metazoa; phylum Chordata; class Mammalia; order Chiroptera; family Pteropodidae; genus Pteropus; species Pteropus vampyrus. The sequence continues at coordinate 1,948,004 of NW_011888884.1, read as the reverse complement.
AGACCAAGTGAATCAGATTCTTCAAGGAAGACTTAATAAGCACCCCAGGTGACTGTTCCTTGTCCCCCTCCAGACCTCAGGAAAGAATCACAACTGCTGAAGCCAGAGGCTCCAATGTGGGTCAGGGACAGGGGTGGAGAAGACACCTGGCACTGTGCTTATTCTGCTCCATCACTGACGATTAAAACAGGGGCTTTCAGGGCACTGCCAGTGGGCAACTTGCTCCAGGTAAGCCAAGTTTCCCTAAGGTGTTAGCAAACACCACGAGTAGAACGAGTTATCAACCAGTTTTGATTCTGAGACTCTGAGGTGAATCATTCTTAACCCAAACGGGATCTGCTCGATTTTCTGAGCTGTGGAGCTCCTCCAATTCTTAAAAGGCATTTTCTTTATGCTCAGCTTCTCAAAACATATGTGAAAATAAGGTGTACATAGGTAATTGCTAAAGTTTTCAGGACTAGAAATTAAAATCAGTCTATGTCTAAACTAGCATTTTATTTTAATTTATACCCTGCCTAGTTCCAAAGAAAATTTGAAGCAGAGATAAACACACTAACCCTCATACTTACCACATTTGCTGAGGTGACCAATGGCTTTTTCATAGCGCTTCAAGTATTTGTCTATGGTGAACCGCTGATAATTAGTTTCCATTTTCTTAAGTGTATTAAGAAATGGAAGATATTCTTTGGGATCCTAAAAATAAAAATAATAAATAGGAGAACTTAACTGCTTGTGATTATATTTACTTATAAAAATAAAAAATTATGGCAATAAGTCCAAAGCTACATAACTTTAAGAATATGTGCCATATTAATACATTGTTATATCATATAAAAATCAAATATAATACAACTTTTGATAAAAAATGCTTCAATATATAGGTGTTATAAGTTTACAATAAGAATAACGACTACCTCTTAACTAAATCTCATAATAACCATTTGTTTCAGGCTAATAAAGAAAACAAGGGTCTAATCTAAAAGACACTGAACAAACGCATCCAAGTTTCTCATAAAAGTGTAAGACAGTGCGCTTGGAGCTGTTTCCATGACATTTCATACCCTCCATTTGCAAAGACCAAGTATTAAAGATAAAATTATACTGAGTTGGACATAAAACTCTGAGGTCCTGTCACCACAAGTTTTTATTGGCACTGATCACTTCCAGCTCTGTGACATGCCCTGTAAGAAAGTTGTTTTCTTGGCAAAGAAGAGATACTTCCTGTTCTTAATTCAGTTTCACAGGGCAGACAGAATGAATACAAATAAGAATATAGGGGAAAAAAAAACCAAGAGTAATAATCAAATGCTCATGCATGTGATGTAGGGGATAACTATATGCTAAAATGTTAAATCAATGTTTTAAGTAAGAATCCATTATGTACAAAGAACGTAACCCAACCTTTAACCTCAGGAAACTTACAGTCTACTAGAGAAATCAGACTGGTATGCGGGGATAGGCGCTGGGTACAGTAGAAGCACATATGGGGGCCATCTCCTCCAGTCCCTGGGTGGGGGCAGGGAGGCAAGAATGGTTTACTAGGAAGATGCCACCTTGGTACCCACTGACCAAAATGAGTGAGAATTAGCCAGGTGAATGGAGAGGATGAGAGTGGTGGCTGAGCGACAAAAGCATTGCCTTTCTTCCACGAGCAGAGACAAACGGATAATGTCAAGAGATGAGAACAGAGTTACACAGAGACCAGATCATGGAAGGGTTTTTAACCAAAATTAGGGCTTTAGGGGCAATGAGGAGCCCATGGAGGATTTTAAGCAGAGGAATGAAAGATCAAATTTTCCTTTTTGGAAAGATCACTCTGGCAAGAGCAAAGAGAGGAATGATAGGGGATAAAAATGAGGCTGCAAAAAAAGACATAAAAAATGTATTTAGACTAATGGTGCTCAAACTTTTTGACTGCAGCATGCTGCAGTGGGACAAGAAGCCCTGAACCTTTCTATTCTCTATATTCCCTCTTTCCATTGGAAAAAAGAGCTACAAGATAAAGACCTAAATTAGACAATGAATCATTTGTTATATTTCCTTGATAAGAGAATTTGTTCACACATATATGCCTATAATCTTAAAAATAATCAAGAAGTTTTATCTCACTTGCTCAATCTAACAATCAAAACACTTTGATAAGCACAGAATTATAGCAGAGAATATAGCCTAGATGTGTGGGCCCTGGAGACTCACTGATCGGCCTCCAAACTTGTGTGCACAGGACAACATCGGGCAAAACACTGTACTATCAGAAGCAGGATTTCATACTACCATGATTACATAAATGAGAACCAAAAACATGGTATGTAGCAACTCCACATACCTTCTGTGACTTCTCGGCTACCATGAGGACCAAATCAAAGTCATAGGTCCCAAGAGAATGATCATATAGATCATTAACATCTACCAACAGCAGCAAATATTTCAGGGCCTCTTCAGCACTCACAGCATCGGGAACAGGCGGAGCATTTCCTGTCCGTAAGGAAACAAAACAGAGCAAAACCAGTCTGGGAAAAAGCCACATACCTAGCAACATAACCAAAAAGACAAAGTAACAAATTTTCCTGACAAATATATAGTTTTGACTCTTTTGTACATTTGTAGGATAGCACTCAAAAAAATGACACAGATCTTAAAATGGTAACCCAATGGCCTGTGTTAAATCTGTGATGTGACACTAGTCCTGATCAGTGTGACCTCAGGAAGACTGGAAGACTGGTGACAGTCAAGACTCCATTAAACACTCTCTGTGAATGAGTCTCTACCTTGAAGCTCGTGTACCTTCTGCAGCACAATTTCCAATTCTGGGGTTGTTTTCTTCACGTGGGAGGTGAGTATTGAGAGGCAGTATCTGAGGTTATAAGAACACCAGAATGAGAAGGATGAACAAGCTGAGTAAGGACAACTATATATTTCTGTTATTCAAAAGATGCCAACTAATGATGGCACACATACTTGTGAGGATTTAGGTTCTCCATGGCTGCTCTCATAGCATCGCAGATAAGGTCTACTTTTCTCCCCTCCGGATCCCTGGGCAGCTGGACAGCGCTGGTAACCGGTGGAGGGTACATGGTCTTGGTGACATCTTCTTCCCTAAAAACAAGTGTGTATTTAAAGGTCACTAACTGAACCTATGTCCCAGCTCTCAAACTACTAACATAAACCCAAGTGTGCTGATGAGATAATAAAACTGGCTTTTGGAAAAGTTTAATTATAAAAATGTTTACACAGGAGAACATGGAGAAACTTATTGAGAAATAAAAACATGTCCACAAAAGACTTGTACAGTAATATTCAGAAACGTTTTATCCCAATAGTCCCAAACTGGGTATAGCCCAGGTGTCCATCAACAGGGGAATGAATAAACGAACTGCAGTATATTTATACAATGGTATACTGTTGAGTGATAAATAAGATGAACTTATTAGTGATACGTGCAAAATGGATGAACTTAAGATAATATATATAAGGGAAGAAAGCTTTATTTACACAGAAAAGTTAATACTCTATGATTCCATTTATATAAAGTTCTTAAACATGCAAAACTGTTCTATGGTGAAAAACTCGAAGTAGTGGTTGCCTAGTGGGTGGGACAGGGACTAAGAAGAAATTTGGGGGGACTCTCTGAGATGATGGAAATCTCTATCTTGACAGGGGTTCAAGTTACCTAGAAGTATACATTTGCCAAAACTCACTGAATGGTACGCTTATTGATCTGCACATTTCACAACAGGTAAATTTTGCCTGCAGAGAACTCGTACACAAAGAATGCACTCTAGTTAATGCTATGCAAAGTGAAATATTGAGAGGTAAGGTAAACTGATGTCTATAATCACCTGGAAATTTGTCTAAAAATAGATGAATGATGAAGAAAGGCACAGATGGTAGTATGAAAGCATATACGAAAATATGAACTCTAGAATCTAGATGGTAGTACAGGACGACCTGTACAATTCTCTCAACTTTCCTGTGTTTGAAATTTCTCATGAAAAAGTTGGGGAAAAAAATCCTTGCAGAAAAGACACCATTTGATTTTAATCTCGTAAGAAAAACATAGTTTTATATGAACACCTAAAAATAAAGTTAAGTAATAATTTTGACCTACATGCTTTGAAGTCTTAGTTTTAAATAGACTTTTGAAAAAGGAAACAGAGCAAAATCCAGTAAATATGGCTTCTAAGAGTTATAGTGATTAAAAGAAATACTGAATGGAAATTCTCCTCAGGCTATCTATCTGTTTGACTTCCTTAACTAGAAGAGAAAAAATTATGGATATGGTACTCATGAACTATTCAAAATACTTACTTCAATTCTGTAAAAAATAAGTTAATATGATTTACAGAATCTATCTGTCTTATGAAGGCCTCCACATTTTCAAGAAACACCTATCCAAAAAAAAAAAAAAATTTTTTAGTTCATGTCACATTAGCTCAAGTCTAAAGTAAGACAGAGTAAATAGCAAATTTAGAAAGTTACCTTAGGGTTATGATCATGAATCAGATTAAGATTAATTCTCAGTTTTCTCATGCATTCAAATGCCTCTTTAAACATAAGTCTGTGAAGAGACAGAGCATGGATAAAAAAGGCATTTCACAAAAACTAAACTCCCTGGACCCTGCTTGTTTTCATTACAATATAAACCAGTTATAATTAGAATACAGCCCAAATGCCATACACTTGCTACTGAATTTCTACTCTGAAATCACAAAATGAAAAAAATCAGGTACCAGATTCATCTACCTTCTTAAAGGTGTGATTCAGTCATCACGGCAGGCTGAGGACTACATCTCCACATACACACAATACAAAATCATCATGGAATGTAGGTCTACTTTCTTTTTTTAAGAAAATATTAATAACAACCTTTCTGATACAAAGTTTCCTCCATGTAAATTCAGACGAAAGATCATTTCCTTTACAACCGAGGCTCTGGCACTTTTGGGTCATACCCCCCACCCTACTCCCACCCCGTAAATCTGCTGAAAGCCTGGGGCCTTCTGCCTGGGTAAGCACACAGACACAGTTTGTTGCACAATCTCCCTGGGATCACAGGACATCTAAAGCGCATTGGGATCCTCCTAGGCTGAAAAACCTGGTCTTTTATGATAAACTTCGTGATTCTTTCTGCTAAGAATGTCTACTACACCATATGGCATTAAAATCAAAGTGGAAAAAAAAAAAAAGCCTCTGAGAATCTGATTGAAGACATCTGTAATGAAGGTTTTCCAGTAGGTTTTCCAACTTTAATACGTACCATCTTCACACATAAGTGATAATAATAAGCAAGTAGTCATATACATGGTACTTACTTGTCTAACCACTTCCGAATCTGAGCTAAAACCAGGGCTCGATGACAAACAACTTCTAAGTTTCCCCTTGGCACCTTAAAATAAATAAATTGAAACAATAATGTTTTTAATTAAATAGAAAATATTTAAATACCCAAGATGTATATGGAGAACTACCACAATGTGGTAAAATAAGCATACTTTTAGCAGAATCTAGTTGGGCTTAATATTTGACTTTCCAGAAAAGTTTCCTTATTAGCCTTACTGGGCAGAGCCTGTATGAATACTCCTTTATATAAAGCTAACAGAGAACCTAGCAAGAAAAGGCTTATAACAAATTATTACAAATGATAAGAGAGCCTAAAATACAATTTGAAAGATTGTTTGGTATTGACTGCCTACTGACAATCAGAAACACAGCCTGAAAAATCAGCTTACCTGTAATACAAGCTTTGTGTCCTGGGGTACAACGGTGACAATGCGTGAACCCCTCTCTACCTTCCGCAGAGTCTCCCCATTAGACATATGACTGCTGCCCAGACCTGCCTGTAATGCTAAAGACACGGTTGGCTAAGCATTAGGAATCACTGTCATGATAAGCCACTCTCCATTACTGCAGCTGAAACTACACATTATCAGAAATAGAAGAGAGCAATTAACAACCAGGATCCTTTGCTCTCCCATTCAACCTTCAGACCATTAGCCTTTCTGATAAACAGTCTCATCCCTGGAAATTGTCCTCTCGCACAGAGCTCTCACGCATAGTCACATACACAACTTCTCAACCGATTTGGAGAACACAGGGAAGACTGGGCAGCATCTCTATTTCTTAGCACTATCAGTACACTATAATTGTATTAGTGAACGATTCTGTTTCTAAGTTAGAAACAAAGAAAGTGGGAATTTTTGGAATCTCTCACACACACACAGTGGGGAAGTGTAGGGGGAGAAACGAAATAGAAGACAAGATAGAGCCCATTTCCTACAACCACAAGCTGGAGCCCTGCAGGTGTACAACGGAGGGTGGCCACAGTGACAAAAGGAAGATTACAAAGAAGTTAGAGCATATTGCCAGTCTGGTATCTACATGGGAACTCGAAGTAAAATATTAAACTAGTTATTTAATAACAATTTCCGAGAAATTTTTTGGTTTAACTTAAGTATATTCTGCTTACGGGAGGACTTTCTTCTCTACAAGTCTTTGCTAACTGGTGTAGAATGATATAACTGAGATATTATGTTGAGATTCGAGGCTAAGTAAATGAACTCTAAAGGTTTTCTCTAGTCTGGGACTCTATGATAAAAAGCCAAAGTAGGTGAAGATCTTAA
>NW_011888884.1:1924318-1940404 GCF_000151845.1 Pteropus vampyrus | reverse complement strand
AAAGCAGGTCTCCCCACCCACCCTCACAGCTACCATTCTCTAATTAGTCCCCAGCACCTCACTATTCTCTAACATCACGCCCTAATCATTTCCTTCATTTTCCCATCGGAGGGGATAATCAGACCTCTTTTGATATGTCACAAAGTCCAGAAGAGAGGGATCAGACAGCTCTTTTCTTTTATAACAACTGTATCCCACCACAATTATAGGCATTTTAATATTTGATGAATGACAATCTACTAAATACTATTTTCAAGATTACATTTCTGTTGTCTCCCACAGAACTAACTTTGAATGTTGTATACAATGGGATAAAAGTTTGCTGACTGCATTCTTCTATTTTTAAATTTGTACCTCCAAGGAAAGAAGTCAACTACTACATGCCAGGCAATTTCTTAATCCCATTTCATAGAAGAAGCTGAGGCCCTGGAATGTGGATGACTCCTCCTTATTGCCTTGAGATTTAGTGGAGACCCAGGTCCACTTCCAAAGCCCACAGTCTTTCTACCTAATGCTCTATCCTGGGCCAGTGCCCTAAGCGGTAAATTTTTCTGCCCTGTGTTCACTTACCTCTCCTCCAATCACAGCCAATTCAGTTTGTGTGCAAGGATATGGGAACCGCACGGGAACTCCATCGGGGTTCTTCCATGGAGCAACAGCCAGAGAGGGTGACTCTGCAGGTTTGGGACATGAGGTTCACAAAATGGTGAGCTGCTATTGGTAAAAACCTGTCACACTGATACTTGCTAAAACACTTGACATGTCATTTGAATTACCTCTCAAATATATTCTAGAAACTCATAAGCGTGCTCCAATTCACCACAAGAAAAGAGAGGCAGAAAACACCTGCCAACTACACGTGCTAGCTTAGGGTTTTCCAGGATAATTACAAGACCTATCAATGCAGCACTGACAAGATACAAATCAAGTTCTCAAAAATTAAACATCCATAGAAGTCATAAACATGCTTTCCTAGCATTTTAATACTCACCCCAAAGATACTTAAGTATCTGGCCACCAGCCAGCTGCAATGCTACTGATTTGGTCTTGGAATTGCAACATAGGCTGATTATGACCCCATCTACTGTCACAGATGAACTGACAAAAGTAAAAAAAGGGAGAAAAGGGGTGTGAACAGACGATTTTTTTCAAAAGTAGTGACATTACTTATTTTACAAAATAGAAAAATAAGCAATTTCTCTTTGGTGCTGCACTGCCTATTGCAATACAATACACACAAAATTCACATAAACACGGACACACGCACAATGACAGATAAACTATTGCAATCACAAGCACAGATAAAGCAATTATCTGTCACATGACACTATTTTCCATAGTACAAGGAAGCCAGGTGTCTACATGGTGAAGTCCTCACTCCCATTTTGGCAGCAACTCGTTATAACTTATTCCAACTCACTATAATTTATTGTCTTCATTAGACATGCACGGTACTGATATCATTTCTGTAATTCATTTTCTTAAAATGTAAGCGTTGTGAGTCAAAGATGAGGAGCTGATGACTGCATCTGAACACGTTTTATGTATACAATAAGGACAGGTTCCTTGTTTGCGACAAGGGTTTTCAGAATTTAAATCTAACCAGTAGATCTTTAATGAATGAATCTGGAGATTAATATCAGAACATGACTGAGGGGCCAAATTTTGACAAGGGAAACCTAAGGATTTCCCGGAGCTGCTCAGACCATGCCCTCTTCTGCACAACAGGTCTAGCATTACAGAAAACAGCATTCATTAACTAAAATCTGTTACATGACAAAGATGCAGTCAGAAATCAAGATGAAACTCAGGGTCAGAGGGCAGTGAAACTTTAGCAAAGAAAGATAGAGGAGACTACTAAATGCCAGTCAAGTGCCAAACAGACTGTAAAGATGAGGCCGGAAGAAGTATTTTGAAGTTGCCACATCAAAATGAAGCTCATATAAATAGATGTTATAACTGATTTTAATTATTAATAAGGGTAATTAGAGTGGTAGATTTTCATGGGCTAACAATAATCCTGCTGGAATGTAAGTATATGCTGAATTAAAATTTTTAACACATCTTAAAATGTTTTGCCTCATCTATTGGTATTTGTCCTATTTTTCACCTGCATTTTTAGCCTGTATTTTGACATGACTCAAAACTAGCCTTAATCTCTTGTTAAGTGTTTCTAACAGAGAAGCTACAGCCCCTCAACCTTGCTCACCAGAAGCCAAAAAAAGTCCTATGCTTATAAAGACAAAAGCATAACTCCATCAGCTTATTAACATGTAGAATACAGGGAAGTGTTGTAATACCTAATATTGAGCTGTCCTTGCTCGTCATCCGTCTCGGAAGGGGTCATAGTTAGATGGTGAATGACAGACTGTGAGCTGGACCCACTGTGGCTTACAGCCAGGAAAATGTCTTCTTGAATCCAGGTGAGAAGGCTGAGTTTCAGTGGATTTACTTCTTGATCTTCACTATTCTCAAATTGAATTCTGTTTTAAATATTGAAGAATATCCAAGACATGAATAAAACTTTAATATCACTGAGATTTTCCTAAATGAAGGAAGAATAAACCACCCTGTATACAGTTGACACCTTCTTTGGAGGGACAAAACCTAAGGTGATGTCAAATACTAGAAAATCCAAAATAATGTTTGCTTGGCTTAAAAAATTTTTTCTATTTAATATTAAGTCTCTTATACTCTGAGATCTTTAGAATTGAAGAGAATACTTCAGGAAACTGACTACACAAGAAAATTACCCAGGTCCTTACACTAACAGACCCCAGACGTTTTCTATTGTCACCACGTAACCAGTATTCAAACCAGACTCTAGCAGATATTTAGATCTAAACACAATGGATCCTTTCCTAAGCATTTCATATTAAAATAACTAATTAGCTTGACAGATGGTTTTCCTGCCTCTACCGTCTTCCTTCTGTAGCATTTACACAGCAGAAGAAGGTACATTTTGCCACCTCACTCGGGAATTTAGAATGGCTACTTCTTGCCTTCCAGCTCAGGCAGCAAACCCTCAGTGCACACTGAAGAAGTTGGGACACTAACCTGATCTTCCTCCTCAACCAGCTCTCCCAGGACTCAGTCTCTCCATTGCATTCAGCCCCACACGCGAGCTTTCCCAGCTCTGCTCCTCATCGACACTCCTCTGCCCGCCAGACCCAATGTTCCCAATCTTTCTCTACTAGTCCTAACCCTAGCCCTTCAAGAATCAAGGTAAGTACTCATGTCCTTCATGCGATTTCTTTAAAGAACTTAAAGCTAGCCTCTCACTTTTTAAAAAATGGAGCTATATTCTAAATTGCCTCACGCTTTTTAATTTGCCTTAACTCTGTCCCAATGGTTCCAAGCCTATGGAACGAAATCATCCACATAAATGTTCTGTGAAGACCGCTAAGCATCATAGAGGCAAATCATACACAGTTAGATATTTATATACATTTGTAAAACATACTGCATATTTTTAAGAAAAACATTATTAAATTCTATTTGCTCTATAGAGTTCATTATTCCTATTAATTTAGGAATGTATGCTCCCAGGAGGTAGAATACTGCAATAATTAAGAACACAGGCTTATCAAATAGAGTAGACTCAAATCCTGGATTCTCACAGAAGTGGCATTATAATTAATAGTTTGGCCTCTGGGTCATTTTACAATGCCTATAGAGTACCTGAAATATTCAATTATACCCGACCATTTATAATATTGTTTCAATGGGAAAATGCATTCTGATTTCCAGCCTGCAAGCCTCAAAACAGAGTACCCATTAGTTTTGGAGTATGCGGTGAGGAACTGGTAGGTCAGCCATATGTTAACAACTTAGATATCCTCATTTATGTAAGCGAATGCAACTCTGCCCCATCATCTTCATCTCCAAGGGCTATTGCAAGGAATGGGTTTTAGGCTGGTTTATGACCTGTGCTCTCCTGCCACCCCTCAGCATATGTGGCATTCAGATATATAGGCAACTGGCTTCCCTAATGAGGCTGAAAAACCTGGGCCTGAGTGTTGTACCTACTTCTTCTTCCACTCAGCAACAGACACAGGACAATAGGTGGGTGAAGTTAGGACTAAATGCTGGCTGCTTCTATGCCCAGGTCCCAGATAATTAAGAACCACCTACTTGTATCTCTTTTCCAGATGAGGAGTTCTAAGGGAAACTTTAAATCCATTTCCACCCACAGCTCCCAGTCTCACCGTAGGGTCCACACTTGGACTGTCATCTAGAAAACAAAAATGCAAATACCATCATAGTAAACTGCAAACGTTTCTCATAATATTAAGGTTATGGGGTCCTGCATTTGGTGGGTTCTAGAAGGTAAACCACTTCACAAATAAGGCAATTGAAAATAACATCTTAATCTCTTTTCAATCTCTGTCTACCTTTTAGGCATAACCCAAATATGCATTCCCCTTCCTACTATACCAGTCACAATCCTCACCAAGTCTCAGCAAGACCAGGCCGAAGGGCTGCCCTCACGCCCCAGTGCTAGTTCCTCCCACTGTTCCACAATGATCTCTCGACAAACTTGCTTCCTTGATAGAAAGACATTCTTTTTCCATTCTTGATCCAGTTTATTTACCGCACAGCAGTCAATACAAGCCTTTAAAAAATTAATCCAGAATACCATACTCTCTGTTCCAAACTCTCCAGTGGCTTCCTGTCTCATGCAGAATAAACACTAACATCTTCCCAGAGCCTTCAAGGCCTGACAAGAGTTATTCCCTGTGGGGTCACCTCTATGACCCCACCCACCACTCTCCTCTCACTTGCTCTGCTGCAGCCACCTTACACTCCTGGCTATTTCCTACATACAACAAGTACTTTGCAGTGCTTGGTGCTCTACCTGGAATGTTCTTACCGCAGGTGTTTGCATGGCTCCCTCTCCAATTCCCACTCAGTCTCTGCTTAAATGTCACCTTCACAGAGAGGCTCCGTGGCCACTCTAAATACAAAGACACCTTACCCTACTGGCACCTATCCTCTGTGTTTATTTACTAGCTTTCTCCCCAACTAGAAGACAGACTCCACAAAGGCACAGAGTAGGAAAACACCTGGCACGTTAACAGATAATCAATAAACATGGATGGGAAAAAAAAAGGAGCAATACTAAAGAGACATCGAATGCCACCTTTGAAAATTTTCACATCTAATTTGTTTCTACTCAACTCTAATGTCCACTACTCATGTCCAAGTTGTTCATCTGTAACGAGAGCTCTTTCTCTTCTGCTTCTGCTTAGGCACTGGGCCCTTATTAATAGTCTGACCTGTCCACTGAGATCTCAAACTGGAATATTCTGACTGTGACCCCAACTTCCAATCTTTCTTCTTCTCATTCCTCTTCTTCTCAATAAAAGGTATTATTCCTCAACATTCACTTGACTCCCTGCACAACCCGGAAGCTGACGTCCACTGTTTCTACACTAGCGCTCTTGAATCTCTTACCAATCTGCCCTCTCACTATGCTCACTGGGCAGGTGCCCAATGCTGGCATTCAACAACTTCAACTCCACATGAGCTATCCACACCAGGGCCATCTCCTGAAATTACTCCATGTCTGAGATGCTAATCTCTAAGTCCTATGCTCTAATAAAGACTCCTACTTTTTCCCGGACCCTCTTATATCCAAACTTTCTGCAACACGCTCTTTAACTTCCCAGAGGCTTTCAGTTCTGGGATTTGTAAGATCTTTCTCTTCTTTCCATTTCTACAGACTAATGTGCTCCTCATCTCCTACCTAGTCACTCTGCAATAGCCTAACTGGTATCTCTGCCTTCAGATGCTCACATCCATGGCTCACCCCACATACTGACGCCAACCAAGCTTCCAAAAGCAGAGCTCTCAGCATGCCCTATCTCATCACAGGGAGTTGTAAGTATCAGTACAGTGAATGTAGGATGGTACAGGGTTTCATTTGGGAAGATGAATATGTTCTAAAATTGAATATGATGACGATGGCTACAAAACTCTGTGAATATACTAAAAACCACAGAATTGTACACTTTAAATGGGTGAATGGTATGAACTCAATAAAGTTTTTTTAAGTGAATGTAGGACAAAATATCCCATACATTATAAAGTGATATACAAAAACTTATTCTAACATCTGATCCTTTTTAACCTCACAAAACCAGCAGCAAGATACCCAAACAGTAGTAGAGTACAGAGACAATCACTGTTTACTTTTAATATCACTGATTGATAGAAAATCTACTTTGAAAAGTAGTTAATTTTTATGATTTGCCTAGACAATGAACACATTATTATTATTTTTTAAAGCTATTAAAAAAGAAACTTAAGGAAGACTGTTATAGCATTTTATAGAACAAAATTAAAACCAGAGAAGCTGGTGACATATCCAAATACAGTAAGTCCTCAGTTAACATCACTGATGGGTTCTGTAACTTTAAGCAAAACAATGTATAACAAAATCAATTTTATCATATGCTAATTGATATACACAAGAGTTAAGTTCCTATGTCTTCTTGTAAACATCATAACAAAACAATACCAAACGAAAATTGTCGTATTAGTATAAACAGTAGGTTGTTGAATTAACAAAAAAAATGATAAGTAGGGAATTCCAACATGAATTAATTAATTTTGATTATTCTCTCCCAGCAGCTATCTAGGTTTTTCCTAATTGAGAATTCAAAAATTATTTGAAAATAAGGCCACCATTTCCACATTCCAGTGTAATTTATGACAGCATCACAGAACTTACAACTAAAAACAAGTTTCAGGTTTTTCCAGCACTTCAGGAAAGCAACTAGAAACTAAGAGCAATGAAACATGGAAGACAACTGGATTAGAAGCCAGAACACCTAAGTTGGAATCTCTGTCCACCTTGCTCAAGCAAATTTCAAACCCTCTGGCATTCTGTTCCCTCATCTATGGAAAAAGAAAACTCCATCTGGGACACAGCTCCTAAAAAGGCTGTGAGATCAACTGAAAATACGTGCAAAGGCGATGAAAATTGTGAAATATGTAAAAGATATAACCAGATAGCATCTTATTTCCAGAGTTGAATGTTATTCGTAACTGAATTTTCAAGTTTAATAAAACTAAAGAAATAAGTCTTATAAGCCAGAGTAGGATTGAACCCCCATGAAACAAAAAAATACCCATAAACGAATTAAATATCATAATGATAAAGACATTAATTATAAACTTAAAAATTTTTAGAAACACTAGAGCTAAGACAACACCAAACTATAATTTGCTTTCTGTGGGAGGGACTCGATTCAGAACATCTTGATAACAGTTTTGAACATACCACATTTATAAACAGAAACCTGGTTACTGGCATCTAGGATGGCGAGGTCGTTACTCTTTTTAGGGTGTGAAAAAAACATAACTTGATTCGCAGGGTGTGGGAGCAGCAGTCGGTAGGTGCACATGGGAGGTGGAACTATACTCTGCCGGAAGACTGTCACCAATACCCTGTCTGCACGTGAGAGAGAAAGAGGAGGAGGATTAGACACATGGATGTTCAATTTGCAAAAAAAGGCATGTGAACAGCACAGTACCACTAACTAATAATGGTGGTAAAAAATATACAGCAATTCTTAAAAATAATTTTTGGTGTTTTTACCATGAATAAGCTTAAACATCGTGTAAGGGGGAAAAGTAAGTATCATGGACTCTGCCCCTCTCTGGCTACTGTCACCTCCAGGCCTAGAAAAGTCCATCTCTGGACTTTGAGGTTTCAGGTACCAGGGGCTAGAGGAAGAAGGCCAAAAGGTCAGAGTTCTAGCTTTAAAACTGGGCCTGCAACCAAGTCAGACTAAAGTAAGGGAATTAATATCTTCAAAATCCTTAAAGCGTTTCCCTATGCATGGATTTGGTAATAACACATACATAAATCTTCTATACAGAACATGAGATTGTAAAATCAGTATTATGACCATTATATAGAACATGAATTAGTACACCAACTTGCATTATAATCTTAGAAGCAAGTTTTCCTTTCTGTTATTGAAAATAAGTAAACTGTCTATTCAGATGACAACTTCCCCCTCACCCCCAATTTCCTCTCCCTCACCGAAAATAAAAACAACAAAATCCTCAGCCTAATTATAAAACACCAAGCCAATCTTCATACTAGACAGAAATCTTGTAACTTGAACTGAATATATTGGACAGGTATGTAATTGATAAGTATTTTATCAGAAAACAAAGCAACACAAGTAGAGTGGTACGAAGGTCAATGTAAATTTATGTCAGGGGAAAAGACAAGGCTAAGACATCCAATGCCACAATACTACTGTGTCTCCTGTACCCAGGGTCAAAATTTTCAATGTCTTCAAAGGCTGGATTAGTAAACATGTGAAGGCCATGGACAAAGCACAACAGAAAAATGGGGTGGGTGGCGGTCGGAGGAGGGACTATGATTCTCGGGAGAGTACATGCCCCATGTATGGGCATTCCCATCCAAACAAAACAAAACAACAAATAAGTAAAAATAAACCAAACAACCAAACCAACCAACAAAACAAAAAATCCCCATTGTTTCAGTCAAACCACCACATCTGTAGGCACTGGGCTCAGGACCCCTTGCAGGCTCATAAACACCTCTTCCAGTTGCTTACTTCCGTCGATGACAGCCACATTTGCCATGTCACTTGAATTCTCTCCCGAGCTCCTGTCAGTCGTCCAGTGCCAGTCATAGCAGAGGTAATGCCAGCCCTGACAGAGAACATGCAGCCGGTATGGGGTCACCGGGTCCCACATCAGAGACACAATTTTGCTCTTCCCACAGGCGCTGAAGGGCAGACTTTGCTTGAGATACCAGTGATAGTTTCCAACAGTCCAGAGCTGAACTGCAAGGGAAAATGAAAGGAAGGCCCTCAACTTCACACCATTTGCTAGAGGGGGATGGGGGCAGCCTTTTCTTTCTCAAATGACCCTTCCTGCTCAGCCTATCCATTAAAATAACATTAACAGTAATAATTATCAAAAGGTACTTTTCCATGGAGATAAAATGTCAAGCATTGATAAGGTCAGAAGCACAAGCTTATTTCTGCCTCTACCTTCAAACTTTATGATCATGAAAATAATAGGCTGCTAGTGCAAGACAGTGTTTTAGTGAATTGGCTTTTTTTCCTATAAAGATTTAGAAAGAATAAAAGTGATAATTAGATTAAAAGTATTAAAACACTCAATCCAAGAGTACTGGACTAGCATTGCTATGTTCTATTAAGCTTAAGATGCTTAGCCTTTTCTTCTAGGTGCTTAGCATGCAATTATACTAGGCTACCTGGTATTAACTGTGTGTGATTCAGCTATCCAAGGGAGACTGGCCAGCAATTATCTTTTCTAGCATTTAGTAAAACAACAAAACCTAACCTTGGGGGTGGGGGGTGGGAGAAATGGGAAGATGTTGGTCAAAGGGTACAAACTTTCAGTTATAAGTCCTAGAAATCTAATGTACAGCATGGTGACTACAGCTAGCAATATGGCATTGTATACTTGAAAGCTGCTATGAGAGTTGATCTTCAATGTTCTCACCATAAGAACAAAAATGGTAATTATGTGAAGTGAAGGATCCGTTAACTAACCTTGCTGTGGTAAACATTTCACAATATGTATACATGTATCAAATCACACACCGTTTATCTTAAACTTACACAATGTTATATGTCAATTATATCTCAATAAAGTTTAAAAAAATCCTATAAAACCACCTTTATTAAACAGATGACACACATAAGTGAAGATATTGATTACATTAAGGAATTTCTTTTCTTTAAATAAATATTCTCCTGCTTCCTTATTCTTAATTCGGTGATCACAGCAAATCTAACCTAGTTTTCTAACCAGGCTAGTGCAATACTTCTACCTGGCTGTGAGTGGGTAAGTTAGACCACGTGCTCAGGCTCCAGGAAGATGTGCTGTGGCTCTTCTCGTACAACATATAGCCGGAGCATATCACAGTGTTGGCCTCTGACACCCTAGTTAATTGGTGGTTCTCAACTCTGGCTGCATCTTAAAAATCATCCGGGAGCCTTTCAAAAAAAAAACTAAAATGCTGATGTATAGTCCCCATTCCAACACAATGAATGCAATGAGATGAGACCTGGAAAGTGCTTTTTTTTTCTAAAGGTGCAGCCAGGGTTGAGAACCATTGGGTTGAATGAATGAATGAATGAATGAATGAATGAATAACATTTGAGTGAATAACATTTGAGTTAAAGTTCTACTGATTAAAAAGTTTTAAAAGCCACTTAGAAATAATCAAGCAAGTGGAAAGATTTATGAACAAAAAAGTTCAGTGTACTGCTATTGATCGTGAAAAATTATAAAACTTTAAATGTCTAACAGAATGGGATTTAATAAATTGTGACACAAGTAAATATTACACAATTTACAATCAGGCAGATAGATATCTGAAATAGAAATATATTTGTGACAGTGGAAAAGCAAGTTACAAAACTGCATGTATCATAACCATATACTCAACAAAAATGAGATCATAGCTATACTAAGATATATATAAAATCTGAAAGATGAGAAAATTTTGATAGCGATTTCAGGGTGACAGAATTATGAATTAATTTTTTTCTTATCTTTATTTTCTAATGTTTTCACCTATTATGTATACACTAAAAATATCTATTTACATTAATTTAAAAGATGGAGAGAAGATTCTTATATCTAATTCAATTTCTCTTTCATGTTCACAGTAGCATTCCTTTGGCTAGTGTTTTGATTTTCTATAGTTACATCATCTAAGAAAAGAAAGTACTGATGACCTGTAATGGTCAATTTTATATGTCAACTTTGGCTAGGCTATGGTGCCAGGTTATTTGATCAAACAGTGGTCTAGATATTGCTGAGAAAGTATTTTGTAGATGTGACTGACATTTACAATCGGTTGACTTAAAGTAAAGCAGATTATCTTCCATAATGTGCATAATGTGTGTGGCGGGGAAGTGGGGTGGGGGGAGGTGTCTCATCTGAGTTAAAGGCATTAAGAACAAAGGTTTCTTAGAGAAAAAAAGAATTCTACCTCAAAACTGTAACAGAATCCTGCCTGTCTGCAGACTGCAGGCCTGTCCTATAAATTTCAGACTTAAGATTGAAACGACTCCTATCTGAATTTCCAGTCTGCTGGTCTACTCTGACACTGTTTCTCTAAAGAACCATGACTGATACATAACTTAAATCCTTAAATAATTAAAACCTAACTGCGCCCCCATCTCCGCCTACCCCCAACCCCGCGCCATCTTTGATTCCACTACAGGACTAAGTAGAAGGGATAAGGGCAACTCCACATCTTCTATTTTCAACTACACTTTATGGGGCAAAAGGCTGACACAATACAGGTGTTTTACCATAGGTTTTTAGAGTGGAATTTTCTTCCCTCTGAAGGTCTTCCAACCAAACTGCAAGCACAGTGGAATCCGCATTCCAGAGCAGGTCATTTACCTGGTAGAGAAAAATATCTGTCATTGTCCTTTAACTACGTATTTACTTCAAAATCTTTATAATAGCTGAATCCCCTGCTCTCACAAACCAAATAATCCCACTACTTGAGCTGACTCCTAGCTGTAAATTACTAACCTTCAGAGTCATAAAACAAATCTGTATGTCATTATATGCAGCGATGTCAAAAAAATGCATTATATTTAAAAGTTTAAGAGACTTAACCAAATGAAGGTGACGTTTTTAGATAATTAGGGAAATTTGAACATGGACTGGGTATAAGATAATACTAAAGAATTATTACTAATTTTGTAAGATGTGATAATGAAATTAAGGTTATTTAAAGAAAAACATTGTTAGAAATGAAATTTTAAAATGATTTCTAGAATTAAAACCCTCGGAAATAAAATAAAAATGTGTAAGTGGTAGATGAAAATAATTTTGCAAAATATTGGTAAATGTTGCAAGTGATAGGTCATCAAAAATCCTAATGGTACATGAGCTGCTTAAGGTTTAAATGTTACAAGTGAAAAGTATTTTTATCACTGGAAGAATTATACTTTTGTCAAAATAAACATTAAAAACTAACATTTCTATTTTGTGTCTGGGTTTTACTTAGGGTAGAGAAGAACAACCATTTCTTTTTTACAAAATCTCCTTAAGAAAGTTGTAAGTAAAACAACTCAGTTATAAGAAACCACTATTTTTACTATCATCTACTCTGGAGCTTCTATTTCTATATCCATATCAAATATACACCTTCTCTATAGCTATAGGAAGTCCTCTAAGCTTGATGATTAAACAACTCAGACACCTACCTTAACCTCATCTTTGAGGAAGGGAAGTGTAAAATGTCCATGAAGAAGTCCATTTTTCTCAAAAAACACAACATCCTGCTGGTTGGGTTTATCTTGTGTAGAGGCAATCAAACTGCCTGAAGGCCTTAAAGCAAACCCAGAGTGTTTAAATTTTTTAAAAAAAAAAGGTCCAACAGAGCATCCAGCTGGCTAAGAATAAGTTGAAATTCGGAGAAATGATTTTTTTCAGCAAAATCAAAAACCTCATCCAAGGCAGTTTTAAATCCCACCTGTCTCCTGGTCAACGGTGATCCTAGTATGGGACTACACCTGCCCAGAGAAAAGTGACTTCCTAATTTGCACAGAGTCACAAATTTAGATGCGCTTGGGTGACTTTTTAAAAAAATCAATAATTATTTAAAACATTCCAAGTATACTGTCCTATAAAACCATAAGCTATTTCTCCTTCAATTAGATAACTTCAGCAAATATTCTATGTTCAGGTAGTTATTTTTAAAGACTTCTCAATCTACTGAAAACACCTTAATTGTTTCATCTTGTTTATATTTATCTCCAGAGTTTTAATTCAAATACGCTTTTCTTTTTGCTCTATCATCCAACTGCCACTCAGATACTGGCCGGAAACAAGATGTCTAAAACCTAGAGATTAAGTGGTTCTACATATAACAGATGCTACTGAGACAGAGATATTTCTATCCATAATTAGGGAAGCCACATATCACAGGCAGGTTGTGACCAGCACAAGGGTCCTGGGCCAAGAGCTGAATCAGGCCTGAATCCAGCCTGCATGGGCCTCAGCAGACAGACACCCGAGCGTGGGAGTCTGTGCAGAGGAAGGAAGCCCTTTTCCCAGTCCTCACTGAAGCTCCACTGCCCCACAGAGCTGTGCAGACTGTGACTTCTCTCCCAAGCACCATTTTCCATACAATGGCTTGGTGTAGGCCCTGCCTATAATCTACAAAATGTGTGGCCCTTGGAATGATAACATCTGTGAAGAAGCTCAGAATCTACTATTCAAGTCGGACTTCAGGGAACTAAAAAGAAAGATACAGGCTTATAGCCGAATGAGGAAAAGTAATTATTGTTCCTGTTACATAAACATATATTCAACAGGTACCACCAGCCTTAGCCCAGTTCCAAAAAATTCTGAGGAAGGAGTTAAAGATTTCTTCTACCACTCACTTCCAAGCCAGAGCTGGACCCAGCCCTGCCACCGGCTCGCTGGTTGACTGTAAGGCAAATTCTCGGTTCCACACTCTGACCTTCCGTGCCCCTAAGTAGTAGGTAGAGGGGAAAGAAATCAAAAAGAAAAACGTAAAGCATTATGATAAATGTTGTCAAGTCAAACTTTACAAATATCTTCCTTATTAATAAAAACCACTGTGGTCTTACAAAGCCAATTACAGATTAATCTTGTTAAAAATTTGCAGCCCATGGGTAGGAGTCTAGACTAGACAGCCTCAAAGAACTCTTCTCATTCTTAGTTCTAAATTCATTTAACATCTAAAGCAGCATATCTTTATCTCATATATATAATAAAAGAAAATCCTTAATGCAAAAAAAGAGAAAACTTTCCTGAACTTAAGAAGATAAAAACTTTTTTTAACTGCAATTTATTTCCATACCTGTCTCTGGGCAAACAACACTCACAGCAAAAAACTGCCCATCACCACGCCAAGTAACTTGTGGTTTATGGTCATCCCAGGGCAAAGCAGACTCATGCTAAAGAGAGGAAGAAACACAAATGTTACTGGGGGCCTTACGTGGCCCAGAACCAAACAAGTCTCAGGCTATTAAATTTAAATCTTGTATACAAGATTTACGCTATCTGGAAAACTAGCTTCAAAGAATCCTTACTCTTCTAATAAAAGGACTCTTAGGCCCGGAAATCATCAAAAAAAAAAAAAAAAAGAACTTAAACCAAAAAATCCTTCTCCGGGTATTATTAAAAAAAAAAGTGGCCTCCAAGCATAGCAACACAGGAAAAGACCTGCAGATCTAAATATTAAAAATAGTGAGCTGAGGAATCTATCAGGTAATAAAGAAATAAATGTTCAGTTTGCCTAAGTATAAGAGGGTAGAGTTTTACTTATTGCGTAGGCCTCACAACAGTGTACAGAAGAGTTAAGGAGGTGAGAGGAAGGTGGGCAGGGTGGAGCCAGAGTAATAAAGGCAGCAGTAGTGATGAAGGCACATAAGACTTCTGAGCTCTGAGTACAGGAGGGAGAAAGGTCTCCGGTGCCACTTGCATATCAATCCTGAAGTTTTAAAGACAGAAGCCAAGTCTGCAGGATTGAGGACAAATCCACCTGAGCATCCATCATCACACTGTAGTGACAGGCTAAGTCAAAATGATGCTAGTGGCACACTGGCAGCCTAATAAAATTTGGTCTCAACGAAACTGCTCTATGGCATAGAACACAAATTTCTTCTAGTAAAGGGTCAAGAGGTGAAATATGAGTTACCTGGAATGTAGCTAGAAATAATTAAGGACAGAAAATGTAAATGGCAGTGTGTTATTGATTCATTTATCCTAGAAGGGCAGCTCATGGAAATTTCTACACAATGCTTTCATTCATTCAGTTCTAAATCTTGGGACCATCCTCAATTCTTCTCTCTCACAGCCTGTATCTGATCTTTTGTCAATAAATCCTATAGCTCTATCTTCAAAATGTAAGAAAGAAAGAAAACAAAAGAGTTTTAACCAAGAGGAAAAATCAGAAAAAAAAATCTAATATCTACATATGTAGGAAAAATATGAAAACATGCATGTGAATGATCAACAGTGAATGTAGGCCAGCAGGTCTTTCTGAGCATCAGGAAGAGATTATCCAGAGGGTTTCATTTCTCCCCATGATTTATTTTTTAAATAATATTTGTTTTAATTATTCTCTACACTGAAAAAAGTGATGAAACAACTTGGCACTAAAAAAGAAAAAAGGATCTCTCTAGGATGATTCATTTTCTGAGGTTTTCTGTACAACTTTAGTTTTACTGAAGCAGAAGTGATCTGTCCATTAGCCTCTAATCAGACACTTAAGGGTTCTTCGTGGGTGGCAGAACTTCTATTTGTCCCAATGGAGAGTTTCTGTATCCAGCAGACCAACTTTACCATTTGCATCTGAAAGGCCGCTTGCCTGCCTTCTGATCCATGGAACTGTGTCTCTTTCCTGCCCCACCCAACGGTGATAAACTTGCCTAGAGAACAATTGATTGAGAAAAGGCAAGACAATCAGTAAGCTAAATGAAATAAAAGCAATTTCATTGCTATTCTTCAAGAATTTAGGGACTAGAAATTATTTGGCTCCTCTGAGACCTCTCAATAAATTAACCAGC
The DNA here is from genome assembly GCF_000151845.1 of Pteropus vampyrus. Taxonomy (NCBI): domain Eukaryota; kingdom Metazoa; phylum Chordata; class Mammalia; order Chiroptera; family Pteropodidae; genus Pteropus; species Pteropus vampyrus. Next base: position 1,924,811 of record NW_011888884.1, on the reverse strand, counting down.
AGTCGATATTTGAAAAACCTATGTTCCACATTATATGCTGCAGTGATTTTGAAGAATTTGAAATGCCCTTATTTTAGAAAGAGCTTTACTGCCATCATATATATTTCAAATTCCCTTGATAGCAGTCAGCAATCCCCACTTTACAAGTAACAAGAATGAAACATGAAGAATTTACACAAAATATCTATGAATAACAAAACACAAAACTCGAGACAAGAGCTGGGAATAAAATTCTGATTGTAAGAATTCAAATCCACTAAATTTATCTAATCTCCATCAGTGGTGGAAGGGATTGTAGATTATAGAATTCATCCCTCACAGAGGCAGAGACTGAGACTTCCCCTAGTGGCAGAGGCCAAAGTTAGAACATAGGGTGTCTACTTTCCAGGCTAATGTTCTTTCTAAATCATAATGCTTCTCTTATATAAAATATAAAGTCCGTGCTGCTCAAACAATGCAGCCCCACTGTTCCTGGAGGTAGGATCTGACATCC
>NW_011888884.1:1920636-1923138 GCF_000151845.1 Pteropus vampyrus | reverse complement strand
GATTATAGAATTCATCCCTCACAGAGGCAGAGACTGAGACTTCCCCTAGTGGCAGAGGCCAAAATTAGAACATAGGGTGTCTACTTTCCAGGCTAATGTTCTTTCTAAATCATAATGCTTCTCTTATATAAAATATAAAGTCCGTGCTACTCAAACAATGCAGCCCCACTGTTCCTGGAGGTAGGATCTGACATCTACCTGCAACAGGTACTACAGAGATGTCCCTGAAAGCACTGGCCAGAGCCAGGACCCAATACTTCCCTCCTGCCATTGATCTGATTCTGATGAAGTGGGGCTGTTCAGAATTTCTATAAATTATGGGCCAGCACAGCCATTTCCTGTCTGCTGTGCATGGGCACATCCAAGTGCTATAGTCCCTCACAGCCTTGCTGCTGGGTACAAACGGCAGTGCTTATCCTGGTGCACACTCCTAGGCTTTTTATCCACAAGTTTCCACACAGAGGTAAAGAACCAAGGAGTGAAGCAAGAGAACTTCTCCAATGGGATCAGACAGTAGTGATGGGGTTACAGCAGAGATCAACAAACTACAGCATGTCTGCTTTAACGAAGCAACTTTTATTGGAACACTGCTATGCCCATTCCTTTATGTACTGTCTATAACTGCTTTCACACTGCAATAGCAGAGTTGAGAAGTTGCAACAGAAAGCTGAGGCCCTGGATCCTATATTCTCCTAGCACTGTACCTGTTCCCTGAGCAAGTTTATCTACTCCCAAGATTGTAAAGATTCCCTGCCTGTAATGATTTAGCCCCTTATATTTGCCTTCTTCACATGGTGATCCCATGTGGCCCTTAAACAAATCCAAAACAGAACTTGCCATCTATCCCTTAAAACCAGCACTTGTCCATCTTCCCTCTCAGATGCTGGCATCTTTATTCCCACCACCTAAGCTTCTGGCTGGAGTCCTACTAAACTCTTTCTTCTTCACCTTACATACCCAAAGCCTATTTATTTCACTTTCTAAACTGGTATTTCTCCAACTGGCGAGGGCAGGAGGGGAACCATGCATATATATCCCCAAAATGTTTCTCAGATAATTTCGAAAAACATACTCCCATCCTCATTAAGAATCAAATTTTTCCTGAATTCATTCCCTTTTAGCCCCACACCCACCTTTTTTCAATCTCTCATCCGGATTCCAATAGCAACCTCCTACCAGATTGCTCTGTCACTTCCCTCTGCACCAATCAATCAATCGATCTTGCATCATCAAAACCTTTAATGGCCAATGACCTATAACCCAATGTCCAAATTCCCTGCCGAACTTAATCAAAATCCATCCCATTTACTTCATTCCATACTCATGTCCTGTCACCCAGCAGTGCTTAAGTACTCACAGTTGTCTGAATAAACACAATGTGTCAAAGGCTTCTATGAAACACCCCTACCTTGGAATGGATTAATTTATTTGCTTGGACCACTCCCCTATCCTCACCCCTCGTTTACCTAAAACCAATTCAGCCAAGACTCAGCTCAAGTTGGCTTCCTCTGAGAAGTCTTCCTCCTCCATTACTCCCTTCCTCCCCTTATGCTACCCTAATACCTGCACATCAAATTATTATTGAACTAATGGGACCTCTTAAGAGAAAAGCTGAATTATCTATAGCACCGAACACAATGCTGGGTTCATACCTACTCAAAACTTATTAATAAACAAATTATTTTTGAATAAATGAGTTAACAGTTTTTTTAAATGATTTCTGAGTTGGCAGAACAAGAAGGCATGAGGTAAGAACTCAGTAAAAGTTAAAACACCTTCTTCCTCATCCCTCTCCTCAATTAGGCCAGCTATCTGGTGCCCTTGAGTTGGCCAGAGTTTCTTATACTCAATAAGCATCTCCTCTCTTCTCCCCCTTCAATACTCTCACAGCCTCAATTCCCATATCATCTCAGCTAGATCTTAGCAAAAAAAAAATCTGACAGTTCCCATGAAAATGCAGATTCAGGTCTGGCTGGAAACCACAAAAATCAGCCTTCTACCTCATCTTTGTTTTCTAAAATTGTATCCCAGAAATGCTCTCCTTATTCTAGCTAGTATGGAGTCCTTTTCATTAAACCCCAGGCTAAGTCTTTCCTGAGATGTGGGCAACGAATATCTAGGTGACCCTAAGCATACATTTCTCTTCCCAGGTTACTGACAAAGCCAACTCTCAGATCTGCAGAAGCACCAGAAACATGCATTTTGAGATCTGAGATGGGCTAAAATAACTGGCCTATCAGTTATTTAATAAATGGGGGAGGGGGGGTTGTTAAGCTTCATAGTCCTTTGGGTTTATGATATGTGTATTAGTTTGCAAGAAAATGATCAAATCTGAGAAGAAATTCAGGTCACAAAATGTTTCAAAGCTATACTTACTTTCACCAAAATCATCCTGGTGGATTTTCTGTTCCATGATAGGTTCAAAGTCTTTTGTCATCATAACTAGGGTCTGCTGACCTTGAAGGGGCACAAACAAGAATTATTTTGTTTTCATGTAACAAA
>NW_011888884.1:1915626-1920586 GCF_000151845.1 Pteropus vampyrus | reverse complement strand
AATATCTAGGTGACCCTAAGCATACATTTCTCTTCCCAGGTTACTGACAAAGCCAACTCTCAGATCTGCAGAAGCACCAGAAACATGCATTTTGAGATCTGAGATGGGCTAAAATAACTGGCCTATCAGTTATTTAATAAATGGGGGAGGGGGGGTTGTTAAGCTTCATAGTCCTTTGGGTTTATGATATGTGTATTAGTTTGCAAGAAAATGATCAAATCTGAGAAGAAATTCAGGTCACAAAATGTTTCAAAGCTATACTTACTTTCACCAAAATCATCCTGGTGGATTTTCTGTTCCATGATAGGTTCAAAGTCTTTTGTCATCATAACTAGGGTCTGCTGACCTTGAAGGGGCACAAACAAGAATTATTTTGTTTTCATGTAACAAACGTGCCATTCCATAAGTATCTATGGCACTGTAAGCTCCAGAGCTAGAGTAGAAAAGTTTATAGTCAGAACAGGGCAGACAGAATTCATTTAAAACGTTTTGACTCTCATTTAAAAAAAAAAAAAGCAAGCAAGCTCTAACTGACTAAGTCATGTGGTGCTTATTCTCAGCTATTTATAGATGTAAGGCTAACATAAAATCCCCATAGCCCTCCTCCACTAACTTCAACATTAGTCACAAACATCTCTTCAAATATATACCTCATCAAGGATGCTAGTATACAGAAACTCATCTGAAACAAAGAAACTTTAAAAAAAGCAGTTTTTAAGAGCTTGTAAGAGCTCTTAAAAAAGTTGTAAGAGTTTTAGAATGTTTATATAGCAATTCGTCCTCTTAGAATAGGTTAAAATAAATATTGCAGATGTTTTAACTACAACTATGAACTTAATAGTCTCTCCAAGTTTTATGACTTTGTTTCTCATTTTCAAAATTGAAAAAGTTACATGAAACAACTTTTTAAAACATTTTAAGAGGTAAAACTTAAATCAAAAAGAATATATTCCCTCTAGATTAGAATGCAGGTATCACTGCTCAAATAAAATTTTTGAAATCTAAGCAGCTTGAAACTTAAGCCTGTAAGATATCAGGAGTCATATTTTATGAAAGTCAGAGTTAGAGACCAATAACATGTTTACCTGTAACAAGAAGCACCAGCTCTTGGTCAGGACTCCAACTCATGACAGAGATACCACTGGCTACACTCCCGACACATTCCAGCTGAGACAAAGAAAATAAAGGAGATTTCAAAACAACACTATCTCAGTATCTACTACAACCTTAATCAAAACAATTAAAAACAGAACACAAAAACATACTTATTCAATAAACATTTATTCGGTATCAGGTATTAAGAGACTAGGCACAACACGGAGCTCAGAGAGCGGCAGTGGCTATGGCCACTTCATTCCCCCCACAGCTGTCTCAAGAAAGAGATGAAAAGTTGACTCTACAGCGGGATTAGGACTATAACTCAGTCTCTGGGAATTAGGTGGGGGCACAGAACAGGAATCACAAATGGCCCAGAAGAGTCCAGGAAAGCCTTTCTGAAAAGGCATCTTGAAGGAACGAAACAGGACCAGGGAAAATAGATTGGGGAGAAACTGCAGAGTAGAGGCACAAAGTTATAAAAAGAGGAGTCAAAAGTCAGCTGCAAGTAGAGAATAAGGTATACATATACACAGGAATGATGGGGAAGAGGCTAAAAGGAATGTGAGGAACAGACAGTGAAAGATCTCATAAAGCATAATAAGGAACATGGATTCTGTCTTGTAGAGACTGACAAATAGGGAAGATCGGCATCATTTGATGGAGATCAATGGACTGGAAGAGCTCAGGAATCAGGAAAAAATTCTACAAAACGTTTTGAAAGTAAAAGCATATCTTTTAAATATGAGACACACTAGTTAAATTGTGCTTGATGGCTTTAATATTTATTTCTTACCATAAACCGAGAGTAAGATTATTGCATTAAATGCAATGGTTAAAGCGAAGGTGCCAGATTTAGACTGCCAGGGTTCAAATCACCTCTGACAACTGTATGACCTTGGCTAAGCTCTCTGTGCCCCAACTTCCTCTTTTAAATAACGGGAAAACAATAATCTATCTCCTAAGACTGCAGTGAAGGCTAAATAAAATTTTGCATGAAAAGCACTTGAAAAGGGCCTAGCACTTAGTAAACATTTAATAAATGTCATGTGCTATTATTATATCATTAGTAATACTGTAACTCTTGCTGCACAATCAATGTTGAAGAGGTCACAACTAACAGAGTAATCAAACAAGTTTAAAAAGAATCAGGCAATTTTAGTGTGAAACTCCTGATGTAGAAAGGGTAGAAATCCAGAAACTCAATCTTATGCTAGAATGGAGGAAGAGGCAAATGGTTAAAATTTATCTCCTCTACTAGTCATAAAACATGCACATGGTGCATAGCGACGGTGTATTACTGTAGTAGCTGTAGGTCAGGGCCTCTGACGTTAGCCATCAATCAGAGGCTTAAGCAGTATTTGTAACAGAAAACATAAACCAAATAAGCATTTCAAAGACTTCCCAACTGAGTAATACAGGTTACAACTCAGGATCAGATTTTGGTAAGAGGTGAGCCACACCATACAAGAATGGCCAGGGTTTTGCTGTTTTTTCTTTTAAGTTGTAATTGTTCTGATTAACAGATACAGTAGACAAAACTGAGTTTTAGAAGAATCTTGAAATACAGCTAAAGCCGCGCCAATAATTTGTAAAGAAATATACTATGCAAAGACTGATTTGAAAAATTCTTAAATATTATAGTTCTTAATTTTTTAAACTTCTACACAGAACAAACACTTGTTTGAGGATGCTTGAGACTTCCTCTTCACTGGACTCTTCAACGAACCTGGTGTGTGCTGAGATTGCAAAGTATGACATCTCCAGAGGCTGTGGCCACACACACAGACTCCTGATCCAGCAAGTCCTGAATACCAACAATGCAGCCACTTCCATCGTCCGGGAGAAAGCCTTCTGCCACTAAAGGGATTTCATTTTTCACCTTTCACCAAAAGAAACACAAAAGCAAATTAACCCAATATACTTTCAATAACAATTCATAACATTTCCAGAAATATAATACATTTTAATGCTCCTTTTAGTAAATAAAAGCTTTCAAAATATTTTTTCTAGATTAAAATCCAAACTTTCATTTGAGAAATCTCACAACCCTACTATTTTTAACAAGAAAAATAGTTAAAGAGACCTTTTGGCCAAGCAAACCCAAAACAAAAGAAGCTTTGTCTCTTTAAAAACATCTAATAAAAGATGAAGCTAATAACTATGGTTTCCTAAGATTTCTATAATATAGAAAAAAGGAACTAAAAATGTAATCACCTAGAAAACAGTAGCAAAATATAATTAAGGGAAGATACTAGAATCGACTCAAAGAGCTCTGAAATATATATATAGGCTCAGGATCCAGCAGTGAAGATTCTGATTTATTTGGTATGGGACAGAGGTTGAAACATAGTTTTTAAAGGCAATTTTCATTTGCATTTCCAGATGAGCACCACTGTTATAAAGAGCACAAGGTAGAAAGGGGAAAAAGTAGGGCGTTCACACAAAATATAAGGTCAGAGTTTTGCCAACTCAGATTTAAAACAGCAGCAAAGTTTAAAGTAGGTTACTATTTTTTTCTTTTTCTTTTTTTGCTTTTTGTGAAGGCAGGTTACTATTTAAGTTACGTCTGATATGATATCAGTATAAAGCAAAGAGTGTGTTCATTTAGGAGGATGAAAACTCAGTAAGATTTAAAGACTCTCTGGGGAAGCAAGTTTGGAAAAAGACCAGTCAACGGTCATGCCGAGTACTAGCATTCTCCATAAATAACTTACTTCTCTTGTGACAGGGTCTACTTCCATCAGTCCATGTTCTGAGCCAATGATTACTGTCCCCTGTTCAGTTCGGAGAGAGAAGCACTGAGGTTTCCCTGGAGCCTGAATATCCCCGAACTCTAGGATGCGAAATAACTTTAGATTTCTCATGATGAAACGATTCCTAAAAGAAAAGTGCAAATACCCCTTGATAAAGCATTCATTTCTAAGAGGGAAAAAAGTTTTAACATCAGTTATTCCTCAGGAATGTTGAAAAGAACAAAATGAATAGCAAAACATCTTATTTTCGAATATGAGGATATCTTTATAAGCAGATTTATAAAATCCTATAAAATCTATATATATGTGTGTGTGTGTGTGTGTGTGTGTGTATTTGAGAAAAATCTGTAATAATATTACTTTGCTATCATCAGGTGCATTTATTTATACACTGGCTACATACATTCGCTAAAAAATTAAAATTAAATCAAAATAGAAATAAATGTGTCTACTATTCTAAGGGGAAAAATAAGACACTGTAAAATTACAACAGTTTACTTCAAAATGATGACCTACATATGTGGAACTTGGTGACCTGATATAACTACTTCATATAACTTCAGTTTCCTGGCTTGTTTTTCACTAGTGCAATAGAAAGGTGAGAAAAGAATGATAAATTAAAAGCTTATTTTGGTCTAGCAAAATCAGGCTTGCTTTAATGCATAACATTATCTAAGTAGGAAAAAAACATGTTAATGTGCTAGATATTTATATTCAGATCCAATTAAGGTTTATAACTGGAAGTCTCTAAATTATGTTAGAGGTAGCAATTATATAGACCATACTGGCCTTAATTCCACCACAATCCAAGGTGAATTCTTTCTTCTTGGCGTTTCATACATATGATGTTGAAAAAATAAAAATGAGTAAATCCTCCTACACATCAGATACTGTTAAATGTACTATGAATGATGCAACACATAATGTGGGTTAAAAGAAAGGTAAAACCATACATGGTGGGAGTGAGGAAGAAAATCAAGGCAGACAATGTTTTTAAGTTTTGGAGACATTTACATTTAAGAACTTCTAGAAATTACTTGAACCTGTATTATACCACGCAGGTTTTAATTTAGATCTAACTCTATATAGAAAGCTTGAGTTTTTCAAAG
>NW_011888884.1:1905201-1915576 GCF_000151845.1 Pteropus vampyrus | reverse complement strand
GAGCACCACTGTTATAAAGAGCACAAGGTAGAAAGGGGAAAAAGTAGGGCGTTCACACAAAATATAAGGTCAGAGTTTTGCCAACTCAGATTTAAAACAGCAGCAAAGTTTAAAGTAGGTTACTATTTTTTTCTTTTTCTTTTTTTGCTTTTTGTGAAGGCAGGTTACTATTTAAGTTACGTCTGATATGATATCAGTATAAAGCAAAGAGTGTGTTCATTTAGGAGGATGAAAACTCAGTAAGATTTAAAGACTCTCTGGGGAAGCAAGTTTGGAAAAAGACCAGTCAACGGTCATGCCGAGTACTAGCATTCTCCATAAATAACTTACTTCTCTTGTGACAGGGTCTACTTCCATCAGTCCATGTTCTGAGCCAATGATTACTGTCCCCTGTTCAGTTCGGAGAGAGAAGCACTGAGGTTTCCCTGGAGCCTGAATATCCCCGAACTCTAGGATGCGAAATAACTTTAGATTTCTCATGATGAAACGATTCCTAAAAGAAAAGTGCAAATACCCCTTGATAAAGCATTCATTTCTAAGAGGGAAAAAAGTTTTAACATCAGTTATTCCTCAGGAATGTTGAAAAGAACAAAATGAATAGCAAAACATCTTATTTTCGAATATGAGGATATCTTTATAAGCAGATTTATAAAATCCTATAAAATCTATATATATGTGTGTGTGTGTGTGTGTGTGTGTGTATTTGAGAAAAATCTGTAATAATATTACTTTGCTATCATCAGGTGCATTTATTTATACACTGGCTACATACATTCGCTAAAAAATTAAAATTAAATCAAAATAGAAATAAATGTGTCTACTATTCTAAGGGGAAAAATAAGACACTGTAAAATTACAACAGTTTACTTCAAAATGATGACCTACATATGTGGAACTTGGTGACCTGATATAACTACTTCATATAACTTCAGTTTCCTGGCTTGTTTTTCACTAGTGCAATAGAAAGGTGAGAAAAGAATGATAAATTAAAAGCTTATTTTGGTCTAGCAAAATCAGGCTTGCTTTAATGCATAACATTATCTAAGTAGGAAAAAAACATGTTAATGTGCTAGATATTTATATTCAGATCCAATTAAGGTTTATAACTGGAAGTCTCTAAATTATGTTAGAGGTAGCAATTATATAGACCATACTGGCCTTAATTCCACCACAATCCAAGGTGAATTCTTTCTTCTTGGCGTTTCATACATATGATGTTGAAAAAATAAAAATGAGTAAATCCTCCTACACATCAGATACTGTTAAATGTACTATGAATGATGCAACACATAATGTGGGTTAAAAGAAAGGCAAAACCATACATGGTGGGAGTGAGGAAGAAAATCAAGGCAGACAATGTTTTTAAGTTTTGGAGACATTTACATTTAAGAACTTCTAGAAATTACTTGAACCTGTATTATACCACGCAGGTTTTAATTTAGATCTAACTCTATATAGAAAGCTTGAGTTTTTCAAAGTATATAAAAATTATATCTCTTTTATCTTTGAATATCATGAAAATGACTACTGAAATAGATCTGAAAGGATAAGTAGATTTGAAAGATCAGTAGATTTAAGATGAGAGACCGCCTGGCAAGTCTGGCCAGAGGGAGTAAGCAAGGGATTGCGTACCAAGCAGTAAGGACAGGCAACGGGGGCGCTGGATGTGTAGTTTCCTGGCTATCTTTTATGCTGGTTTATATAAGAATAATCATACTGTGACTGCTGCCATGATATATCATCAAACTCTTGACATCTCTCCCTGTGAACTTGGATTCTATTCAGCAACAACCTATAAGCCTTGAGGTCCATGAATCCGAGGGCAAGAATCTGGAGGGTAAAGGCAGTAGAAGCAAAGGACTCACTTTTTCCTGTTATCTTGTTGTTCTAGTCACTGCCATCCCAGCAAGGGGCCTTAATCCTTGCAGGGCCCTTGGTCCTAGTCTCTACCACTGCCAGGTCCAGCCTCATCATCCCCATCACCAGAGGTACCAGCAGGCCCCCTCCAGACATCTGAAATACAGCAACACCTGGCTCTTGCTCTGAATTGCAGAAGTATCAGCACCAGAAGTCTGAGTCTCAGCTTTATAATGCCTCTCCTCTAAATTTAGGCTATAATAATCCCAACTGCTTCCTTGTTTAATTCCCAAGCTAAGTTACTAGCTAAGCTACTAGCTAAGCTACTTACAACCTAGCTAAGCTACTTTCATCAGTTTACCTTTTATGTTACTTCATTGTTCCCTTTTTGTTCCTCCAACAGCTATATAACCAGTTTTTTACATTAATACCGTTGAAATGATGTGTGGTTTTTACTTTCCCAACTTGACTCTGACTGACAAATGCAGCAAACAACCTGAGTTCTCAAATCCCTGAGCTTTCAGAATCACCAGCCAAGGTGAGCTCATCATTCATCTACCCTTCCCCAACTCTCCCAGTCTCAAAAGAACTTTCTTAAATTTTCGCACCTATCACCGTTATCTTCTAAGAGGTGTCCCCACTCCTTTGCAAATCTAGGAAAGGAATATTCTCCAAACTCTCCCAGGAGTCTAGCTCATTAGTACCCTTTCTTTAACATCTGCAATCTCGGGCACCTCACTATCAATAATTCAACTTTTCTCAGCCCTCAACAATGCTAAAGATCTCTCTACACCATAGATCAATCCTGATCTCCGAAATTTCTGAAAACTCCATTTTCTTCCCTTGCTCTTTCATCTGCTTCTTGGCTAATTATCATGCCCATGACTATAAGTACCAGGCAGATCACTAATATGCTGACTAGATCTAAATGTCTAGCCCCTGATCCTCCCCAAACTGAACACTAAACTCATATTTTCAGCATCCTTATGTTATAACAAGGATGTCTCATAAGCACATCAAATACAACCTGCAAAACAGAGTACATGCTATTCTCCCACCAAACGAGTTTCCCCTATTTGGAAACATGGCATTTCTACTCTCTCCTACTTTTTGCTTACATTTTCATATTAAACTTCACTGGTGCCCTCCGTGGCTGTCAATATACAGTTTGAATCTTTTACGCAGTACCTAAACAATACTACGATCCCGTCTGTAGCCTATATTAAACACGTACTAAGCACTTACAAAGTACTAAGATCTGAAGACAAAAGATGACTCTGACATTCACTGCCTTTATGGCGGTCACAGTTTAACTGTGGAGAGGGCCACATAATATACCGCATTAGATGGAGAAGCATAGAGGACATCTGCACAAAAAAGTCGCAGACATGAGTAGGGACCCGCAGCAGTTTTCGAACTTCTGTCTAATAATCGTTGCCTTCTATCGTGTATTGACTGATTCGCTTTCAGCGGTACTACCCACCCCTGCAAGGAACCCACAGGCTGGGTAAGCGTGCAGCTGTGGAGCAGAGAACCCCCCGACAGGCGCAGGTGGAGCAAGCTGCAAGCCTGCACAAAGAGAATCTACGGCTCACGGGCAGAGGTGGTCACGCCGCACTCCACTCACGAGCCTGCAGCAGGCAGAGGTTGCGTGCTCTGGGGTTCCCTTCACCAGCACACCCCCTGGCGAACAGGGCCCGCTTCCGTGCCCCCATCCCCGATGGGTCGCTCGAACGCTCACCCGCGCGGCGCTCTAAGAACCTCCGAAGAGCGGTGCGTCCACCGTCGCCTCCTGGGCCACGCGCAGCCTGCTTCCCGGGGCCCGCCCGGGGTTTCGCACGAGTCTCTCTCGGTCTGCGGCTCCCGAGCTCTCGCGGTGCGCACTGGGCCTCCGGGGCGCTAGACCCCCGGAGGCGGTGGCAGTAGCTGAGAGGGCAGTTGATGAGATGAGGACGCGCGAGCCAGGCAGGTGGGACACACGTCGAGTGGCGCGGGAGTGACGTCAAGAAGCAGAGGAGGCGTGGCCGGCTTTCTCCGCGTGTAGCCGGGGCAAGGGAAACCGGGAGAAGCTGCGCACACTCCTATCCCCCATCCCTGCGCCCTCCTGCCCAGCCTATTGTATTGCATCCCGACCTTTACGTCAACCCCAAAGCGCAGTAATTGGCGCCGGTGGGCGGAGCCTGCAGGGCCAGGGGAGCAGTGCGCGTGCGCAAACCGCGAGCCGCGCGCCGGAAGGACGACCCTTTTTCCGGGACTGTTTGGAGGAAGCGCCCGAGTCTCCGAGTGTAGAGGTGGCGGCGCCGGAGGTCGTCATGGCTACCGAGCCGGTGGCCGCAGAGCCTGCGGTACCGTCGCTTGTGGATCGTTACTTCACTCGCTGGTACAAAGCGGGTAAGAGGGGAACGATAACGATCTCTCCTTGGCCACATTGGCCTGATGGTGTAGGGACTATGGTGACACATTGAAAGCCATGCGAGCTCTCCCCGGCGCTCTTTCTCCACTTTAGAAGGAATTGGACCACTCTTTTGCTCTCTAGGTCAAGAGAATGGGCATTTGCAAAGGCATCGAGGACTGAATTCTGGGGCTGACGAGTGCTGTGTGAATTCCTGGGTGGGTTGCCTGCGGGAAGATGATAGTCTAAGATGAGGGCCCAGAGGTAGTCAGGGGTTAGATTGCAATCTCGAGTGCCTGAATGACTTTGAGGGGCACAATCCTAAAAGGAGTGGCAATACATAAAATGATTTAAATGAGGAGGTCGAAAATAAGGTAGAGGCTGTAGGGATGGAAAGAGGATGGGTTAGAATAGGGGCATTTAGAAAACAATCTAACAGTTTAAAGAGAAGTCGCTGCTGTTATACACTTGGTACTTAGATAATTCGTTCTAGGTGCACTTGGTAAATATCAGTGGTGGGAGCATTGTTGGGGACCCTCCTGACCCCTTACTTGTTCTCCTTCATACAGAGATAATAAGTGTACTTAATGTTTTTTGGGTGTAGTATATGTTTTATTAGCTAAATTTAGGATGACCAACCGTCCCATTTTACCCAGGACCAGGGTTTCCCGGAACCCGAGACATTCTCACATCAGGACAGTTCTAGGCAAATCAACAGGAATTGGTCGCTCAAAAATTGACCAACAAAACATACACTATGGTATACATTGCTAATCGCATTTTTCTTACAAAAATAATGACTGTACTCATTTTAAAGTGAGTATAAAGCAAGATGAAGCAAAGAGTTAGTTGAATGAATGATTCCATCTGGGCCAGATCTCTTTAAATACTTTATAGCAAGCCTTTTAGGTATATCTTTGAGTAATGAAGGGATACCAGTGATCAGTATGTGTACAATTTTCACAGTTATATGAACCAATATTTACACAGTGGTAGTAAATACTGACTCTGCAACTAACAGACCGACTCATTCTTCTAGATGTCAAAGGAAAACCCTGTGAGGACCACTGTATACTGCAGCACTCTAACCGGTAAGCAAACTGGGAATTTTAAATTATCAAAAATGTTCTTCTGGAATTGTAGACTGGTATGGTATTGTATTGAACAGTTGTTCAATAAATGATTACCTTCCACTGTGTTGAAATAGTATTACTTATTATAGACATTTGGTTGACAAGAATGAGCCTCTCCGTGCCTGCTCACTCTGAACTCGATTACCCAAACACCCAAATGAATCACCACACCCTCAGTTCACTGCTACCTGAAGTAACTAGCCTGTGCCTAACCAGTGAATGACCAAAGGCATGCCTTCTTCTCTCTCTTCCACCTCAGTGCTACCTAAAGACCTCTGGTACTCTTCGCTTCTCTGGGAAGGAAATTCACTCCCATTTTCTCCTATTTTATTATTGCATTTCCTTCTACAGTTAAGCTCTGATGGTAACCAGAGGAAAATGGGGAGAAATGATACTTTAACTAAACAAATGTCAGTTCAGATATTCTTGTGCCAATAGGAATACTGTGTTACATGAGGAGAATTATACCAAGCAATAATACAGGATCAATTTTTGCTCCTTGTAGAATATGTGTCATCACATTGGCAGGATCTCATCCAGTTCTTCAAAGTGGAAAAACAATTAAAAGCATTTCCTATCAAATCAGTACCAACTGTAGCAGACTTCAGAACAAGGTCTCTGGGAAATTTAAGCGGGTATGTTCTGATGATTCTCTACTTAAATTCTCTATATCATAATAATGATAGATTCAGTTAGTCTTAGAATTTAGTGATGTATGCTCAGCATACTTCCCTGGCAGTTTGAGGTGCTGATCTTAGGAGTACTTTAACCAGAAAGAAATTCTCAGACCAAAAAAACGAGGTATTTCAGGAGGTATAGGATCTGTCATTTTAGGTTCTATACCACCACCCTTGCTATCCTGAGGATTGGGAAGGTGGACCTTTGAAAAGACAACTCTAACACCAATATAATGAGATATTCTGTTCCTTCTAGTTTTAATAAACCAGTATTCGAGTTCTATAAAATTTATGCAACCAACTCTTCTTTACCATTTATTTTCAGATGTAAATTAAAAATTAAAAAAAAAACAATTCTTGAAAAATGATCTGAAAAAAAATTCCTCCTTAGCATTTTCCATTCCTTATTAGTTGCCAATCTAATACACATCAGGCCACACCCTCTACCTTCACACAGTGCTCAGTTGTACAAAATGATATCTCTGCCCTCTATGTCTCTAAGCAGCATGGACATATTTTATTAAAAGAGTATAACTTTAAGTAGATCCATCATACCGGATAATTCAGGTCTTTCATTTCCTGAACCTCCTAATAATGTACCTTATGGTTATTGATTTTTCCTCTCTCAGGAAACACACGGACTTAGAAAAGCATGGACTATTCTTAAAAGATAAAGTCTACAAATTACAAGTAAAGCAATTAGTGCTTAGGGAATTCCTTTGATGTTACTGATAAATCTTTGTCCAAAATTGTAGCGTTATTGTTACTACTGAAGAATAGAGGGACCTGCAAGTGGAACCCACTACAGTTGAGCTTTGATTGGCTCTCAGCACTGCCAATCATTCTTCCAAGGGAGGTGATTAAAAGGAGCCAAAACATTTATGCTCTTTTGATGCACGCAGTCCCAGTGGTAGACAAACCCTCTGGGATGAATCCCCAACCCCTCCTCCCAAAGGTGGGGAATCGCACTGACTAGTATTTTAAAATTAAGTGGCCACATGCAGAAAGAAGAGTGAAGCCAATGTGGTGATATCCAAATGTTGGTTACTAATGTTTGAGTGCTAGAGATCATGAGGAATAGCATCTTGAGCTCAAATGTCTATATTCACTAGGGGAAAAATTCTTGGGGGAAAAAAAAAACCTCATGAGACATGCCTGCATCAGTTTCCCATGAGCCTCCTTGTAGATATTTGTCAGAAATTCCCCAGCTACATCCATAGAGCGGAGTACCTGAAACAGTAACCATGCCAAAGCATTCAAACAGATATATGTCAAAATGTAGTGTTTACTTCTGGGTTATAGGATAATGAATAAGTTATTACTATATGCTACTGGAAACTTTTCTGTTTTCCGAAACTTCCTCAAAGCACATTTCTTTTTAATTAGAAAAAATCCCTGCTCCAAAAAGTCATAGTGATTGAGCCTAATGAAGAAGTTCCTTTATTAAGTTCTAATATGAAAATAAGGTAGGAATCTTAATGGAACTAACTTTGTACAGTATTGATGTCACACTGTCATGTTGAATTTTCTATTGTTTATTGATGGATTTTCTTAAACTTTTGAAAAAAATCTTTGTAACTGGCTATATGCAGTTTCTTATTTAAAGTTGATAAAATATATTCTTAATCTTTACACTACTTATTATCACATGTGTCTCAGTCTGCTTTTTCCCCTAGAACCTAGGATGGAACCTGGCCCATAGCAGGCACTTATATAAATATATAAATATTTGAATAAATGAATGGTTTTTCTATACTTACGTCATTTTTCTTTAAAACACCAGTTCTAGGAATATAACCTATTATAACATTGAGAGCTGCCTCTCAGAGGAAAGTGAAAGTGTACATCAATTACATCTTCTCTTTTATTATCAGGGGGCACAGTTTCTAACAGAACTTGCACCTCTGTGTAAGATTTACTGCTCAGATGGAGAAGAATACACCATATCGAGGTGAGTTACTTTTTAACCACAGTTTAGAAGAAACAAAGAAGACAATGTTTTTCTTCATAATAGTTCTTTTTTCAATAGCTGTGTCAGAGGACGGTTGATGGAAGTGAATGAAAACATTCTCCATGAGCCGTCTATTCTTCAAGAGAAGGTAAAAAGCGGGAAAGTATGATCCCATCCACATACTTTTTATTGGATTTTTGTCATTTGACAGTACTAAATATTCTATTTCCTTTCTAGCCATCCACTGAAGGCTACATTGCAGTTGTGTTGCCCAAATTTGAAGAAAGTAAAAGCATAACAGAAGGGTTACTGACACAAAAACAATATGAAGAAGTTGTGGTAAAACGCATTAATGCCACAACAGCTACATCATGAGGATTGAGATGGAATGTAAAGCAACACAGCATTCGATCTTTGCACTAAAGAGGAGCCAGCTTATGTGAAGAAGCATACTTCACAGCCAACCATCTGCAGGGAGGCCTAGTTTTCTTTATCTTGCATAACAAGCCTTAGTTGTCATTTTGTCTTCTGCCCTGCCACGTACTTACACTGTGGTCTTCTGCTTTTCTCTAACAACTGGCCAGGGAGGGATTTTTTTTTTTTTTTTTTAAAGAAACAAAGCACTTTAAAGAAAATTTGAAAAAGACAAAAGTTTTAAGTAACAAAGTAAAAGTTAAGTGACAAAGTAAAAATTTACCCTTCATTCTATAACCCATTAGTAAATACTACATTTTGACATTCTTCTGTTTGAATGTTACCACATAGTTAATTGTTTTTGCCTCAATCTTCCATCAGTTTGAAGTTAAAAGGAGCAACTGGCCTTTTTTACCCAGTCTACTTTAATGTGATGCTACCAAAAGCTAGTACCACCCCATCTGCTCCAACTCCTCTCCCTCTAGACTGTAGGGGAGAGGCGGAGTGTAGAGTGTACCTTCTCTAGTCCTCACGCTGCTGAGATGGCCTTTCTCTCTGAAACAAAGCGGAACTGTAACAGTGTGCCTTCTTAAATGAGGGACATATGAAAAGGCTTTGAAAAATACAAAGGGCTTTCCTAATATGAAAATATTATAATGCAGTGCATGCATTGTATTCACTCAGTCTCACACTCTAGTTACAGGGTAACCAGCAAAGAAGTTACTGTAATTCAGAGACCCAGAGGCCTTTGACTAGAACAAAAGCTTTCACATCATTTAAACTAGAAAAGAAAGAAAAAAGAATTTTTGGTGTAAGATTGTATACTTAATTACACTGAATTTTAAATAAAAGGGCTTTAAAAGTTGTTATTAAGGGCTGCAAGACATGTACAATTAAATATGTTTTCAAATAAAATAATACAGAAGAAATCACTTGATGTGTAAATTCCTTTGGTTCTCTATCCTCTTATTCTGTTGGAAGTCATGTTATTCCTTCCCCAACCCTACTTGAACTTAAGAGAATATTCTCATTTCAGGTACATAAAAGTAGTTTGTAAATAAAATCTAAAACTTATTTTTGACTCAAGAATAACGTAACTGGAGTGCCATCATGACTGTCCCGATGTATACCCACCAGACATAATACACGTAGTTACTCTACAAACCTACACTATCAAGTGCTCTGAACTGAAAATGTAAGCACAAACCAGTAGATCTTCACTGAGTAGCACAATGATTCCTGAAGACATCGTAAAACAAAGACAGTAAAATAGAAGAATTATATATTTTCCATATACCATTACCTTGCATCATTCACACATTATTTCTATTGTAATTTAAAAGACTATTTTGGTTTCAGGGAATAAAAATCATGTAATGATGTTTGTAAAGGTCATTAACCTGCATACATTCCATTTTCTCCCTAAGGCCTACAGTAAGTTCAAGTTCCTTCAATAAAATACTGACTAGCTAATTGGTAGTAGTGTGGTTCTTTGAGATCTAGTGAATATTAATTGTGACAGCTGACCCAGATAATGATCATCAGACATGCTTCTATGACTATTGCCATTTGGCAAATGACATGTCCTATTAGATTTCAAAATGAATTTCAAAGCATTGGGATACAAGCACTCTTAAACGAGTCCATAACAAAGTTAACCATACCATATGAGGGCAGGACCTATATACTAGATCTTTCCATCAAAACCTCACCCTTGAGACAAGAAAAGCTTTAAACCTAAAATTAAAAAGACTAAAGAAAGATGTTTATTTGTTTTAAAATGAACATTCCAAAGGTACATATATATATGATTATTCAGAATTTAAATAGCTTCTTAGTCCCATCATTCTCTTAAATTTTCTATTCCATCATTCACTACTGAGAAGAGCAGTTCAAAAACTATTTTTTTTAAGCAAGTAAGATAGGCTTAGGATTCCAGCTAATAATCAGA
>NW_011888884.1:1892885-1905108 GCF_000151845.1 Pteropus vampyrus | reverse complement strand
AATTCCATGGTGTGACCTCCATGACCCTGCTTTTGGGCGGCGGGGGGGGGGGGGGGGGGGGCATTTATCACAACAGATAACCTGTGCTATGTGAAATGCTTGTTAGAGAATAAATGTATGCTACTAGCATGGCTGATCTGTGACAAGCAGGCAGCAAAGAGGCCCAGTCACACTTGATGAATAGAAGGATTGAAGAGGAGTCCACAGGTTTAAAGAAAACTGCTTTCAACCAGACTACTGTGTATTTTCTGCTGAAAATTATTGTTCTAGATGATAAGCTTAAATTAAAAAAATGGAAAACATGAAGGTAAAATATGCCAAAGGTGAACACATTCTCAAAATAGCATCTTTGGATTAAACTGTCATTAAGACCGTCAGGATATTTGGCTTTTAAATAACATTATTAGCAGCAATGTCTCATTTTAAAATCACACTGCAATTAGAACTCTAGCAACTACCATGGCATTTATTAGTTGTCAAAAAGCTTCACAATCAGTTTCATAATTAGAAAATATAGCAAGATTTCAGTATTGTTTTCTTTATAAAATTACCGAATTTCTGAAAATATAATCATTTGCTTTCTAAAAATGCCAGCTTTGCCACAGGGTGTTCCAGAGATCTGACCTCAAATGCTTCTCAAGTTTTACCATCCACAGAGTCTTTGTTTGTAACTGAGACCCATCTGTTGTTTTCCATCTGAAACTGGGAAGAGTTAAAACAATTAGTTTCTGCTTTCTTCTTAAAATTTGCAAAATTAAGTAATAACTTTTCTTTTACATTGTCTAAACTAAATTTTAAAATGTGAGCGTAAGATAGAAAAACTCCCACCTTCTTCAGCAGTTTAAAGCAAAGTGAGAGAAGCTGGACCAAAATAGCCATCATGGATCGTGTCTTTGTAATACACTTATCAACCTATAGTGATAAAAAGTAAGCAAATCAAATTTCTTTACAAGGGGTACTTCAAAAGACTTTATCATTTAATTAGTTTTAAAATGATAAAAGTTCTCTATTATGGAACTCTAAGAGATCTCAAAAGGTGTATGGATTAGTGCACACAAGCTGACTTGATGACCTGAGGCCCCAGAACACAGATTCAGGGATTACTGCCCTGCCTGGGTCTCATGCCTATTTCATGATTCCTCAGGATGGAAAGTCAACCCTTTCTAATTCAGGCTGTTTAGGGGCTTCTCAAAGCACTCCAAATAGTGGCAGTGAACTCCCTACTTTGCAATTCCTAGCACTCCACTCTGTTGCACTCCAATTCCTGAAGGATGGGAGCCATACTCTGAGGAGCTTGTTCCCTAGTTAGACATGTGATGACATCCAGATTTAAGGGAAGCTGCTTAACACTATGGAATTAATCACATCAACAAAGCCAACTTATTTGGTGAGCCTATTTGCTCCCTCGGGTCAATTATAACTGTAGATAATAAGTGATTCTTGCAGTTAAGGCATGAAAAATGGAAATAAATTGCTCTTTTGTGGTTATTAACACTTTATTTGGAGAAAACGGGGCTGGAAGCTAACCCAATAAAGAAGTGTCAAAGTTGCCTACCTGAATAACCCACCCTCATGTTTACCTTTAAAAACACTTGATTCTGCAAAGGTGTCTTAGTTATTGTCTGGAGCTGGTGGCATAGAGGAATTAGCTTGTTTATTTCCAAGAGAAGCATAAGCTTGTCATCATCTTTCAGCTGAAATATAATTTAGGAAGTCATAAAAACTCCAATATAACTCTATCATTTAAACCTTAAATATTTTATACCATAATATACCCCCAAAGTGGGTATTGACGACATCACCACCAACACCAGGCATAGGCCTGCATTACCTGTTTTGAGAAAGCTTGTACACTTGAAGCAAGTTTCAAGCCCTCTTCAGCAAATACCTGGTGGAAAGGGAAAACATCACTACTTTAGATGTGTGTCTTCTGGATAAATGGTAAAATACACAGTCGTGGATAATTTTCACATAGAATTTTAAAACCAAAACCTAAAAATAAACGGTCATAGAACTCCTAAAATTTTTGTTGTACCCAGGAGAACACAAGAGTTTAACTGTATTCAGCAGGCTATTTCCCAGACTTGGTGCAGAATCAGTCCTAGCAGAGACTCCTCTACACCTGGACACCTCCAACTACGTGAGGATCACATGGACTTGTGACACTTAGCCATACAAATTATGTCTGGGCTTCTGGAGGGAGCTGAAGCTCATCTCATAATATCTTCAATTATGAAGGGCTGATGAATCTTAGAGTATGAGCTCAAAGGGTAAGAACTTTCCTGCTTCCAGGTAAGCAAGAAAAAACTTGTTGCCCAGACATATTCCTTAACTAGCCGTTTGAGAGGACCAGTTCAGATTGGTTTTTTCATTATTCTCCATGTTCATACAATTTAGGGAGAACAGGATAATGGAAAGAACAGTAACAAGGCTGGACAGATAAGAATATTCAGGATGATTATTTTTAAATGGTACATGGAATATTTTAGAGTGAGAGATACCAGGGAAGTAAAAGCATGAAGAAAGACTTAGCTTTTGATAGTGACAATAAGAATAAAGAGAATGGAGCAAATTTGAGAGTGATTTGTGAAGAAAAATAACAGGTCTTGGTAATAAACTAGATAAAGAATATGAGGAAGGAGGCAGTAATTTAAGGGTTGGTTAACTTTAACCCTCTATCCAACAGCCTTAACACGCCTTGCTGTCATTGGATAAACTGATCTCAAAGTCAAATAGTTCTTCGCATCTTTCCCTATCCTTTAAAAGGGAAACCAAAGAGTTTTACACCTAGCTTCTAGCCAAACTGAATGACTCACTTACCTATATGTTCCTCATCATTTCACGTTACCACTTTCTGTTTTACACATCTCTTCCCTTCTAACCTGAAACCCTTTGGGGACGAGATCCATGTCTGCCTCATAAATTATCATGGTTTTAAAACCACTTTAAAGTTGATGACTCCCAAATCTTTTTCTTCATTCCTGAACTATCCTGACACCAGTCTTGTATATCCTACTTGAGGAAAACAAAATGCTTGATTTCCACCCTCTAAATGTGGTGTCGTCCCTCAGTGTTCCCCATCTCAGTAAAAGGCACTATCGCTTACCCTGTTGGTCAAGCCAGAAACTCTTTTAAAACATAAGCCAGATCATGCCATTGCCCCTCAACACTCTCAATGGGTTTCCCATCATACTTGAAAAAACAAGTCAAAGTTCTTTCCATGACTACGGAAATGTCATATGTTATCGCCTTTCTTCTGGCTCACTCCATTCCATCTAAACTTGCCTCCAAATGTTCTTCAGATACCCCAGCCTAACTGCCCACCTCAGGTCCTTTCCACTTGTCCTGTTGGCCTGAAATAGTCAACCCCAAGATATCTGTCAAGCTCACTCTATCGCTTCATTAATATCTCTACTCAAATGTTACCTCCTTAGGGAGGTCTTTTCCGACCATCCCTTTATCACCTCTCTCTTATCCTACATGATTTTATCTCTAAGTACTTACACGGGGGCATTATATACTTTTTATTGTCTGTCTCCTCCCACTACAATATAAGCTCCATGCGGGCAGGGGCTATATTTTGTTCATTTATCTCCAAAGATTTCTCTCTCTTTTTGCATTTTTAAATTATTTTATATTAGTCTCAGGTATACGGTACAATGGTTATACACTTAAAATATAGAATGCTTCACAAATTTGCATGTCATCCTTGTGCAGGGGTCATGCCCGTCTTCTCTGTATCGTTCTGATTTTAAAGTGAGCACTCTCCAAAGATTTCTTATCCCCAGGGTCTGACACATAGTACAAACTCAATAAATATTTGATGAACAGTCAATATTCATCAGAGTTTGTAGACAATTCAGCAGACATCAGTTTAGTGTGTACGCTCACATAGGAAGCAGGTGAGTAGCAGATCTTCTGCAGTGAAATATCCCTTGTGGGGTGGTGTGACTTCGAATGGATATGGGCCAGACTGAACAGAATGAATCTAGAATTTATTCCAACTGTTTTAAGAGAAAAAGCTCATTTATAGTCTACAGAAAAATCCACAAGAAACATTTTCTATAATTCTTCTGACTCTATTGACGAAAAATCCCCTCACAATTAAATCCCTTTCCTAAAGAGGCTCAGGTGGAAGCACATGGGCATGCCCAAGGAAACTATAAAGGTGATAAAGTGAGAGAAATTTCAAATGTAAGAACGCTCTTGGTTCTGGAGAGGCAAATAGACTAACATGAGAATCAGGGAAAATAAGAAGGAATCTTGCAATCCACTTGCTAATCTAAAGCTTCAGACTAAGGGAGGAGAATTAGCAATGGGTCTATGTGGAGTTCCACTGGCCACACAGGGTATAAGAGTAGGTGTCAGTATATTTGTCTCTTCCTGAATGCCCTAGATCATCAGGAATATGGAAGAAAAAAAAGAAACTACCATGCACTGCATATCGTCTAATGGTCTTAAGCCTATGACAGATGCTTTCTTATGTGTTATCTCATTTAACCAATATCATTCATCCAATTCAATAAAGAAAAAGCCTTCTTAGCATTCAGGAAAATACAAGCACTATGTATCTGCTGACATATTTTCACCTACTTGGGAAAACCTAAAACTTATTATTGCATCTATGGACTATCAAAGCTCATTCTACTTCATCCCTATTATATATATATATTTCGCCCCAACAAGATAACCCCAAAATGCTCCAAAATGCTCCACAAAATGCTACTGCAAGCTCTCTACTCTCTTTCCTACTACTCTATAGTACACATGAGTGTGCACAGGTAAGCACACAAACGTCATACAGTAGAGTATTTAGAAACCAGTTAGCACCCATTTTTAGCCCAGAATTGAAATAGAAACATAAAATGGAAATAAAACATACCTCTAACTGATGAATTAAATCCTGGGAGGTGTTCAGTGGCCCTTCTCCCCTGAAATAAAATTATTAGGAGGTAAGAAAAAGTTATTGCCTGGAAATTGGTTTCATAATATTCAAGTTTTAGAGCATTTTGTATATTAAGAGAGCCCAAATTTTGAAGAATATTGAATAGATCTAATAATATTGTGACTTTATTCTTAAAGCAACTTTAATATTCTTACTTCTTAGGGTACTTTTAAAAATTCTAAGTAAACATTATACATGTTAATTTTATAATGTAAAGAAATTTAAAACTGACAAATTATATTTAAGTTTTGTTTTTCCTATTTAACCTTTTTTATTTTGCTTCATAAATTAAATACATGCGATCTGATAAATTGTCTTAAAGGCCTTTGTTACGTAAAAGAGGATCAGACTGAAAGCCAGGAAATTAGCATTTCTGATTCCAGTTTCAGCTCTGGCAGGAATTCAGTTGTCTTTGATGAGGCATGTCATTTAAGTTTCAAGTCTGAAACTATAAAATCATAATAATTTTTGTCTACCACTCTCATCATAAGATTAGAGAATATGAGATTGAAAACTACCAAGAATTAAGACCTCTACAAATGAAAAGTAAAATTACAACAAAGATCAACAGAATGCATTAAAAAGAGCAGTGGACTAGGCATGAATCAGAAGATCTGAAATCTAGTAGCAACCACCAGTTCTGCCCCTTAACAGTTATGAGATGTGAGTAAATTATTCCAGTTCTCTGATAAACTGTTATGAAGATCAAATGAATTTATGAAGCAGAAAGCACTTTAAAAACTGTAAGAAACTGGCAAAGTTGAAATTTTTAAAAAATCTAAGGCACTAGAAAAATCTAAAATATATAAACTTAAATATGAATAATTATATATAAATTAAGAAATTTATATAAACTGTTAAGACAGTATTAAACAATAGCCTGAGGAAGAGCTATAAAATTGCTCAGGAAAACTACAGAACTGGATACTGTGAAGGCCAACAGATGAGTCTCAGAAAGAAGCAACTAGAAGATGTTGGTAAACCAGTTGCAAGAGAAGAGAGAAAAAACTGTTGGGGGAAAAAAAAACATGTATACTGACAATGTCGGCAGAAAACAAAGCCAGTTTGAGATTTTACCACAATTATATTACCAAGACTTGTCCAAATGGCACAAGGTGTTATCCATTACCGAAAATCCATTTTCTTTTCCTGAACGTCAGTGTTCCTGTCCAATAACCATATTCTAGTAACAAGTCCTATTCCTAGAGCTTTAATTTTCTCTACCCTTTATAATGCAGCTCTTATGCTTTCTAGTCCCTATGGGGTGCAAGTCACCCCTTACCAAAATCCACTATTCTGACTTTGAAACCAAAATTGCCGACTGCATCATCCTGAAATAAGAAATAAAAGGGGCAATCGCAGACTTTCGAAAGATCTACTGATTTATCTTTTATTTGGAAGATTTTATATATCTGTCTACATTCATTAAGTAATAAGATATTTCTCCAGTTTTTATCAGTCCCCCCCAAAAAAGCTTTTTTAAAGACCTAATTTTTATCACCATGAGATAACTAGCATGATTCCAGCTGAAAGTAAAGATCTTTGTTATTGCAGTTAAGCAGTGGATATGTTTTTGTGAATAAACAAAAGAGTTCCATTTTACTTTCTTTTGTAGACTTGACTCATCAGATTTTTAAAAGATAGAAACAAAGGTCAGAGTTAGTGCTGGGAAGACTCAATCCCAGGAGGAGCTTGCTAAAAAAATGTTAACAAAGGAAGGAAACTACCAAGGGGAAGGTCGCCACTGATGGAAAATATGGTAAGGTATTAACAAATGACTGCTAAACACGGACAAAACTACTCAACTATCATTTCTCCTTCACCCTGCAGAAGAATTATGTATCTTGAAAAGGTAGCAGACATCCAGAGGGAAATGAATGCTCCTTCCCCACTCCTAATTTCCTTCCGTGTGAAGGAATCTTCACCAGCACCACATCCCTCACTTCTCTCTGCTCTCTCACTTACTCCACCCCATACAAGAAGTGGACATTTATTTATCTTTTCAGTCTTTTTGGTGACTTTGCGAAGACAGAATTAATAAGATTTCTTAATTCTAAAGATCATCTTTAAAATTCTACCTGCCTGTGGATATAAACTACATTTTCCAGTATCAACTTTATCAACATAAATGTTACTGACCTCCATCTGCCTACTCTTGTTTATCTTTTCATTTTGTTCAGAAACTGAGTGGGCAAAGGGTGCTATTTATTGAGCCCCGAGGCCCATACAGTTGTTGAGATCCTAACTCCTTTAATTGAGCTTAAAATTCCAGACAAAATGACATTTGAGAATACTGCAACAACTTGCAGTACAGCTGCTAATATTTTCAAAATCAAAATGAGTATGAGAGGGGCCATAACATTGGAGGTATCAAGTATTTTCCAGGTTTTCAAAATCAAAAAAGATAGATTTCAGAAATTAGTGAAAAGTGTGAAGTCATTCCTTGAGAAAATTCTAAAGCAGATTATTGAGCAGATAACTGATAAATATTTAGCAGCATGGAATTACTACACATATACGTTAATATATATCATATATACATATTCATTATTATACCATATGTACAGATTATTACAATGGAAGATTGTGGAATGTGACCAACATGGACGTCGACAAGTCATTTAATCAAGAGTCTTGTAATGTGGATAAGACAGAAAATGTAGGTTGGATAACAGTAAAGTTAGGGAAATTCTCTGCTACATACTGAATCCTGGTTTGTGGAGATCTAGCACTCTATTGAGGTGGTAGCCCTAATGGTTCTATGCTTTGATCTGTGCTTAATCAATCATTTGTATAAAGATTTAAAAGGCATGTTTTCTCAACTTCCTGGTGCTGGCCAGGAGAGATGCTGATGAAAAAATGTAGAATGCAAAATTATTTCAAAATTTATGCAAAGAATAAGATACAAAGCTCGAAGAGGATCTCTTCTAAGTCTAAATCTCAATTAAATGTCATCTTGTTGCTTTCACTTAATTGTCGTAAGAATTATTTATATAGGTTTTTTATCATGCATATACAAAACTGACTTTAACCTATCAATGATTTAACATGGCACTTTTTTTCACACTAGATATTATTAAATTGATTTGAAAAAGATCAGTGTAACTACATTTACCTAGTAAATAAATATAGAGAATAGGCCATACTGGACATGTTCCGTCCATATCGAACGATCTCATTCTCCTGATTCTCCCACTTCTCGATCTCGCAGTTGGCATCAGAGGTGAGCAAACCCAGCTTAAGTCCAAGCTTTGCTATCCTGGCTTTCTCCTATAAAATATGCATTGAAATCACAACAATTTTGTTAATACTGATATAAATAGAAGATTAGAAATAAGATTCTAACAAAGAAAAAGGTCTTACCTCAGAGTCAGACTTGTCTGGCTTTAAGGATTTCAGGTTTGCATTATTCTTCTGTGACAATAAAAAAGTTAAGATATCTTAAAAAGCAGTACAGTTAATTGTGAGGAAATACAATAGTAATAGAAAGCATAACAAAGCACCTGTAATAAAATTTTAATTTAAACATTTTTGGTCTATATTTAAATGACATTAAATTAAGTTAAAATAACTAATTGCAAGTACTCTACTAGTATGTGAGTTCGGCTTTGAACAGGAAGTTAGAATTCTGGGACTAAGGAAAGCAGATCAGTGTCCAAGAAGGACATAAAGACTTCAGCAGTTTTTTCAGAGTCCAGTTATTACAGCCCCAAAACTTCCTGGCCCTTCTGTTGAACTATTCTTATAAAATAAAGTAATAAAACTAGCGACTCTATGTAGTTATCCATATGTTCCTAATGTTATGACTCTGGAATTCAATTCCTTTAACCGATTTGCCCTTTGAGGCTAAATTTCAGCACCCTCATTTCATTGACATCCTGATTCTCAACTTTATCCAGGTTGTATAGGAGACCGTACTAAGAATTTAGGGTTTAATATTTGAACCAATATGTTTGATAGGCCCCTATTTTTGAAACAGCAAACTTGGTCCTATGCAAGCTATTTGAAACTCAGAATATATTTCCCCCAGGATAGGAGAAAAAAATTGTACGCTAGTCATTTTACCAAGCTGGCCCACAGATGCCTATTTGCTAGAAGAATAGAAACCACAACCAATAGCGATGCTTCTTTGAGAAATACATTCAAAAGTTCTCTGGAGATGGCAGCCCAGGTAGGGCATTCCTCTCACTCTGCAACCTGGTGGGGCAGGAGATCAAGGGGCTAGAAGATACAGGGAGCCTTTTTTTTAAAGGAAACATTTATTTAAATAATACACACACACACACACACACACACACACACTCACATGTACACAAAGTATAAATTACAATAAAACAAAACACTCATGTGCCCGCTTAAGAAACAGATTATCAGGGGAGGTAGATGGAGGGGGGAATATTTAAATCATTTCTTCAATTTAATGATAAAATAAAAATTAATAATGATAAAATAAAAAATAATAAAATAAACAATAACGAGATTTTTTTTAAAAAAGAAGACACAGATCATCACCAGTACCTTTGAGGTATATGTGTACCTCTCTGTTTTCTTTTTCTCTTATTATTCTCATGACTTATTACTTCTGACCAGCTATTTTGTCACTGGTTTTAGTATAGAAAAGAACTTCGACTTTTCCTTTTTTTCACCCTATAGTTTATATTGTTCATTTAAGATAGCCCATTTGAGATTTTTCTAATGTTGTTTACTATAGAAGAAATGAGAGAAGGTAAAGAACAGAAAATAAATATAGGGAAACTATAAAGTTACACACACACACACACACACAAATACAAACTGTCTCTTATATTCATTAGAAAATAGAGACTATCAATCTCTTCTACTCGCTCCCTCTTATAAAATCACATAATTTGTATCTTTTTCTTTAGAAGACTATAAAGCAATTGATAAGGAATTTGAGAAAGTTAAGAATATCCTTCAGGTTTTTAGGTTTTATTTTATTTAGAATTTTACACTCTATCTTCTTCATTTAAATCTAATTGTGTTTTCATTGTTTTTATTTTTACTTTTGGAAATTATTGTTATTATTATTAAAGAGTTAATGAAGACAGAGAGGGAATTGCCTGAAAAGGTACAGAAGCCATCTTAATAATGTAACCAAGCTTGCCATCTAGTGGACACTCTTTTGGAATGCAGTCAGATATACTAGTTTCAGTTGTACAAAGCTAAACGGTTCAAGTTTCTAATTATAAATAGCATGGCATATTTTCATTGACCTAGGAAGCATTAAGAAAGTTCTTAGCTTGTAGAAAATGATTCCAGCATGACCTCGAACATTAGATTCAAAATATGAAGAACAAAAAGACCTCTGACTTCAAATTATGGCTTCTAAAATAATCATAAAATCTGTTACCTATTCCTTCAACCCCACCCTCCCCCAAACCCAACACAAATAATCAGAGTGTGCGCTACATCTAGAGTGCTACTCAGAATAACAACTCTGAACATTAAATATCCTGTTTTCTTGTAGTGTCATTTATTGGGGTGGGGAGGGGGTTAGCAAATAAGCAGCAAGAGCATATTTGAATTCTGAATAAAAACATTCTGAAATGTACAAAACTCTTCTACTCACCATTGGCTTTGGAAGCGAAAGGTAGCCATACTTCTCTCCTACAAATAACAGATATAACTTAAAACAAATTTTCTATTATTCACATTTTATTTTTTAAATATTACTAAATAAACAGGAATGTTAGTACATTAGTTTTTATAAATTTGTCTATTAATTACATATAATTCAGGAATAAAACTATAATTTAGTGAACGTGAAGACTGTCAGCAGTTGTACTTCTAAGGCACCTATGTTGGTCAATCTCCAACAAAATGGCAAAAAGGCAATATCTCACTGACATTTCCTCATATTTACAACAGTTTCATTCATAGTGAATTCTTTCACAGCAGCCTGCCTCTAATAAAACCAGATTCTTCTTTTATCAGTACCAGTCATTGGTGCTTGCTTCCTTTTCTGCAAGTACCAGACCAAATCATTTACAAATAACCTCATAATGCATCCTCCTCATCAGGTAAGAGGACAAGTCTAGTGTCCAGTATAGGAAGATGAAATAAAGCAAATAACAGACTCTTAGCTGGGAATTAATGCATGGCAGGAAGCACAACTACCAATGAAAGAAGGACATGCATAACGTCCACCTCACCCCTGCCCTTTCACCGTTCTGGCTTCCAGATCATGTCTAAAGTCAGGTTCCAGTGAATGATAGATTTTTTTTAAACACAGTTTGTTATATCTGGAGTAAAAATTCAACATAAGATTTGAATAGTAATTGCTTCTTGATTTCAAGGAAAATGTGTTCAGCTATAATATATTAGGTGAAACTGTATAAAATTACTGATACTCAACAATTTTGACATATAAAAACAGCAATTTTATATAGTTCCATCTAATAAAAGTAAATATAATGTAAGAACACTAAATTATGTCATTTCTTATAGAATGACTATTATATGAACAGGGCAAACTTGTTCATAACATTTAAAATTTCATCTAGAATTGCTGTTGAATATGGAATCCGCTAGCCACATGTGACTACTGATCAACTGAAACATGGCCAGTCTGAATTGAGATGTGCTGTAAGTGTAAAATACATACTGGATTTTGAAGTCTTAATATAAAAGAAAAACATGTAAAAGATCTCAATAATTTTAAAATATTGATTGTAAATTGAGAAGATAATATTTGGGGTATGTTGGGTTAAAATATTATTAAAATAAATTTCACCTGTTTCTTTTTAAATTTCTCTTGTGCCTCCTAGAAATTTTAAAGTACATATGTGGTTGGCGTCATATTTCTATCGGACAATGCTGATCTAGACGGCAAAGTGTCATTATGGGTCAGCCTGAAAGGTTCATGGGAATAGCTTTATGAGTCCATTATTTCTTTGTAATGTCAGAATTGTAAGGGAAAAACAAAACTTTAAAGAGGAAGTGGGAATTTCCAAACCTTGTCTCCTAACCCCAATTTCGTTGTGAGAAGATTAATAGAAGACTGTCATCAGGTCACACAGAACCTCAAAGTTCACCATCTATCTTAATTCGAAGTGTGAATCTTGTCCATAACATTGCTAAAAAGTGGTCTTAATAAGCTAGAGAAAAGGGCACAATCATTACTTAAGTAAAATTAGCTTAGTTAAGCAATCTTGTATTATCTACCTTTGTGATGCTCCATAGTGCCCATGACCCTGAAATGTTCACATTTACTTTCTAAAAGGGGCGGGGGAGGGGGGTGCGGAGCGGGAAGCCAAC